>NC_090939.1:307035230-307343087 GCF_040938575.1 Ambystoma mexicanum | reverse complement strand
AGTGGTGGGTAATAGACGGCAGGGTGGCAGTGCTGGCTCTGGAAAATAGGCAGGAGGGGTGAGGGGCTGACCAGAAGAGAGGCAGGCAGGTAAATCTGGAAAGGAGGCGAGGAAAGAAGGAGGTAAAAGTACCAGAACAGAAGCAAGTGAGGGTCAGCAGCAGTCAGCAGAGAGTACAACGGGAGAGGGGCACATTGCTGGATGAAAGAAGGGAGGGGTGACACAAGCGAGAGAGAAGACTGACGAGGGCTGGCAAACTTTAAAGGAGAGGATACAGGGAACAGGGAAGAGGAATGAACACATTAGTCGAGAACTGGGAAGAGGAATGAACACATTAGTCGAGGACTGAAGAAGAAGACATGACTATGAGAAGGCGGTGTGTTGGGATGGATCTGGAAAAAAAAGACTTGGGGTTGATAGAGAGGTCCAGGGAGAGGACGGTAGGTAAACCTGGAGAGCAGAGGAAAGAGAAGGAGGCAAAAGTACCACTCTGGAGCAGAAGCAAGTGAGGATCAGCAGTACCCAGCAGAATGGAGGAGGGGTACATACACCCAAATCCTTACTTTTCAGGCCTGGCTACTGCCCTCTCCTCTAGCCACAGCCTCTCTCTCGAGCCACCTCCTGCTGTCTGCTGGATGCAGTGCAGCTGGCCTCACCTGGTTGACTGTTCTTCTTGACCCAGAGCACACAGCACTGCACACAGGCCAGGCGTCAGCACAGCACTCATGTGACACATTCAATCATGTGCCCATCCACATGCACATGATGTGACGCACAACTGCACACAGCATGCTAGGGGACGTGTGGTTTGGTTTCAATGTGCAGGCATGCACAGTGCAACTCCAAAAGTCCATGGGTGGGGCCTGGTGGGCAGACAGAACATGCAGCAACCCCACACACCCAGGCTGGGCTGATTCTGGCTGGCCTGGATGGATGTCTCTGAGTGCTAGTTTGATGTTGAGTTCACATGCATCCTTCCCCAAAGAAAAGAGGCCCTATAGCCTGAGGCCTAGCAGGCTACAGGGCTGATCTGTAGACCAAGAAACAACTGTCATTAAAATCAACCTGTACACTGCAGAACCATCTTGTTCATCCAGTTCACATTAGGAAAGCACCTAAGTAGGTTAATGTTCCTAAGGTTGCCCTCTGTAACAGCACATCATGCATTTTGCGTCCTAGAGTGTGCAGCGCTTTCTAACTAATCGTATCCTCTATGCAGCTGTAATCAGAGGTTTATATTCCCAGTTTCATCATTTCAGTATATTAGGGCACAATCTACAGGTTTCTGTGTGTAACTTCTGTGTATCTTCTTGTAAAATCAAATGTTTATATGTAGCCATGTATGTAAAGGCTTGTTTTCAGCTGTCTAGTCATATCTGCTGCAAAGATCGCTTCTGAATCCCTCTGGTGGGTTTATTCAACGGTAATCTGATGCAAAGTTGAAATGCAAATCTCAATTGATGTAGCTCACATGAATTATTGTACAACACTACTGAAAGATTATATGACTGTTATTGTGGCCCGTGCCCTAACCGGTCTTCATCCAGTCGCAGAGAAAGGGTCAGGAAGAGCCATAGGCTCTTCTGGTAGGGGTTTTCTCGATTGGGTAATCCCCTCCCATCCAAGTTATTGCCTGTGGTTGGTGCCTCACCAGGAAGATCATGCCTTTTTTTTGTCCCTCACCAAAGAGATTCGAACCATACACTAGTACTCCAAATTTAAATTACCATAAAAGCCTGGTGGTTTCCCTACTAATAGTTTCAATCTTCTAGCCACTCGACCAGCTAGACAGTTGTTGAATGACCCACAGAATATTGCCTTTAGTGAGCGCAGATAATGTGTATTCTGACCCTACAACAACCATGTTCAGACCTTACCCCTCACAATATTATTTACTCATGTCAATTTAAGATACTTTTGTTGATTTTGTTCTGTACCATTGGGTGGTTAGTCAGAAAAAAATCACACTAAATGTGTAATTTCACACTTGCCCTCTTGTATTCTACAATTGTGTATTTCAACTAAGTCCTACCGATATTAGATGTGCCTAATATATTTTGCTTTACCCCCAACTCACATCATGCCCCGGGTCTATGGTTTTCATGTGAATCCATCCATATGCATAAGCAGCCTCTTTTCCTCTCTGCAGTAAATATACTGCTTGCGTTTATTATTCATACTTTTTCAGTCCTGAGGCCTATGTTTTTCTCGGACGGTAGGAAAGCCCTTCTGCCTCATCTTCCTGTTGTCTGTTTGTATACTCTGCATACCTTTCAAAACATTAGCCAACTCTTGGCCCTGAGATATCTTTGTGGTTTGCCGTGGTGCTGTGGTGCATTTTTAAGTCTCTCTTCACTGGATACCTTTTTGAACGTGGACCCTTACCTTCAGTGCTAGAAAAAGAGTTGCTAGAGCAATAGCGTGGGGCAGAGTGTGGCAGAGAGTGTGGTTTGCTGTGGTGCTGTGGTGCATTTTGAAGTCTCTCTTCACTTTACCTTTTTGGAGGCAAACCCTTACCTTCAGTGCTAAAAAACAGTTTCTAGCATGATAGCGTGGCGCAGAGTGCGGCAGAGACTGTGGTTTGCCGTGGTTCACTGCTGGGAGCCAAGGCGCCAAAGTGACTGGTATTGTTTTTACCTTGTTCTACTTTCTACTTTTTTATTTCTTTTTCCTTATGGCACTTCTTCTCTGCTGTGTGCCAGCCCAAGTGTCAGAGAAATTGAAGAATACTGAGCAGTGACTGCGGGTTGGACTGGCCTTTGAGCTGCGCAGTTGAAAATTATCTGCCATGACAGTCTTACATCCCAAGCAGCGACTGTGCGCTTGTCTGGGCTTTGAGCCGCTTGGTCGAGAATTATTTGTCGTGACACTCTCACTTCCCAAGCTGCGATTGCGGGTTTGACCGGTCTTGGAGCTGCCGGATATATTCCCGCCTGCTAACTCTCTTCTGTGTGTCTTATTCAGAACACTTATAACATGACGCATATATACAATTTATGAAGTGGGGCTTTGGGGGATGATTTGAGAGCCCCGGAACTGGAAGAACTCATGTGGTCAGACAAGAAAGCAAGGAACTATTCATAGTCCATCTTCAAGCCTTTGATCACTGCACACTCGAGAGTTCCGATCTCTGAGGGAAATGTTATCATAGATAATCAAATCCCCTCATATTCAGGGGTAAATGGAAGGGCTGCTAGTGAAAATGAAGTAATGGCCGTCTCTACACCAAACCATTTATCCCTGGTTGACGTTTTAGCAACAAATATTGAATATATAGCCACCACTCTAAAAAAGACCATATGTGAGTTCTTCCCAGTAAGAAAGAGCCACAGTCTGAATGATGTCACCCAGGTAAAAATCAGCAAGTTCCCTCATTCCAGGAAGGAAGGCGATAAAGTCAATAAAGTTAATCTATCTACCCGCAAGGTGTGGAATGGGGGGGAGAAGGACTAGGGGATCTCTATATCTCTCCGGACACGTCGTTTGAGCTAAATGCCATTCCAGGCTCCAGGTTGGACTCAATATAGACTAACCAAAATTTAAATGTGATCCAGCAAAGGGAGAGACTACAGTGCAAGGACCCAAAGGAATCCCGGATGAGTAAAGTTAGTGTGGATACTACACCTATGCTGTCGGCTTTGAATTTCGTACTAACCTCTCTGGTGAAGGTTTTTGAATCCCTGAGAGGTGAAGTTCATCAGCACACAGGAATCCTCATGGAACTCACATGACAAGGAAGAAAGTGAAAGCGCGTTAGTGGGCTTAAAATCTGCAATAAATGTGACCGTTATGGACACCCTGGTACAGATGAGAATGGGCTCGGAACATCAATCGGAAAATCTGACGACCTTGCAGGGTCACTAGGAGGGAGTGAATGGTGAATCAAACCAGTAAACACGTTTGGAACATTTGCACAGCAAATTCAAGTGCCAGATCTTATGTAAAATGCCAAGAATGCACACAAAAAAGGGAAACTGCATGTATGTTAGGAAAGCATGGTGATCTTTAAGTGAGATGTTGAAATACACAAGACTAGAGTGTCAAGAGTCATGGCAAACAAGAAATGGACAAAGTAACCCAAGATGATTTGGTTCATTTCATGGACGATACACCCTTGTCACTGTCAACCATGGAGGAATTTGTGCTATTGCCACATATATCAGAGGAAGGTTATCAAACGAATCTAAACACAGGTTCTCAGTCAACAGGGGAAAATAACCAGGAAAAGAAAACAACAGAGTCAAGTTCCAAGCCAAACAGGAAAACAAAGAAGAAGTAGAAAAGACAGCAGGGTCCATTTCTGGTGGAACTGGAGGCAATAAAGTCACACAAAAAAATAAATAACTAAACAACAAAGAAGCAAAAAGACCAGGAAGTCGGAATGCACACAGTTTTTCCGAAAGATTAAGTTAACTCAACTCTGTGAAAAAGATCTATCTATGAAGGGCAAAGGAGTTGAAGTGGGAAAAATTGCTGAAAACCCTGACAAAAGAACCAGACCGACAAAAAAAAAAACAGGGAAGCTAATAGCTGCCAAAAACTTGGAGCTGGAATCAAAGCCTAAGGCACTAACTGTGGGTGTCCAAATTGAAACACAAGTGAAACCAAGAAAGTTAGCGCCAATCTTCTTGAGAGGAAAAACTTCCATAAGGACCTCCAAGGAAGACAATTTGATCTCCGGAAGCCAGGGTCAGGACTCCAGGGAGTCGGTCATGAACACAGCAGCTGGCTCAATTCTCGAAACAGATAACGAGAAAGAAAAATCCTCCTGGAATCAACAACCCAAATATTATATAATCACCCCCACCTCATTAGAGCAAAGTAAGAGTAAGGATGTCTACATTGATCAAAGTGCCATCACATCGGTGAAGCAAGGACCAGTACAGTGTAAATGCTCAGCCAACCAGACAGGTCAACATTCAACAGATCAAGAAAGGAGACCGCATGGTTTTCAGCAAAGGACAGTGCCTAAGCTGTGGAGAAAAGAGTAGTAGAGACAAGAACGAGGCCTAAGACCCTGAATCGCAGCATTATTCTATCCACATTCAAAGGTGTTCCAGACCTGTACTATCTCTCCACGGTTGACATTGTGTATATTCGATTCCCACATGCTAAATGTACAGATATTGTGGAAATCGGTATACAATCAAGGTCAGGCGTAGGTGCCATTTTAGAAGCTATTGAAGAGTTCATGAAACAGGGGTATGAGGTTTCCCCTAAAATGTTTTATACAAGCAGTAGTAACGTAATAAGCAAGATGAACGTGTAAATGGAAGTTGCAGAGGGGAATGCGCATAAAAATTATGTCACCATAGATAGACAAACAAATGGGATAGAGTCACATTCGGCAGCCTAAGCAAATGTTTGGGCCCTAATGCCGGACATCCTGATGTAAATCATTCAAAGATTGGCATTGCCTGAGAAATCTCTCTAGCTAAACAAGATCTGAGATTACTGGGATGGAATACAAGGGGCTCCAGTTCTTTTAAAAATAAAGTGAACAGGGAATACATTGTTAACCATTTTCATATAATAGCTCTCCGAGAGACATGGTTGAAATCGAGCTTCAAGATGGATGACTTCTCAGTTTTGAAGCAGCGGGCCATAGGCGAGGGGATGGGGAGACCATCTGGAGGGTTGATGATTGCATGCAGAAATTCAGGTTTTGGTTTCTCAGAGCTGGTGTGCAATGCGACAATGGGAATTCTTGCAGTGAAGGCAGGGTATGGGGCAGGTCCACCGCATAAAGTGTGGATAGTGGTCAACCTCTACTGGAACCCCTCCTGTTCTACACTGTCTGATTTTCAGCAATCAATCTCAGATCTACTTCTGAGCATTTGTGTTTGGTTTCCTTTCTCCAGTATTATCTCACTGGGGGATTTGAGCTCACAATGTATTCAAACTGGTGGTTTGGGGGAGGAACAAAGTAAGGAACCAACTATCAATGGGAGGAAATGGTATTGCTTTCTGACAGAATGTAATTTATTTTTGGTCAATGGGAACACTGAGGGGACGTCCCACCTGCACCCACTTGGAAAATAGATGTGTGCCATTCAACAATAGATTATCTCTTTATTTCAAAGGATTTGTTTGAACAATGTAAGCATTTCTCTGTGAAAAATGTGTACCCAAGTGATCATGAAATGCTAGAAGGTACTTTTTCACAACCAAATGAAAATTGGGAGGAATCACATTCTGAAGTAGTATGTGTAAATAATGGGAAGAATAGACTGGCGAAATTTAAAAGAGGGGGAAGGGATCTAATCCATAGTCTGCATCACATTTCTAGTCCCTCGAGCGGCAATGATTTGACAAAAACATGAAACCCAAAAAGCTTTGTAAATTTCCTGTGAGACTTGAATCCCCTGGGGAGGGTGGGCAATCAAACCACCTCCAAGCATAGTGATAGCTTTGATGAAAGGACCTGGGCAAAGAAGAGAGAACTGAGGAAAGCATTGAGGGAGTTAATCTTAAATAAAGTGGATGAGGATGTGTACTGGAGGGAAGTAAAAACACTGAGAAACAGGTATAGAATTTGGTCAAGATCAAATTGATATTTACACATGTAGCGAGATGGTGAATTGATGTTACGGACTGTGGGTCAGAGTAACTCATGACATTTCTGGTCAGTGATCAACTCCACAGCAGTAGAGAAGAGTCATCCACAAAGTGGTGTTATTCTGGAAAAGGTATGGAAGGACCATTTCCTAAAACTCTATAGGGCAGTAAAGGGCCAGACGTTCTTTCCCCTGAGGTAGTAGTGGTTTGGGAACTGAACAAAAAGAGCTAGAAGAACTGATAAAAAAAAAAATCCTGCGCTCTCGGACAGGGGGCCCAAATGGTCTGAGTAATCAAATCTTAAAATCTGATGTTGGTCTTTGGTCCTGCTTACTGACAATGTTATTCAAGAAAGTAGTGAGCAGTAAACATCTCCCCAAGTCCTGGAGGAGAGCTATCATCATCCCAATCTATAAAAAAGGGGGATTGATTGGATCCAACAAACTACCAACCAACCTCCCTTTCAAACACAGATGGGAAGATTTTTGCGGGTTTCATCCTCAAAGAGTTGGAGAAGTTTGCAAAACAGAATGGAATTCTATCAAAACATCAGGTGGGATTCAGTAGAAAGATTCCTGATGTCTTTCTAGCTCATTAAATGGCTTGGTAATGAGCACAGTATGTAGTTGCTCATTCTTTATGGGGCTTGGATTGATTTATTCCAAGCTTTCAATATTGCTAACAGAGAACATCTGTGGGGTAAATTAAGGAGTTGGGGTTTACCTGAAAACCTGCCAGCCATAATATTTACGTAAGGATGCCCAAATCCAAATAAGGCTTCATAAAATGGGGAGATTCTCCAGGATTATAAAGACGGAGAGTGGGGTCAGACAGTGATGTACCGTGGCTCCCTTCCTCTTTAACCTCTATATATCACACCTGGCAAATAACCTAGAGGGCTCCGCATTGGCAACTTCTCAGATTGGGAAAGAGAGAATTACCTGGATTGCCTACACGGACGACATTGTGTTATTTGATTATACCCAGATCAGTTTGCATCGTATGTAAAAATTCTCAAGATGTTTATGCAAGGTCGAATGATCTGGGGATCAATCCTTTTAAGTACAAATTGTGATATTTAATTGACCACTTAAAACTGCTCACTTTTCATGGCGCTTGGATGACCAAATCATACCAAATCATACCAATTGCAAAGGAAGTAACATATTTGGGTTCAGTGGTGAGATCCTTCCCAACCAAAGTCCACCTAGAAACAATATTGGATGGGGAAATTCTCCATTTACCAGTGCAAACAAGTCCATCCCCCAGGCTTCAGCTGTGATCGAAAACAATTTGGGACATACTCTGACTTCACTATCAACTATAATAAATCTGTGGGTATGAACATCAGTGAGTCGGAAGGGGCCCTGCAGGCAATACAGCCTAACCTCCAGCTGGAATGGAAGAAAAATACGATTAAGTGCTTGGGTGTATATTTACCACTGTTTCTTGATTCATTTTTACAAAGCTAACTCACGCACTCTTTGCAAATAATGTGAGGCAGATTTTAATAGTTGGGAAAACTAGAAAATATCATGGCTGGGCAGGATAACTGCAGTCAAGATGTCCCTCAGTCACAGTCTTCCTTATGCCTTCCACGCACTCCGCATGACAATCCCCAAAATTGTGCTTATTCAGGTGAAACTACTGACATTTATCAGGGGGGGTAACACCCACATATCAGCAGGAAGGCTCTTGTGCAATAGCACCCGCAGAGTTCCAAGTGCCGAATCAGATCACCAAATAATGATCTCAGGTCCAAATAACGATACAGACTCAAAAAATATGGAAAAATACTACTTTATTATCAATCCACATACTCTCAGAGCATTTCAATTACACAAAAGGCTTTAGACCTCGATGTATGTCAGCATTGACATCATCCCATGTGGCAAAGAGTAAAATGTATTTCATATAAGTGTTAATATCATCATTGTCTGCACCATATCTGGTAGGCATGCCTTGAACAACCTCTACTACGTAAAATACAGATACTAGCATAATACCAGCAGCAGATAGGCTTCTGCAACAATATATGGTTCACCATAACATAGACACTCACGATTGGGGGGAACTCTCTTCCAACCTTGGACATTTTGCTTGTTAGCTGCACATAAGCAACAAAACCCAGGTGCAGGGGAACAACGTCAGACAACTGCCTTTCTTAGCTAATTAGCCTACCATATCATATCAGTTAGGCCCTAAGGCAAGGCTTCTTCTCTGTAGTTGACCTTGCTGGCTGTTCTCTTCCTCAGAACTTTAAAGGCAGTGAAGGTACATTGTTATCTTCATCTGGAGCTTTATGAATAGGCCTTGTCTTCTGGTCTTACACCACGTGTGAAGAGACCATGAATGTGTTAATTCTGTCCTTTTATTTAGTGCTATATGATTCAATTATATTGGGTGCCATTACTCCTCTTGGTCTCTGGAGACGTGGTTGCACTGTTTTGCATGTGCTTTCTGCATCTTTGATTGTTCCACATAATTATTCACTCCTTTACCTAATCTAAGGGAAATATGTTTTACGTACATGGCTTATCCTGTTCAACTCCTTTTGTTCAGTGCAGTTGCTCTTTGCTTTGGCATCCTTAATCCTGAGCCAAGCAAAGAGCCTTTGTTCTTGCATTCCAGTGCCTTTCAACTCAGCAGCCTTGGTCTCCCTCCTCGAGATTCGTTACATACTATTTTTATACAATTGTGATGTCCATTTTCCCAACACGACTGCTTTACTTGCGTTATATTCCCTACATTCGCAAGCTTCTACATTGTCTTATCTACCTTACATTTTTTAAGTTAATACATCTACTACATCTCTAGTCACTTATCTTCTAATTGTATATGGTTTTCTTTGTATTTGCATGTATGTTTACTTTGTTGCTTCAGTTACATCTTCATTCTTTGGTCATCCATAGATCTGATTTAGTGTGTCTATGTATCTTCTCTCTTTATGACATCACTTTTCTGCTGTACGACCTTACTTATAGCTCTTCCTTGTCCTGTTTTGTCTGCAGACTCATGTCTACCGCCTCAGTTCGAGTGTACATTCGATATGGTTGTCTGAGTGCATAACGTCTTTCATACCTTTGATGTGGTATCAGGATGATACCAAGTGTCATACACAGTGTTCTCTTGCTGTTCTTGCAGTATGACAGATTGTAAAGGGGTGGGCTCTATAGATGACATGTACATCTGGCTCTCTACACTCGCATGCGCTCCCCCTGGCAAGAGAGCCTGGAGGCTCCATTGGTTAAAAGGTATCAGATAGCATCCCTACTTAGTTTGGTTTTTGACTGGACGAGCGAGGGCAGTATTAAATGTCTATAGTTAGAACAAGAGGCCACGACTATCCCCTCTTGACAGTCATATATTTCTATCACCAACAATAAGGGAGGAGGGTGGCAAGCTCTTAAATGCAACCAAGGCCTCGCTTGGGTATTGGGGTATGGGGGTCAGACTGCTGAAGATACCGGTGGGACTAGAACCACAAATCTCGGTGCCCAAGATTCCGGACTTCGACCCGAGCAGACCACTCATTCAAAGGCTGGGAGGTTTCAGGGAGTATCAGACTGGGGCAACTGTATTCAAACTTGAAGCTGCTAACATTCAAAGATTGCAAAGTTATCCCTAGATGAGTGGGAAAGGTTTATGTATACAAAGATCTGCCACTGGATCACAGGCGTGAGGTCAAAAACAAAGGTCCTGAGAACCTATGGGGATTGAATTCACACTCACCAAAGGGCTCTCCAGGCAAAGAACGTCTGGATTCTATCAATTATTGGAGGTGATTGATAACTCAGATACATTGTTGTACATGGAGAAATGAGAAGCTAATTTAAGTTATGATATACCATTGTCCTCTTGAAACTTTATTTGGGAGCAGACGCATAGGTCCTCGCGTTGCATAGGGTTAAAAGGGATGTTCATAAAACATGATGTGTACATGGTATAAGTCTTCCAGAAGATTGTGGAGAGAGAGGCACAATTGGCCATTTGTGGTAATCCTGTAAATTGTCACAGAAATAGTAGAAAGAAATTCTTTCACATATGAATGATCTGATAAGGGTGTCTCTGCCATGGGATCCTAATGTAATTATTTTGGGAGACTCGGAGGATGAGGGTAACTACCCAATAGGGTGGGGAAAAGTGAAAGTGATTACTCAGCTATGTATGGCTGCTAATTTGACATTAGCTACTTAATGGAAGAAACAAGATGGCCTGATAATGGCGGCGGGTGAGTGAGAATCTGGTCGCATTGAGAAAATAACCACCATACTAAACAACATGGATTGCGCCTCCTACACCACCTGGCTCCCTGTCAAACAGTCCTTGGTGTCCCGGGCACATCTGACCCGCAGACCACAACTACTTACACATTTTGATTTTCTGTGAGATGTTATTATGCTACCAATGGATTGATGGTGATCATTCACAGTTATTGACCTTTGTGATATACTGTTTTAAGAAAATGTTAAATAAAACACCTGTGATATAGGACAACTACGACTAAAGGCTGCAATTATACATACAACCAACAGGTGTCACCCCAGTCTGCTGAGGCCCCCCCTTGTGTTGTTCCACCACTCTGCTTGTGCTGTCTCTCCTGCCCCCTTGTGCAGACCCTCCTACTCTCCTTGTACTGTCTCTCCTCCCACGTGTAGTCTCCCTTCCCGCCTCGTGCTTTCCCTCTTCTCACCTGGTGCTGTCCCTCATTCTCCCCCATTGTCTGTCCTCACCCATGTGTTGTCCTTTCCCCTTGCACTGTCGATGCTCCTTCCCCCTTGGCTGTCGATGCTCCTTCCCACTTCTGCTGTCAATGCTCATTCCCTGTTGCACTGTGGATGCTCATTTTCCGCTTGTGCTGTCAATGTTGCTTCTTCGGGTTGTATTGTTGTTGCTCCTTCCTCCCTTGTGCTGCCCATGCTCCTTCACCATTGCGCTGTTGCTCCTTCCCTCCCTTTGTGGTGTCGCTACTTCCCCCCATTTACACTGTTGCTCCTTGCCATCCTTTGCTCTGTCACTCCTCCCCCCTTTGTGCTCTCCCTCCTTGTTTCAAATGTTGTACACTGCTCCTGTGTATTATTGCTTTTCTAGCTTCAATCTATTGCATTTTTGTAATTCTCCCTCGTGTTGCCATGTATTTCTTATTCCTCCCCCCACAGTGTTTCCCTCAACCCTGGTGGTGACCTGTCATTCTGCATTCCTTCCTGCCGTGGTAAGTCTAAAATGGAATAAACAACTACAAATGCCAAACCTATAATTGCCAATGATTGTTCAACTGGTGGCGTCAGCCATAAACAGGACATGCCATGAAATCTTGACTACTTCGTATGACTTCGACCCTATACGTAACATCCCCTCTGGTTAGAACTGTTGAAAACAAAGAGAATAACTGGATGTTATATTTTCTCATCTAACATCATTTATATACAGTCTTAGATTATACAGAGCATTGTGAAACCACTGACATGTTGCTTAATTCTAATTTAGCTATCAATTTGCTTCTGTCAAACTCATATTGCACTCAAGCATGTAATCAGTGATTTTCGTTTTTCAGCTTGAAGCTGCAAAATGTGTTAGCATATGTATCAGGACAAATAAACATCAAAACTGTGGTTACCTGGATAGAGGGAGGTACATTGATCAGTATTGCCAAAAGCACCAGGACAGTTACAGACTACATTTCAAGTATCATGATGTGAGTAAATTAACTACAACAGAACATTGTTGGTAACCTGAAGAGTGTCATAGGATGCACAGATAGCTAAGGTGCAACAGCAATATGAATATTGCATAAGTACATTTGCATAACATGCGATTATGCTCATTTAATTAGTCACCACACTCACTCTAACAGTACAATATCTGCAAACTACAAGCCATATGTACTTATTTGAACAGTGATTGCTTATGAATGTGAGGCTTGTGCTGTTCTGCTCTGTGAATCAGTTCTCTCAATGCTCCACAGAGCTTGCAAATTAACACCCCCACGTACTGAGAGTCTCCCGAAGGGTGCCTCCAGACTGAGCACATGTGCATAGAAGAAATTGTTTGGGCTGCTTATGGGTGAAAGATATTGTATGCTTAGCCATACGGGTTTGGGCCAGACGGTGGTCTGGCAAGATGTAATTGTCTGTAGTGCAGGTCCATCTGGTACCAGTTTAAGTCCACCCCTCCATGCATATACAGTTTCTATAGTAGTTACAAAATGAAAGGCCTTCCATGCAAGTACGGCCGGATGTTCCTGCAAGACAACCAACCACATTCTGCCTATCATGAAATCTTCATAATGGTTTTCCCATTCCTTTGCTGGGTTGATAGGTGACACAAATAGGCCACTTATATTAATAACTGTCTCCTCAACTTGCTTCACTCTAGACATGCATGACAAAATGACTACTGCTCCGCAGGAATACAAGGATGTGTAGTGGTTAAACCGCCTACTCAGCCCACACTGTTACTAAACCAGCAGTGATCCCAATCATAAAGGCAAAACAGAGCCAGCCCATAAAATATACCTCTTGTGCCTCTTTTGGTACTGCTGTCTGAGGGCAGGTATTATGTATAGGAGAGGAGTGAACTGATAACAGTAGCAACCCAAAAAGGCAAACAACTAATCAGAACACCCTAGAAAAAAATGGCCCCTGTAAAGGAACAGACAGAATGCAGACTCAAATTCAATCCTCTCTCCTAACTGCACTGAATCAGAGAGTTTCTATTAATTACTATTCTGGTTTGAGCTCTCCATTATGCTGGCAGGGCTTGCCTTTGAATTAGCGGTTCCCAACTAACCCCACTGTGGCGGCGATTTCCTGTCTTCTGGTGGTGGCAGCCTTCCCAAAGAGATGAATGGTGTGGTTTCCTCGGCTGGGCTCCAATGATAGTATTGGGTGAATCTCAGCTCCCAGAGGATGATACACATCAGGGCCTATTGGTGAATGATTCACTTGCAAACAGTTTGACAATCATAAGACACTGAAAGGCTTTGCCTAGAATAATTGTAGATTCCCAGGGTTCACTATGTCAAATTAGACATGGCTTATGTTTAGATTTTAATCTGCCACCAGGTTCACGGTGCACACAATTATAACATTTATGGTCAGTATTGCCCACTTTTAAAGGCAGAACCTGACTACTGGAATTTTGGGTTCCATCAGGTTTTTGACAGAAATGTATATGTCACTTTGTAACTGCCATATCGAAAAATTACAAGGCAGCTATAGAAAGATGTCAGTAGACAGGTTCAGAAGCGGTGCATGTTTGTGTTATACTTTTAATCATGGGACTGATGAAAGTGGGGTATGATTATCATATCTCACATTGTTAGACAGATTAACCACATTATTCTTTTTTTAATGAAAACAAACTCTGGTTATTTTGTCTTCATAGGTAGCATTCTGTCACAAGGCATGCCAAAAATGATATTCGTGAAGATAAAGCGTTGGCCTACCGAGCAACCAGACAACTTGTGTGTTTGCAGCACCATTCACCCCTTTTTCCCCTGTGCTTCTGCATACAGAAGGGGTAAAATAAAATGGCACAGCAGTGTGTATCAACAAATTGTCATGTACTGTTTGCCAAGTCAGTTTTTCAGTTTCGGTTTGCCAATCAAAGTGTGATTCCGTTTTGTTTCAGGAGAGTATAGATTCAGTACCCCTTTGTCAGACAGGAATGCTTCACAATATGATTTTGTTAACATTTTAGGACGGCTTTTTCCAATCATCATATGTCTGCTCTCTTGTGATTATTCTTCTTTCCTACCTGCAGAATGTCTTCTGTTCTCTCATCCTCATTATGAATGTGCCATTTTATTCTCAGCTTGTCGTAGGCCCAGGGTCCTTCTTCGTCCTTCTTGTCCTTGGTTTCAGAATTGCTCTTTTCAGGTAGCACTTTTAGATCAAATCCCCTAATTTGGAAATATTCCACACGTTCAACAATTAATTTAACAACTAGGTTTAATCAAAAGTGGATGTTTACATAATCTATTTAATTGCCCCAAACCTGGTTAACACATCCATGGTTTCTAGATGTGTTCACATTGTACAGTAACCTTGAGAAGAAAGGCCCACTTGGTAGACCAACAGGAGGACAATGGGTTGGAATAAGGAATAGATATACTTTAAGTGAGTACAAACAAGGTCTTTGGGGTGACAACCTCTTAGTGATTTTATATATCCCAAACAAGGAAGAAAAGAACAAGTATATGTGTCTGCTGATCACTGTTTATGTCACGCCGGGTATCAAGGAGCGTGATGGTATAGTGTTACACTGGAAAACATATTAGAGGATTGGACTATGGGCTATCCCGATGGAGTAATGGTGAACAAGTGGTAAACAACAATAGCAGATTCTGGGTTGAGGTTTTTTCAGCAGTGGGATATGTCAATGATAAATGGCAGAATCAAAGGGGATAGGCCGCGGAAATGTATTCAACATGACACTGTAAGTAAATATGCAATAGACTACTTCTTTGTTATTTCTATATAGAATGCATTAGGTTACAATGTTGCAATACATCAATGAGCGATCACAACATTTTTACAATTAAAAAAGAAAGAGTGTGTTATCCAACAAGAGATATACTTAAGTGCATGTAATATACAAAAAAAAACCAATCATGGAATTAGGATCTCATGGTCCTTCCAAGTCCAAAGTTATTTCAAGAGATTTATGCCACTAAAACAGGAGAAGTTAGCCTTACTGAGTAAAAAATGAATGGGCAAAGACTTTGTAAAAGAATACCAAAAGTTATTGGAAGATTGGCCCAGAGGAGAAGAAGTTGGCCCTTAATGGCACATTGTGGGGTGTCCTCAGAAACCATGCCCTCTAAGCAGAGAGTGGAAGTTAGGTCCCTCTCTCAGAAGCTTCCTCACTCTGGAACAGTCTCTCTGACCCCCCCAGACTTGAGCTGGATCTTCTTAAATTCTGGAAACTGCTCAATACTTCCCTTTTCTCCTCTTCCTTCTCCCTCCCCCTCCCGTGCTAATCATCCAGTCTCTCCCAGCATCCCTTACAAGCACTTACTGTCAGGCACCCTTCCCCATACTAACCTAATCTGGTCAGCCTTGCCCATTGCACTTATCTCCCCTTCCCCTTTCCCACCTTGGGACCCCCAATGCCACACTCCTCCCACCCCTGCCCCCTACCCCACCCTCCCCAACACTTTTATCTCCTTTGTCTTGCTCTTGCACTTGCACGGTAGGATTGCTACAAGGCAACTATAACTGTCACTGTTGATTCTATATCCTATGTCACCCCCCCCCCATACTTTGTCTTGTGGCGCCTGGATATACAAATGTCAATAAATAAATAAAAATAAATAAATAAATACACAATATGGGATGGAGCCATACATTATAGAGAGATGTTACTGCAAAACCAACCTCTGGTGCCACAACATACTAGCCAGAATAAAAAATAATACAACAAGCTTACTTAATATTTGTATTTGTTTTATTTATAACGCGCAGACCATCAGGCCCGGAGGCATCAGGGCGCAATTAGTACAACGTTACAAGAATACATATATACAGTCATAAGAAATTACAGAAATAACAATAAACAGAAATATTAACAAGGAACCTATTTACAAATATTACAGTAGTGTCAGTGCCGCTAAGGCTTAGCAGTGGGTATACCCATAGGGTGTACAGCAAGAATAGTAGCAGAGGTCGACAGGTCAGAGGTAGGAAAGGGGTACTTTGCATGTCTTAAAGTTATTCGAATAGCCAAGATTTGGTTTTGGCCTTGAATGTGTTGAAAGAGTCTTCATCTCTGATTGTAACAGGGAGGGAATTCCATAGCTTAGATGCTAGGACAGGGAAGCTCGAGCCACCCGCTTTTTGCAGGTTAAACCTAGGGATTGAAAGACAGTGGGACTGGCCAGTTCTTAGTGGGCTGTAGGTTGAGTGGCGTGACAGCCGACTGCAGAGGTAGATATGAGACCCATTTTAATCTTTAAGAACTGGCTGAAAAATCACAACAAAATAAACACTATCTTTGTGAAAGATTCTCTCTATTATGAGGATATTATCATCACAGGCAACCCAATGTCAAAGCTGGAACAGCTAAACCTCAATACTATAATGACATGGAGTAAACACATTCAAACACTTTCAGATGAAGAATTGCCTTGACTTAAATCCAGTGAAGCCAAAGCTGCAGAGCATCGGGGGCCAAGACTTGCCCAATTTGGAGGAAGTCTGTTGTCTAATTAAAATTTTTAAAAAATCAAAACCGCTGGGACCTGATTGATGGTCTTCCTAATGTGATAATAAAAGCTAATCCAGAATTATGGGCTGATTTTCCTTTTTTTTTTATTATTGTGTTAACCATTTGGTTTTTACAAAAACAATCTTTCTCCTTAGGACACCACTTGATTTCGTCGTGTCAGGATTTGATCAAGCTCGCCTGGACTATTGCTCCGCGCTGACTAGTTGCTCGCATTCGGCCGGGGTGTTCGCCCTTCTAAGGGCGACGTCCAGGAATTTAGCGGTCATCCTAGACCATCTGGGCGAGTCTCCAGCGATTAGCCTGTTCCAGCGGGTTTCTTCATCAAGACTGATTTCATTTGATGCAAGTGGTGCCAGATATGTTAATCTTTCTGTTGTTAAGGCTGTACATGACATTAGGAGGTGGTGGATCGTTTCCTTTTGGGTGGGATCTCCACATAGGCGACATCGATTGTCTAAGGCGCCCTCTCGAGCTGCTAGAATTTCCCTTGTGTTTAATAGATTCAGTCGTGCTCTCATGAATGTCTTCCTTAGCTTCTTCTCCGGAAATTTTTCGCAGTATTTTAGCGGCTCCCTCAGCCGATTGTGTGTGGGAGGTAGATGCTTTAGTGATTTGTATTGGAGGACTCTTTCGGCAGTGTTAATCCAGTCTTGATCGTCTAGTTTCCTCTTTACCCTCCCAGGGTTATTGAGAAGTGTTTCGGCTGAGCAGGCCACCTCTTCCAGTTTTTCATGTATTTTGTTTACCCAGGTCAGAAGCGGTTTGTTGGAGCCCTTTGTGATTTCGATTTTCATAAGCTGGAAAATTGGTAACGAGTCTGGAGACAGAATTTTTCTGTACAATTGGACCGCACTCTGGATTAACACTGCGGATAATGATGACAGGCCAAGGTCACGACGAATGGCAGGCGTGGGTGCAGATTTTGGGAGTGCTAGGACAGACTTCCAAAGGTATCCTTCCAGCTTAGGCCAGATTTCCGCTGGTAGGGACAGATTTGCCGCCATTCCATAAGTTAAGGCTGGTATGACCTTAGACTTATAAAACTGAATAGCTGGGGTCCATGAAAATTTGCCAAATTTATTGTCCACAGCTCGGGTTTGTGATGTAAGGCTGCAGGTTTTTTCCCATAACAAATTCAGAAGTGAGTTGTCTTTCAATGAGTTATCGATCATTACGCCTAGATATTTAAATTCGTTCACGGACTCAATTTTAGTTTTGTTCAGGTGCCATGTGTGTGTTTTCTTGTGATCTTTCGAGGTTTTATGAAAGGAGATGATTTTTGTTTTCTGCGGATTGATCTTTAAGTTGTTGGCCTCCATATACGTCGATAAATTGTCAATCTGCCTTTGGAGTCCGATGGCCGTTTGATCCAGCAAGATCAAGTCGTCCGCGTACCACAGTCTAGACATTTTCACATCACCCAGCTTCGGAGGAAACGCTCAAACTGATTCTTCAGTCTCTTGAAAATCGCCAATAAAGGCGATGAAGAGCGCTGGGGCTAGGGGGCAGCCTTGTTTGACCCCTCTTTCTGTAAGGATTGGATCCGATAGGCTTCCCTGCTGACACAGCCTCACTCTCAGCGATGTTTTTGAGTGGAGGGCCTTAATAGGGTCCAAGATTGGTTTAGGGCACTTCCAGTTTTCTAGCTTTGCCCATAATTTGGCTCGATCCACTGTATCAAACGCCTGGGATAGGTCAATCATGGCCATGTGTACTCCAGGGGCACCTCCTTTAACTCTCGCTTTGATGGTATTCAAGATTAGGATATTTATCGCTGTTCCCGCTCCTTTTTGGAATCCGGTCTGGAAAGTATCAAGCAGTGGCGCTTGTTTGGCCCAATCTTTAAAGTAGTTGAGTGTCAGTGAGGCAAAAATCTTCCCAATAATGTCTAGTAGGGCAATCGGTCTGTAGTTGTTTGGGTCCGATCTGACCCCCTTTTTATAGATCGGCACAAGGACCGCCTCTGTCCAGGTCTTCGGGATTTGTTTTTGATTACGACATTGCTCGAACAGCTCACAGATCAGGCCCGCCCAAGCTTGGGGATGCTGCTTCAAATCTAGGTTGGTAAGGCCATCCGGGCCGGGGGCCCTCGAGTTCTTCAAACGTGAGATTGTGCTCGCGATGTCTTCCAAGACAGCCATGTTCACCCAAGGCTCACTCTGGTCTCCTTGTTGAAGTGGAGCTGGACTCTTCAGAGTGCCGGCTGAAGGCAGGGCGTACAGCTTAGTGAAATATAAGCTCCACTGCTGTTCAGTGACGTTGCTTACAATCTGAGGTGGGTTCTGGCCATTGACCGTTTTTAGTATGGACCAGAAGTCACGGCTACTTTTAGAGATCCCAATTTTCAGCATTGCCTCTGCGTCTTTCTGATATAAATTTTGACGTTCTTGTGTGAGCCATGCTTTGTATATTGTTTTCCCCCTTTGGTAGGCTTTCCAACATTCTACATTGTGATTTTTAGACGCTACTCTTTTTAATTTTCTGATTTCTTTGCGTTTCATTACAACCGCAGCATTATAGATGTGGGCGTGAGGAGGTTGATGTCGGACTTTCCCACCAAAGTCCACTTTATGTGGTATCAGTAATGATACATATTCCGGACGTTTGACTTCTGCACCCTTGTTGGTGATTGGTTGTTTTTTACGCAATCTATCCTTTACTTCAATTATGTTATCCGAGGTCAGGCGGATTCGGTTTTGCTGCTTGTTCGTATCGATTTCAAAGGGATAGATTAGACGGTCTTTCACTTCACCACTCCAAGATAGGTGCAGCAAGTTGTGGTCACTTTCAGTTGTTCTTTTGACTCTGAATTCTTGGAAGTATGGAATTAAGCCCTCTGAGATAAAGATGTAATCTAGAACAGCAATAGACGATTCTCTTTCCCAGGTAGGGAATGACGTACCTCCTTCTTGGAGTGTGGCCACATTGCACAACTGTCTAGACCTCATCAGGGCTAGCCATGCAATGCCTCTCTCATCAGATTTTCTCAGGGCTGGGCACACCATCTCGTCAGTTGAGCATGATCCACATTTGGCATTCAGATCCCCACAGATGATGAAGTTGGGGATATCGTGACTGATTCTGATGTCGTCGATGGTGTCAGCCACTTGATTGCAGAAGTCTTTTATAGCAGTTTTCTCGGGGTTCCAGTAAAGATTGAGTATGGCAAGGTCAGAGCAGAGCCTCCCCTTCCCGCCCTGGCCTTGATGGTGCCAACTCGCCATAGTGGCTAGCATGCCATACTCCTCTCTGATTTTCTTCTTCATGGCGATTCCTGAGCCCAGACTTACAGCGGTTAGCAGTCCACCTGATGGCCTGCCCACCGTGGGTTTCTGGGCTGGAGATACCTCAATTATGAATCCTTCCAGCGATGGTTTGTCTGTTAGCCAAGTTTCTTGGAAGCAGATTAGATCAAATTTATTCCAATTTGTACCACTTGGTTGGGTTAAGTGGTGGTACCCTCTCGTATTCCATGATGCCATCTGAAGCACCGTTTTGTCCCAGCGTTGGGTCTTGTCGGTGGACGGCTTCCTTGCAAAGACGGCATCACGGATTAACTGCTAATCCTTTTTCGTCCTACCGAAGGTGTCAGCGATCCATTTCCAAGGCTTTGGTGCCGTTGTTGCTGGTGTGATTGGCTTGGACCGCGCTATCTGGTCACTGCCTAGCTGGTCAGACCTGGGACTGCCCTCTCGTCGACAGTGGCCATTTTGCGCTCTGTTGCTGGATCCGAACCTTTTGGGAGGATAAACGTCTTGGTTTCTCCACTCTTCTTTTTGGCGGTCTACCGGGCGGACTCTTCTTCTGTTTTCTTCTGAGACTGAAGGAACTTTTGGCTCAATTTTCCCTCTTGGCGCAAGACTTTCTTCTATCCTTGCGCCCTTCCCCATCTCCTTTCTCCTTGTCTGTAATTTTTCCAATTTTAGGCCCATACGCTGAAGGTCTTTTGATATTTCTAGGGGCCCTTCGTTTAGAGCATTAGCTCTTACATGCAGGTAGGCTTTGGCTTTGTGATCTCTATGATATGGCTCTATCAGAACCAAGTCACTTGTTGACAGGTGCCGAAGTTTGTCTACTTTTGATATTACTTTTAGACCGCTCTTCTGTTTAGAACCATGTAGCTGTCTCTTGCCGAGATTTGCTCTAATTTAAATAGGGAGGTATCAGAGAGTTCTAGCTCTTTTTTTGCAATAGTTTCTGTCCGTCTGCTGCGGTCTTTGGGCGAGGGTCTTCGATGGTATCTTTGTTCTTGTGTTCGAGACTTCCAAGCAGGCTTTCCGATTTCTCTGTTCTCGGGGTGCTTCGATTCTTTAATTTTTAGACCTTCTATCGCTTCTAATCCCAGACTGGGTGAGCTCGAGCGCTGCCTTTCCCGACGGCTTGACCTCCTAGAGCCCATAGTCCCTTCTTTCGGCGAACTAAGTCGCCTTGTTGTTTTTCGTTCTTCTCTGGGTGGGCTCTTTGAGTCCTCAGATCGGGATGATTCTGATGGAGGTGAAGTAGCGTTGGCATACTCCACCAGCTGGCAGTCATTTGGAGAATCAGGGTCGGGGCTTGCGTCACAGGGCCCATTTAACAGTGCTGTCTGGTCATTGTTCTTCTGGGTACTCTCAATGTCTGGGTTGTTGTTGCCCTTTTTTACTCTTGTTATAATGGGGCTCGGGTGTTGTGGATTAGCACTCCTAGTTTGAGGACTGGTCGATAGGCTGGCTGCGTATACTGGAGACCTCTTTCTGGGGATGCGCAGGAGCGGCCCTTCTGTCTGGTTTTTCGCATTGATTGGTTTTGTTGTTACTTGTCTTGTCACTGGGAGCGCTTCTCGCAGTTTCGCTGGGCCTTTTGCCAAGATTGGAGCTATGTCTTTCTTTTTTGTTAATACTTCTTCAGTTTGGGTACTGCTAGTAATTAATGCAGCAGTGTGTTGAACTCTGGGGGTGATGTTAGACAATTCCTTCCCCAGACTTTTTATTTTTTCTTCAAGGCTCAGTTGCATGTTTTTTGAGTTATGATCTGTGGCCGTTACATAGCCTTCTATAAATGTCAATTTCTCCTTTAGAGAAGTAATCATTGTTGTATTATCCTTTAGAGCTTCGTGGATGGATTCGTAGAGTTTGCTGAATGGATTGAGGGCTATTGAGAGTGCCGACATAATAGTCAGGAGGTCCGTCTTTTTTTTGGATGATGGTATTTCTTTGTCAGACAATCCCGACATGTCGCTTTGTCCTCTTAGTCTAATCGGCGTGTGTAAGCCTCTTTCAGCTTGTAGCTGCTGTCTCCTTTCTATGTAGTTTTTTTCCAATACTGATGCACACTCTCGGTTGTCGGCGGGTTTGTCCGCCCCAGTTCTGTTGTTATTGAACTGTGTGTGAGGGCGGGTCCAAACGTTGGAGTCTTCTGCCTGAGTGTGTCTTGTTCTGATTGATGGTCTGTCACTCAACTCCGTGCACGCACTCTGTGGTGGGATTTGGTTCTGTTGTGCTCCTGGTGGTTCTTTCACGGGATCTGTTGGTCGGGATCATTTAAATAGTTCATCTGCACGGGGTTAGGCTCTTCGAGTCTTGTTGTTTGAGCTGGTTCGCCCACCAGGTTAGACAGTGTGTTCAATTCGTCCGTGATCGCTTCTTCTTCTGAGTTCCTTGAGAGCTCCAGCCGTGGGTTTGCCAATAGTGGCGAGGATTTAGGCAGGTTATTCGGCGGGCGGGCCTCCACCCTTATTCCAACTAGAGCCCCGTCTTCATTGCAAGGTTTGCGTGCGTGCCATTTGATCTTAGGTGCTAGATTACTCTCAGTTAGGTCTGTTTTACGGATTTTATTCACTGGCTGGGGTTCTTGTGCCGCCTCCAGTAATTCCGCGTCAGACAACTCTTGATCAGAGTGCAGTTTCCTCTTGCTGTGTTTTAAGAAATAGTCCTTCAGCGAGGGGAGTGTTGGTGGTCTTATCGGCTGCTTGCCTCCTACTGTAGCTTTAAGGCCAGCCTTCCGCCCTTTTTTTACACAGGCCTTCCCATCTGGGACTTTCTCTTTTGATCTGTCTTTCATTGTTTTTTTGTAGAGTCTTGGTCTCGTAGAGACTTCTTGGTTTTTCTTTTGACTTTTGTCCTCTTCCCTCTCTGATTCAGAGTCGAAGTCAAGTGATGATATAGCTTCGTAATTCTTTGCTGACACGTCAGTAGTTTTTGTGCTTACATTTCCATTATTTTCCTGGCTCTTAGATCTTCTAGGTCTTATACTCGGTTTGCTGGCTGTTCTGGTTCCAGTTGAAGAGGCCTGGCCTGAAGAATTTAGACAGTCTTGTATTTCAAACACCGAGTCATCGTTATTTTCTTCGTCGCACGGGGCTGCCTCATCTTTTGATGTCACCATGCTGGCCCCCCTGCTATGGGACTCTGCTGCTGTTGGTGTTGGTGTCATATCCTGGCAAATACTCAGAGTAAATTGCGGCACGTTAGTGCTGTGAATTGCGACTGTCGTCGACCTACCATTTTCCGACCTCTCGGTTCGCAGCGTGCCATTTACTTCAGATTTTTCCCCCTCAACCCCCAACTCTCCTGGGAGCACCAACTGAGGTGGGCTCTGCCTATGCCTCCGCTCGCAGGCCTCTTCGACTATGAGCTCCCCCTGCCCAGCAGACCACGGCCTAGGTCGTCCACCGACGGTCTCAGGCTCATAGTCACTCGTCGGAGCGGTAAGCCTGCTGGGGGGTGCCTGCGTTATGGGGGTCGGCAGGACTCGCTCAGGCGTGGTACTAGGGTCAATTGCGGGTTCAGGTTACAGTTTGTTACTGCGCATCCATCGACCCGGTTCTGCTTCGTTGGTGGAGGCCGATGAAGCCATGGTGGAGATGGCGCTCTGGTAAACCCCGCTGGACAGACAAGTGGACACTTGCTGTCCGTCGTTGCAGCTCCGGGTGGCTGAAAAACGACTAAGGACGGTCGGCGGCAGAAAGCAGGAAGAGGGTTCACGAGGTTCACAGGTTCCCAGGTTCACAGGTAAGATCGGGAAGAGGAACGTGGGACGGGGAAGGGGAAGGGGGAGGGAAAAGGGAGAGGAAGGCGAAAAGCGAAAAGGGGGAGAGGTAGATGGGGAGGAGGGGGGAGAAGGGGAAAAGGGAAGGAGAAGGGGCAGAAGTACCTCAGGTGCTCTTTCCCACCAAACGCCTTCTCCTTCAGGTCACTTCGCCGATCGTCTTCTGGGCTCCGTCTTCCTACTCCGACTCCCAGCACCAGACACCTGACACACTGTGCCACACACCGCGCCGCGCTCCGCGCCTGCGCGGGGTTTATGTAGAAAAAGGTCAAAGTTCGCACAATCCTCGAAGAAGAAACACAGTGGTCCGCCTCCAGACTCCACCTGACACACTGTGCCACACACCGCGCCGCGCTCCGCGCCTGCGCGGGGTTTATGTAGAAAAAGGTCAAAGTTCGCACAATCCTCGAAGAAGAAACACAGTGGTCCGCCTCCAGACTCCACCTGACACACTGTGCCACACACCGCGCCTGCGCGGGGTTTATGTAGAAAAAGGTCAAAGTTCGCACAATCCTCGAAGAAGAAACACAGTGGTCCGCCTCCAGACTCCACCTGACACACTGTGCCACACACCGCGCCGCGCTCCGCGCCTGCGCGGGGTTTATGTAGAAAAAGGTCAAAGTTCGCACAATCCTCGAAGAAGAAACACAGTGGTCCGCCTCCAGACTCCACCTGACACACTGTGCCCCACACCGCGCCGCGCTCCGCGCCTGCGTGGGGTTTATTTAGAAAAAGGTCAAAGTTCGCACAATCCTCGAAGAAGAAACACAGTGGTCCGCCTCCAGACTCCACCTGACACACTGTGCCACACACATATTTTTTCATTTCAGTATACAGAAACTGCATTATTGAAAAAAATCATACCAGACTCAAGTCGAACAGCTATACTAATTCCTGTTTATGAAAAGGGCGCAAGAACGGAGACACACAAATTATGGAGTAATGGCTCTCTTAGATAAAGTTAGTCAAATCTTTGCCACAACAATACTAAATAGATTAAAAGGATGGGCTACAGAAAAAAAGCCTGTTTCCTAAGAAAATAATAGGCTTTAGGGAAAATTGGCTGACTGTTCATATCCTATTGATTTTCAATCTGTACAAATAAAAGCAAAAATGTGTTTGTTTGTGGGTTTGTGGGTTTGTATGTTCATCATAAAATACCACACCGTTCACCCTAGCCAGGGCACTTGTGCTCCCAAAAATGGACTACTGTAACACCCTCTTCGTAGGCACCTCTGAGCACAATCTGAACAAACTCCATGTGCTGCAGAATAATGCCCTCGGAGCTGCACTAAGCATCCCTCAGCATGCCCACATCTCTAGCTTCAGACAGGATGCCCACTGGCTCCCAGTGCGAGACAGAATCACCCTTAGATCACTTGTCATCATCCACAAATGCCTCTCGAATACCTCCCCCAAGTATCTGACAGACACATTCAGCAAGCGACTTTCATTCAGACCAACCAGAACAGCATATTCGCACTGCCTCAACATTCCCATATTCAATCCTAAAAAGAGCGGGTGGCTCCAGCTTCCCAGTCCTAGCAGCTAAACAATGGAATACTATACCCCTTGATCATAGAATGGAACCATCGTTCTGAACCTTTAGAGCAAAAACAAAGTCTTGGCTTGCTAACAAGAACTGCTCACGTGTTTGACCAATCTCTGTATCGCACTTGTACTGTATGTCACCATGCATCTTCTCTGCGACCATCATGTAACCCTGGTCACTTGCACTTATCGCTTTTCTCCTTGCCTGTATATTATGTGAATGCATGTATCCTGCTGATCTTGCTCTAAGTCTCTGGCGCCCAGTTACCTCAGGGTTCGGAGCACGGTATAAATAAAGAAACTAAACTAAACTAAACCAATCTGCACCTATGTTTGCACAGTTACCTGTTAGAATCATGCAGGCATCACTGGCTACATTATATGTGGACACCCCTCCCCGCTCCCTGTATTTTAGCCCCTGCACACAGTTGCGACCTGAGACGGTTGCCTGGAAGTGGCAGTGTTCGGGATAATTTTCATTTCTGTACTAAAATCCTCCCACCTGAGAGACCCCCCAGCTCTTTTGCTGGACTTTCGGACTTTTTAATTTTTACCCTCGAGTGAATGTAACCTTTTTCTCACTCTCTCATGTGTTTCGACCTAATTTGCATTGTGTGTTTCCTTTGTTTTTGGAGTCTGACAAACTCCGTAGGCATCTACTTTTTTATGGTGACACACAGCACCTTCAGTGCAGTGTCACAGAGAAATCTGTTAGATTTCGTATAAGGTGTAACTGCCTTTTCTTGTGTGAGCTACAATTCCCAAGAATAGTAAAGTGACATTGGGCCTCATTACGACCCTGGTGGTAGCAGTGCAACGGAACAGCTACTACTAGAGAAGTTTTTTTTTTCCGGCACCTGGCAATGAGGATTTGTGGGAGGGAGGGCCTCGCCCGCAGAACTCAGAGTATGCTGGTCCGGCACCGTTGTTACCGGACCAACATACTCATAATGAAGCCCATTGACTTTACTTACATGTTATCTTTATATCTGGGGGTTGCCTAGTAGCCCCTTATCCTACATTCTCATGTAACCATTTTTATGTTACCCTCACTGCTTTAAATGGCTGGTGGCAGTGGTTTAATTTTCCTACCATTGTGCTTTTCTCCTGCAGGCTGAATCCTCAGCTGCAGTACAGCACCCAGTGATGACTATTTCGGTTAAAATGGCCATGGTCTTCTTTTTTTGCAATTTTCTGTGTGTGGGGTCGTTCTTTGCATTTACTGTGTACGATGAGCCATACTTGAGCGCTTTTTTCATTTTGTCTTTGGCAGGCTTCAGTCCTGAAGCACGACTCTGGCTCTAGTGTGTCTGGAAAGGCAGGAAGTGAGGGAGGTTCCCAAAACTCCCCTTCCCTTTGTCTCTAGGAGTGCATGCATTCAAACAGTCCTGATTGGCTGGTTAGCTGTTCTTTCAAGACTGCCACCATGCTGTATTAGTGACAGCCTAGGCTTTGCAAGAATGGGAGAACATTTCTTAAAAGGTGAGGGTTTTGGGATTAGAAGCAGAATCGACCGCTGGGAGAAACAACGGATGAAGAAAGTGTAAACGGAGCTTGCTGCATCGTCCTGGACCTTTGAATTGCCCGGTGAAGCCCTGCTGCTGTGCTCAATGTCCTTTTTCTGATCAACAAGATAAGCTCCAGAAGGGATGACTTCTTCCCTTGGGTTAGTCGGACCAACTAACGGTGAGATGAACTCCACTGGACCATCTTCCCTGATTGGCTGTACTTGTTCACTGCTGCAAGAACCGAGTGCCAGGGGTCAAGAAATACGTAGTCGAGTGCACCGTCTGAAATCCACTCAGAAGCTCCAGGAGTCTCCTAAGGACCCTCTAGAAGCAGGACAACCCAAAGTTACCTCACCACAGTTCAGGAGCAAAGGAGTGCAGGAAGCCCGACAGGTGTCCGAGATCTGCGGTGGTGCTGTTTACCGAGCGCTGAAACCTCGAGGTGCTACTGATCCGAAAAGAGCCCATAGCTGCTGACGACCTCCAAATCGCTGCAACAGGAGCCCTACTGGCGTCCACCCTTTTTTTCCATGACATGTCTTTTGGCTGTGCTCTTCTCAGTTGAAACTTGCATTGGCTGGATTTGAGAGTTGATTCCAGCTCACCTTTTCACAGGCATACAGCTTGTGACCCTAAATGTGATTTCTACAAACTCTCTATCTTTGTGCAAGACCTTTATTATCCAAGAAGTGCCTCAGCTCCATAAACTCGGTGTTGCAATTGATATTTTTGGCTGTCCTGGGTCTCTGCAGACTCTTCTAGCCCATTGACTTTGATAGTTCTGTCCCTCATAGGTGGTGACTTGTTTTAGACTGTCATTGCTGGGACAGGCTTGTCTAGATCTCATTGGAAGATGTATTTCTAAAGTATATTTTGATTGTAATATAAATTGCCCCTTTTAAAGAACGTTTATTTAAAATGGATGTTAAATAAATAAATAACTATTTATAACTGAAATCTTGAGTGTAAATTTTACTTGGATACTTGTATTTGCGACTGTCATTGCTACAGCTCTACAGCTCACATTTACCCCTCTTGGCTGCTCAGTCACACATCCAACTTGTGTAGAACAGATCTATACCAAAAGGTGGGTTACCTGTTACCAAGCAGATAAGTGTAGAGTCCTACACTGTGTTACTACACCAATTCTTACCTAACAGGCGCAACATCAAGGTGGTCATAGAAGGACTGGACAGAGCTCATTGCAAGCATCTGGATGCAAGAAACAAAACTCAAGGTCCCAACTGGACCTCGAAACCTCTTTTCAAAGCCCTACAATTCACTGTTTCTGAGATATTTGCGGGGAGTGTGCACAGAAGGTATAAGTATGCTGCAGCACGCCTCCTCTCACCTCCCCTCCACGTCTGCTCCGGATATGTCTGCCAGCCACACATACCCATTTTCATTGCAGTTTACTTCAGTGGGCAAAGCACATCAAGTGATAAGCGGCTTGGGACAGCGACCTACAGGATCATTGATTTTCAACAATGGATGATTGTTATAATGTTTGTTTGTTTGTTTATTTTATTTGTATGGCGCTCCAAACCCAGAGGTAGAAGGGCGCTTAAGAATTTGGTTACAGCGTTGAGAAGTATCTTTGTGTTGCATACTTCGTACAAGTTTATAATATATACATATTTATACAGTGGTCAATAAACAGAACATATGCAGTATGTAAAATATACAATTTTCAGAATAAATACAGTGTCTAAGCCAGTTACCGCACGGGTCTAGAGTTAGTGGTGTTATTCTTTGTTTAGCAGCCAGCTGATGACCTGCTTCCTAAAGATCTGGAAGGATTCGACAGTTTTGATGTTAAGCGGTAGGGAGTTCCAGAGTTGGGGGGCAAGCACAGTGAAGCTTACCCCTCCAGCTCTTTTTAGGTGGAACCTGGGCACTAATAGGCAAAGAGTGTTCGAGGATCTGGTGAATCTGGTGGCAGTTTTCAGGGTGAGTTTATTAGCTAGATAAGGTGGTGCTAGGTGATTGAGGGCTTTGTACGTGAGGCAGATGGTTTTTAGATCAATTTTTTGGCGTATGGATAGCCATTTGCAGGCTTTCCTAGTAGCAGAGATATGCTCTTGTCTGGGAATGTTGAGGGCTGCGCGCAAGGCGTTATTTTGTATTACCTGCAATTTGTTAAGTACGGATTGATTAGCACCTAGGTACAGGCTGTTACAGTAATCCAGTTTGGATTGTATTAGGGCCCTGGCAAGGGTGAGGCAGCTGTTGGGTGATAGGAAGGGTCTGCTGGCCCTAATGAGCTTGCCGGTATAGGCAGCGGCTGAGGCGGTCATATTGGTGTGTTTGCTAAGGTTGGTGTTGGCATCTAGATAGAAGCCAAGGGTTTTTACGCTTTTGGCTATGGGAATGGAATGACCATCGATGGTGATGTTATTATAGCTAGGGTCAAGTTTAGTTAGAGTGTTGGGGGAGCCGACGATTAGGAGCTCTGTCTTCTCATCATTCAGGCAGAGACCATGGGAGGCCATCCATGCCTGAATGATGGAGAATATTTTGTTGATCCGGGCGGAGTCTTCTTGGTAATTACCAGAGATAGTGAGGAGTATCTGGGTTTCATCTGCGTAGTTTGTGTAGGTGAAACCCAGATGGTCCAGTTGGTCAAATAGAGGCTTTGTAAATATGTGTACAAAGTGGGGGATACACAGGAACCTTGTGGGACCCCGCATGTGATGGGGTCTGCTGCAGCTGTAGTGGAAAAGACTCGTATGGTTCTTTTTGCCAGGAAGGATTGTATCCATGTGATGGCAGGGGAGGAGAAGTGGGCTGCGGTGGCAAGGTGATTACAGAGGACTTCATGGCTGACCAGGTCAAAGGCCGCTGAGAGGTCTAGGAGGAGTAGGATTGCGCCATTGCCTTTGTCTTTAATTTCATCAATCTGGCTTTTGAGATCAACAAGGGCGGTATGTGTGTCTACAGAACATGTGCAGAGTACAGGTGCATTTTGATAGTATATTGATTAAAAAACAGCTCTTAGCCCAAACAACCTCCGCATGTATGTGTGTTTTTCAGACTTCACAGCAGCTTTCTACACCCTTTTCCACAACTGTTTGTATACTAAAGCGCGTCCGCTCCTGAAAAAGGATCAAAAAGAAAGTAAGTGGGGTTGGGAGGGTGGGAGTGGGATGGGGGAAGAGGGAAAAAAATAACATACCTGCGTCCCCGGCGGGGGACGAGGGATGCTCCCAGCCGTGTGGAGGCACAGAGCGGGGATGGATCCGCTACGAGTCTCCACACGGCTCGAGGAATAAGGAACAAGAAGGTAAGTTGGGGGGGTGGGTTGGAGGGAGGGAAGGGAAGGGAATAAAAAAGATAAAAGACTTACCTGAGTCCCCGGCGGGGGGCGAAGGCAGCCTCTCAGCCGCGGGGAGGCTCGGAGCGGGGATGGCCCTTCTTCAAGCCTCCTCATTGGCTAAGGGGCTGCCACGCCCCCCACCAGGGACAAACGCCGTGGAATCCCAACGGAGGGATTTCCGGCCTGGTAATGACTCAGCGAGGGCCAATCAGAATGGCCCTTTCATTCTGATAGCGCCCTCGCCGGGTACTAATTACATATACATTTTATTTTCGGGGCTCTTTAGAAATTCATGAACAACTCAAGCATCACTCATATTTTCTGTGACATCCCCCAGGAACATCCAATGAAAACATCTGTAATGTTTATGCCTAGCTGGAAAAGTTAGCAAGTGTTCAGTGCTTTAAAACAACATTGATGTTCTTACGCTATGACTGGCCTCACTCAGGGTCCTCGACCATACATGCATCACACCCTCAGACCAGGAGATGTTTATCCCCACCCATCTATCTGAAAACCAATACCCTATTTCCAAACTTGAGTCCTAACAGCACTTATGTTCCTCACCTGGACTGAGCTTGATCATTATCTTCCTCCGAGTATCAGACCAGGAAATGACAACCTCTGTCAATCATACTATCTGCAAATCGCTGCGCACAACTAGAAACACAGAGCACAAATGCACTTATGTTCTAAACAACACCATCGGACCTGCTCTTGTTAGACCTGTGTCAACCTCTCTAATCTGGGAATTAAGGCTCAGAACTACAATCCCGGAACCTAACAGCACTTCTGTTCAAACAGTATGACTAGGCCAGTTCATATCACCCATCGGGCATACACGGTGGTCTCTGATCAAGCCAGGTCACCCTGATCTGCCCAGGAACTCCCCTTGAGCACTCGCAGCTCCCGGAAGGAAGAATAATGCGATACAATACCACATTTCAAACTATAAACTATGACAGGATTACTCAGCCACTGTGACGCAAACTATCATCTGAGACCTGGAATATGGGCCCACCAGCACTTATAACCGAGCCTCTGAAACAGACTTACCCTGTCCCAGCTCATGTGAACCAGGTGAAGTATCTGAGAGAGAATGTCTCTCAGTGAACCAATGCTCCTCTAGAACAGACACAGTCAGCTCGGCAAACACTGGAAGGAAATCAGAACCAGAGATCTCCAAACAATCTGCACAGACACTCACACTTACCAATATGCTCACTCTCTCCTCTACATCAACAATAGAATGCAGCTATAGTCCTCATTCAATTCAGCCTAGCTGCACACATACCTTCTCACTTCCATGAACACATCAACAAGCTTTATAACGCAGCAATACCTCACAAAATAATTGGCCAAGCTGCAAATATAATATTATACACAAGCGCTACCACCACCAGAATGCAGACCCGAGGTAAAGCCTCCTTTCTACACACATTCTACTGACCTCACATAGCCACTGCGCCACTCCTACCATTAGAATGCAGCTGCACACCGCACTTGCTGCACATGTACAAAATGTACACACATACTTTATACTGCACTGCTCTCTTCACTGACCTGGACTTCAGACCCTGAGGGCGTTCAACCTACAGCGCTTTGAGATCATACCAATGGTATGAATGGCACAATACAAATGCAAAACAACATAACATAACACAACACAATGTCTGAATAGACCTTAGCCGCTACCTGGAAAACCCGGGAATAAATATGAGAAGAAATAGCTGTCAATCATGGGTCACATTATTTCATATTTTGATAGCAATTTTCTCCATCACATTGTCAGTACAAAACCTGTTTCCGTACAATGATCGTTGACCTAAAGTTCTTTGTAAAATACTAAACCGGTGCTATGATATTGACACCTTCCCTAAACAATGAAGCACCATATCCTTCATAGAGAGAAGTATTGCATTTTAAGACTATTCAATGGTTAAGGGTTTTAAATGCAGTGCAAGATCACTCATTTCAGTATAGACTCTCTCTCAGACATAAACGATAACCCAAAGCAGATGCTCGTAAATTTCATAATGAGTGCAGAAAATAGTTAATCACTAATGGTGCAATCAAAAAATACAGTACTGCGCACGGCCTCCAAAAATCTTTCTGTAGGTGCTCCAAATGGTTGGTTAAATGTTAAATATTTCTGAAAGATGTGTTGCATGTCAGGAAACAACAGCAAGTAATGAGATACAGCTTTGCTCCAGATGAGGTGTTATAAAAGATGTCAGAATGCAGTGCTTGGCTCTTTAGACTTTCTGTACTCAACATTATTCTTGCAATTTGTGTTAAACCTCCGTTTTCACAAGGAATAGGCCTTGTGCTTTAGGGTAACTTAGTTCCATCATGTTTACACAATTGCTGCATTCGATAAAGGAAATAATCCAGCTGAATGCAGCCTACAATTCTGTTTTCTAAGGCGTTAATGAGCTGTGGAGAAGCCAGCATTGTTGGCTTTGCACATGCAAGCCTTTCATGTGCTTAGGACGACCTCCGATAGCTTTCAGGGGGGTGGAAGACATCACTGAAGTAGACAACCTATTTTATGAATATTGCATTTAAATGCTCAGATACCTGCCCCATGGCAACGGAATGCTGTCCAATGGTTCAAATCCTGCCTCATAGTCAATGATTAGCAGAAACAACCTCCTATGCCAATATAACTTTGTTTTATTATAGTGTCACAAAACAATTCAATTACTTTATTAATGTTTCTTTGTATTAATGTAGAATAGTATAAAGAATAATATTACAACCATATACACATTCCATTATAATTCATACATCTCAATCAGAACTCTACGTGGCTTTAACACACTCTCAATGACACCTAAAACCTAGCGACTTCCCCACATATAAATAATTTGCAAAAACAGTTTGTGTAAACAATCAATAAGGTGCATATGATGCCAATATATGAAAACAAATGACTGTAACATTCTAGTCTAATCATGTGGAAAAGTGCAATGTGCCTAGAAATTCTATTAGCCAGTATCGCAGATTGAAACTGAGCAACAATGGCTCAATTGATGATAACTCTTCTTATAGTGGATTCCCATTTTTCCTTGGCCTAATCGATTTTCGGCTATTGGGTTTAAGAAGTTGCAGAGAACCCAGCCTTCATCAGGGCAACATACAATTTCAATACATGAGTGGTGAACGCAATCTGTTATCATTTGGGAGCAAAACTCAAAGGGTCACCACATCCAAGTTAGCGCAGCTGTGCAATAAATGTGGGTGAACCAGTGCAGGGGGGAAGGCGGAGAAAACAACCCTCACAATATGGAGTCACACATATACTCCTCCCTGCAGTGGAGACAAATCCACTCGCACATTTCAATATTTCCAAAATTCAAACCACATCTCACATTCGGTGATTCATGAAGAGTGGAAGATACACTTCTTTTCCTCTTTTAATTGGAAACAGTACTTCACATCAGCCACGATTCGCAGACCAATGCTTGATTTACTCAAACACGCCTCGACCGACATGTGGCTTGTCGTCCGTGGTGTGCTACTTGCAAGCTTCACCTTAGCCAATGATTGCCATCAAGTGCCTAGGAACAGGCCCTCAAATGCATCTGTAGGTGCAGTAATGTCATGGATTCCTATAAAATGCACAAAAACTTGCCTCATTACCAAGGATTGCCAACATCTGATAGGGATAATTGCTCCATCGACAACATTGCTATCACCTACCCTGCATAGCACCCCATTGCCAAGGATTTGCATGAAATACCAAGATGCTGGCCAAATTGCCAAGATTGCAGACAGCTGCCCAGATACTTGCCCCATCGTGAAGGATTGCCATCAAAAGGCCAACCGCTTGCGCCATCGACAGTACTTTGCTCATTATCATCTATTATTATCAACTATCCAGGTATTGGCCTTTGTCTGCTGCCACCACCTCTGTTCAGTCTATATATGGGTGTCTACTTGAGGAGTGCTGCAACACTGTGGCCTACTGGCCTTAACAGCCACTCGATTTCCACTCCAATTAACAGCGCAAGTGGGAAGATAGGACTGACGGAGTTCAACAACATTCCGGCTTATATTTCTGAAGCTTCACATGGCAGCAAGCATGGGGAAAATAGGCAAGGCACTGACAGCACTTAGTTTTCCCTCCACCCAAGTCTGTTGGGACATACACAACTAGAGAAAATTGGCTTGCTGTCAACTTCTCTTTCAATAACATTAAAGAAAGACAAGTCATACTATAATCCAGTCCTGTTGCCATGCAAAATGTATACTAGTTAGCAGTCTGTTGTTTGTGCTGCTGAGAAACATGGAATAGGAATACTGTGAAAATACAGTAATGTATGCACTCTACGATGCATGCCACAGCAATTATTCTCTCTATAGATAGGAATTTGCATCATTTTGGTGATTCTCTCAGAGACACAAAAGGAGCTAAAACCAAAAGGTATATTGGTTGATTGATTGATTGATGTATTTGTAGTGTGCTGCTGTGATGAAGAAACAAATTGTATCTAGTCACAGCTGTTATAAACTAAATCAGCAGTGGGTTACAAAGTCATGGAAACTACCATATGGTCCTTGATCCGCGATCACGTTTGAAGAGATAGTTTTTTTATTTTTTTTCAAAACAGGGCCAGGGATTCTGATTTTCTGATCTCAAGTGGAAAACTGTTCCATTATTTTGGTCCAAACACTGAGAATCTGCTGTTTCATCGAGACACACAGCAGGATAGAGGGATAGTCAACACAAATTTTACTTTGATCTTAGGGCCGTGTTGGTTAGTAACAGTTTAGCTTATCTACCAGATACGTAGGAGCCAGATTGCTCAAGCATTTAAATATAATACCTCCAATCTTGAACTTAATCCTGTCCTCCACAGTCAGTCAGTGGATAGATCGGCAGAGCCCTGAAATTGGTGTGGACTTATTAACAACAAACACCAATCTAACTGCTGCATGTTGTGCTTTCTGCCGCCAATATATTTGTTTGGCAACAGCCCTGGACAGTAAACTGTTACAAGGGCTCCTACCACTGCTGCATGATCCTTCTGAGGTACATATGGAAGGACCTGCCGTAGTAACCACAGATGGCAAAAGGCCGCCTGCACTTTGGCTCCAATTTGACCTTCACAACCCAGGTCAATCTGCCATATGCAGCCCACATTTCTGACCTAGTTAGCACACTCCATTGGGGCAATTATGCCAAATAATTTGATAATATTCTCAATGTGATTAAATGCATTATTTTAATTCAGGTACATTGCACAATTGTTAAGTGCCTGCTTTAGAGATTTAGGGAAATCTAATTCATAAGAAAAGAAGCAGAGCAAGGCGTTGTTTTAAAAAACCAACAGGTACACTGCAACCAGCGCACAGAATTGAAAAACGTGATGAGAAAAAAGGGTCACTCACAACTCTGGTGGATTGGTAAACATTTTTATTAGCAGAAAACAGAGACAGCACGGACGTAACAGCAACAAAAGACACACATTTCTAAGCATCTCCTTCCCCCTGACCCCCCTAGCCTTTACACCCACCAGGGCTCATACTTTCCAATGCAAAGGGGTGGTCCCAACAGGTCACGGTTACACACTAAATTAATTCTGCTAGCAAAGAACAAAGCCTCATTATATCTGCATTTGACAGCAGCTGCCCTCTTTCATGGTTATCAGTGAGGACACACTGTCGTAACTAAGTTAGTCAGGGTGCCCATACTCCTTAAAGATTCCCATACTCTTTCAGGCAAGCAAGAGCATTAGCAATATGATGACTACCGCTCTCATGTGGTGCTTTTCTTAAAAAAGTTTAGATCCCGCTGGCATATGCCAAAAGGGAAACATGTCAGAATCGAGAAATGAGAAAGAGAGCATTCAAACAAGCTAGGCGAGAGTCCTTCTTTGCAAAGACATACGCAGTACATTCTACAGTGTCAGACTCACATAAGAAAAAGACGCTGTTTGAACATGGCAGGTTACAGGGCCTAGTCACTATAACACCGCAGTGCCAGGCCTGGGCAGTAGATACAATTTCCATTTCCAAATTTTCCTCACACTTGAAATGTTTTGCAGTCAATAAAATACAACTATAATTGACAAGCCCAGAGATACATGTCTTCAAGTACGAGAAAGCATTCTGCAACTATTTAATAAAGAGGATAAACTGTATTCACAGAATGTAACATGGAAAAAGTAACATCAAAGGGCACCGAAAAAAGTACTTTAAAAGTGTCAATGGGAAGAAATCAACCACCATGTAGGCCGAACAATAAAATGTCTGGAAAAACAAAGGTTATCTGAAAATCTACAGATCCGAGAATTTCATACTTCAAAGACCTTATCACTGCCAGCCCCCATGTTGTGAATATTAGCCTTGAACTAACAGATGAATAATTGAACACTCCACATGCTCTGTAGGTGACAGACCCAAGTGCAGATGCTATTTAATATTTTGTATTAGAAAATACATTTTCTTACATTGGTATTAAGTATTTTCGACCATAATTCTTTTTTTATATATAACATTTGATTGATTTTAAAACATAAACATGATTGGTTACATAGCATCAAGAAAGAAAAATAACAATTCCAGAACAAATTACATTTGGTAGACAATCCCTCAACATTTCCATTAAGCTGTCTTCTAAATATATAGCACTGAGATAGACAAGCTTCCTGCTACCCATTTTCCACAGATTTTCTCCCCCTTGCTAAGGCACCAACTTGCAGTATATATTCTTTTTTTCTATAGAAATATAAAGGTCTACATGGGATACACACACTACACTTGGGGCGTTCAGGTACTCCCGTTGTCGCATTTTATGAGGCTGAACACTGTGGGCAAAACAGTTTTTCATAATAGATAGATGTTGTTCCGCAGACTCCTAGTAATAGCAGCTTTAGTTCACGCGGTTCCTCTGTTCCCATTGTGGTCATTAATGTATCAAGACAGGCATCCCAAAAATCCCCAATCTGTGGGCAATACCATATAATGTCAAAGAAAGTGGCCCAACATTGTAGGCAATTTGGGCTTTCAATGTGTCCCCATTTGAAGAGCAAGTTAGGGGATAATACACTCTGTGCAATACCTTAAGTTGCTAAATTTAGATGAGATTGTGATCTCCCTAGGAGACGTCAGTGCCTCAACCCAGTCTTCAGTTCAATTAGTCTTATGTCCGCTTCCTATCTTGTTATGAGATTGGACAGTTCCTGAGTTGCAAAGGAGGATGTATGGCCTCATCAGGAGTTGGATGGTAGCCCTTAAATGTGGTGGTACCTCTATTACTGCTGGATTTAAGGGTCCGTGCAATCTCGAGTTGGGTGGGAAGTTTGGAGTTTTACCTCCAGCTTTTTGCTCGAAGTAAAAAATCCAGCTTTTTGCCTGTATTTGGCTGTGTCTTTCAGTTCTATTACCGCCGGTGCTATAACCGCCTGCGGTAATAGTGCTTCCCAACACCATTGCGTCCAATGGACCCAATGGGTAATGGGAACTGACTTCTGCATCGCTACTCATGATCCAGCGCTAATAGAGCCGGACTGAGTAGCGGTAATGCTTTTTGCATTAGCTGTATCCCGCTGGCATTACTACCAGTATACCGCCAAGTCTCTGATAGAGCCCATTGCTTGGTATAATGTGGAGGTGACCTTCACCCTGATGATCTCAAATATTTCTCTCCAGTGGGGAGCATTGTGGGATTTCTTGGAAATAATTTAATTTAATTTAATTTAATTTATTTGCATGTGTGGGGCATGTGATATCTGTATGTAGTGATACAATTCAGCATTGGGCAGTCCATGTGTATGCTGTAGCTCTGCAAAGAGTTAGAATACTAGATCTAACCCATACCATACATCGTAAAACATTATTCACTTCAGGTAGTTGTGTATGTCCCACAGTTGCTGTGCCAACGTTAATCTGTTCCTCCAACCAATGTGTTTATGCACCTCACTCCATGTCTGTATGGCGTACTGAGTCATACCAGTAAGAGATAGTTCACGAGTTTCCCCATTTAATATGTGGGTAAGACTGGTGCCTCTCACCCATTCTCTCACGGCTTTAATATGCGACAGAAGTAGATCGCTGTCTAGCCAGTCATTCACCGTAACCAATTGGTTCACTCTCCAATAGCGCTGCACATGTGGTAACCCAATGCCACCATCCCACACTGATTGTTGCAGCATTTTAAGGGCAATACACGTTGACTCCCTCTTCACAATAGTTCCCTGAGAGCTGTTTCAATCATTGTAATTTCGTGCTTGTTGATCATATGCAGGGCACTCTGAAGCATGTAAGTCTACCTGGGCAATGTTGGCATTTTAAATAAGGTGGCCCTCACAAGATTAGAGGGACAAGGGAGCATCGAGTGATCTGCTCCAGGAAATATACCTAAATATTGTAAGCCCTCTTTCTCAACTGGGTATGGGCAGCAGGGAGGGAGAGCCTGGTCATCACCTTGTAGTGGAAAGAATATGGATTTATTCCAGTTCACACTCAGCCCACTTTATATTTCATATTCCTGGAGTCTTTTGCTCACTATCAGGTGAGCGAACTGGGTTCACCAAATATATCAGTATGTCATTCCATATAGTGAGACCCCTTCTTCCCAACCAGTGGAATTTCCCAACCAATGGAAATTCTCCCATGTCAGATTTGTTCTAAATTATATCGCTAATGGTTCAATGGTCAGAGTGAATAACAGGGTACAAAGGGGGCACCTCTACCTGGTGACACGTCCGAATGTGAAGGATTTGGAAGTCATCCCATTCACTCTGACTTCATCCACTTTTAATGTAGGCAGACCTAGTGGATATAACTGTCCCTGAATCCCATTTGTCCCATGATGCCCCACAGGCAATCCGGCCACACTGGGTCAAATGCCTTCTCAAAAATCAACCAAGAGAAGTGTGAGTGGTTCTGAAAGAGTGGGGGCCTGTTCAATCACTAGAAGCAGACGTCAGATGTTCATACAGGTTGACTAATCTGGCATAAATCCACACGGATCTGGGTGGAGCAGAGAGGAGATGACCTGGAGTAGGCGGTTGGCAAGTAACTTGTCGAGTATTTTACCTTCCCCATTAATAGGTGAAATTGGCCTATAGGAGTTGCAAAACTCAGTAAGGTTGTCTTTTTGTGGGAAAACTACAGTACTGGACTTTCGCAGGTCCAGTGGAAAGCTAACTACATCTCTACAGACAGAAAAGATTAAATAAGAGGGTCTCCAGTTGCACGCTGAGTCTCCTCCCTACATGAATAGGAAAGACATTTGGGCCCAGTGTTTACCCCTATTGAAGTTGGACCATGACGCTGTCGGTTTCATCCTGTGATTTCAGACTCTTACCAAAATTTCTGTTGTTCTAACAAGCAGGATATAGTAACCACCTAACATATCCATGCTCATAGGCATAGGATAAGCTTGTGGGCTTCAATATATTTCATAACAATTGGCAAAGGATTCTGCAATGTTCTCATCCTCTCGGACTACCCCTCCTTCTTTATTGATTAGTCCCCTCACCTGCCTGTGCCTCTCTCTCATCTCTCCTCTCCAGCCATGCAAGCATTTCCCCAGACTTGTCCCCTGATTTGTAAATATGATTATGTTTCTCCCAGTGAGTCTTTCATGCATTATCTAGATATATTTCAGAGTATTTCCCTGGTCAGTGATCTTTGTGTCATAGGGGGACCCGAGCTGAGGAATTCTTCCTCAAGCTGTGTGGCTTCACATTCAGCATCATTTCATCTTTGTAGTTGGGCCTTCCTTTTATCCAATATCCATGAGATCATTTCCCCACTGAGCACTGTTTTGTAGCCTTCCCATAGAGTAGCAAGGCAATCAACCGCCCCATTGTTAAGAGCGAAGTAGTCCTCAGTTTTAGAGGTTATATCTGTGATACAGTAGGTGAAGCCTAGTAATAACAATTCAGGTGCCATCATGGTGTATGTGTCGTTCTGTTGCTCTTAACATCTATGAGGAGCCGTGAGTGATCTGAAATTCCCCTGGTGAGAAACCATGCACAGACTACTTTGTGTGTATCTTTTCTGGAGAGCAGCAAGTAATCAATCCAGTAGATAGAAGCATATGCCCTAGAGTGGAATTAAAAATAACATTCCTGTGTATGTATATCCCTCCATGTATCACTCAGGCCCAGTGCTGTTGTAAAAGTGAGCAGTTTAGTGGGCATATTAAGATTCCTGCGCCGTAGATGTGTGGAACCTAGGGTCACGTCCATAACCTCATTAAAATCCGCTCCCAAAACCCATAGGTCAGCATGCTGGTTTGAGAGCATGGCTTGAATATCATCCAATTCCAAGGACTCTGGTGGAAACACATTTAATGCAATCAAACCCAGAGTAGCGCCCCAGTGTTTGCCAGTCACTTGCACATTTATATCCCTTGGGTCCTGTTGTACTGTCAAGAGTGTGAGAGGCAGTCATTTGTGTACAAGGATTAGAACCCAACCCACCCGGCTCCGTTAGAGAAGCCTGCATGTATCAAGGTTTTATAATTTGATCTCTGGAAGAGGTTACATACAGAGCCTACCAGGTGTGTCTCTATGATATGAGCAATGTCAGGAGCATACATGTTGAGGTATTCCCAACTAACCTCCTCTTGATATTGGTCCCCAACGCATTTACGTTCCATATCAGGAACTTAAGCAGCCTCTCAGTGTTCTTGATTCCCATACTTATCTAAATGGGCATTTCTATGTGTTATGCTGATGCAGCTAATAATTTGATGAGAGACAGCACAGTTGATGTTGTGTATGTGGGTGTGAGTGAATACAGTGTAACAATCAAAACCTGTGAAAAACAAGATTTCCAAAATCCCCCCTCCCCATACTTCATCCCAACTAATACCTGGCAACAGAACATACCACTAAAGTGTGCAATCAATAAGCTAAACCTATAAGAAAATTGAATGGGGGATGGGGCAGCCACTGCTCTGCCAAGACTTGTGATTCAGGCATAACCATAGTTATTCAAAGCCTATGAACATATTGTCCACCCATGTAGATAGTAAGAATTATGCCCAAGAGTCCACAGGGCTTTCAGCCCACATTGATAATGTCATAATCTCACTGAGATAAAAGTTGGCGGGCTGCACAGCCGATGAGTGGTCCTCTGATGGTGAGTTGTTCCTCCTCCGGTCTTTCGAGCTTAGTCCAGTGACGACATTCAGTTAAAACTAAGTCCATAACTCACAGAGATCACGGAAGACCTGGGTGGTGCCATTCAAATATATTTTAGGCTGTGCTGGAAAAGGAGAAGGTATACTTAATTGCTTGAGCAAAAAGCTTTATTTTGATCGAGTCACAGGTTTGACTGGCCTTATGTGCTTCTCTCGTTTGGTTGGGGAAGAACGCAATTTCTGACTCCCTTAGAGTGTGCTATTTGCAGCAAGGTGTCTCGACCGAAATCATTGAGGAGTTTATCGATAACTGTATGAGGTGGGGCTACTGGTGTGGATGGACCAGTGGGCATCCGGTGTGCTCTTTGTACTGAGAAGAAGTTGGAAAGCTTCTTAGGTGACACCAAATCCGTCAACCATTGCTCCAGGAAAACCTACATACTCTGGATTGGTGTACACCCTGCTGACACAATGAGCACCGGCGAGTAGGGCACCACATTTCATCTCATTACCCTGGATACCAGCTCAAACACTGTCCATCCACAAATACATTGCCCCACAGACCGTGCCAATAAACTTGGTGTGCCCAGCCATGGAGTGCCCAGGGCCCATTTTGTATTCATTTATTTTTTATGAAACAATATACATCTCCAGCATTAATTATTTCACCCTGGCTGGGGATGGTCATCCACCATGGCCGGGCACACACCAGGGTCTACACCCTCTGCAACATGTTTGTCATGCCCGGTCTTATGCAGGCAGAGCAGGATGTAACATCACTGACACTGGCTCGGCTTTATATCAGTCATTGTATATCCTGATGGGTCTTATCCGCCAGTTGAAGCATTATTATATTGCATATATTTATATTCAGTACCCAGCAGACTTGCAGTTTTATTTATATTTCCATCAATCTGGGTGAATCCATTGAGTCATTTTAGCAGGCAACATGATTCCATCTCTTTCATTTGTCTGTGATACACACCACACAGCGCCACTCCAAGATGGTGGATATTCTCTGTCACACAGCCGCATTCAGATTTCATAGCAACCACATAAGCATCTGACTCCATGTGGCATGCCTCACTGTTTCTGTGAGTGCTGTGCCACGTCGGTTGATCCATTCCTCCTACTCCCAGGTAAGAAGTTTACAACAGGCTGGGTGCACCTTCTGCCCACCCTCACCATGCAGGTCTGCCACTTTTCATCCACCTTCACACTCATTTTATAAGGATTTTCACCCCACTATTACATAAATGAAACGTGCCAGCCGGCGTGAGCAGCATGATCCTGATAGATTGCATGTGGTTATACAGAATGTGGCACCAGGACTGGTTGGCTTGCCAACATTATAACCCGCACACAGGGGCACCAATATGATCACTGGGCAGACGAGTGGAAGAGGGATTTGGGCTCACACCTAACCAACCCCACCTCCTCTGCACTCACCCTGTCCCTCACTCGCAGCACTTAATATCGATACTTTGAGTGCTGTGCTGAGACTTGGTTGTACCTTTTCATCAATAGGTTTGGGCATCCTCTATCATTGGCTTATAACGAAGCCCAACCATTCACTGGTGAGTGCGACTAGTCTTATTTGGCCTACGAGATTTTTTGTCAATTCGTCTAGGACCCATTCTCTAAATGGTGTCATGATGGTTTCACAGATCACAAGGAACTACACCTTCATGTAGTGGTGCAGTGAGCAAGGAACCACCCATGTCAAGGTAATTTCATACCAATTTACCATCCTTGTTGGTTCCTGATAAATGCATTTTTACTAAATAATTATCACTGTGTATTACAGACACCTGATACACAGCATTCTTGAAACCACTTCTGTCGTGCACAACTCCTCCATGCACAGTAAGCTCATGATGTCCCTGGGACATCTCTTTGAAGAAATTGACTAGCAGTAAAAACTTCTGTTTTATAAACACACCCGCATATTGACAACCTTCACTTACAAATGTATATATGTTTTTCTGGACCTCCACATGAGATCCTATCCATTGAGAATACACCCCATTTGACTATCCTTCTGAAGGCTGATCCATCCACAGAACATTTCAACTGCTCTTAACGGCCTAAACACGGTTGTGTCAACAATTTAACCATGATACAGTGTCTATTGCTCACACTGCTCACTAAACTGATTAATACAGCATGTATAATGTTATATGTTTCCAAGAAAATTTAAAGGGACTGTTCTGCATTTGTATAAACCATTTTTTGAAGACTGTGTGAAAAATGTATGTTTGTTTTGTAAGTTTTGAAATGTTCCTGTGTTGCACTTTGTTCGAAATTGTTTTTGAATATATTACACTAGATTCATGAGTTGAACGCCTATGTTTACTGTCCCCAAATCAGGTAAACGCATTACTATTTTTTTGGGTCCGAGTATATTCGGGCTCGCCCTGATCATTTGTTAATTATCTATAAATATCTGTTTCATTTGCCCTCCATGGAAGTTCTTCTATCTGTAATGGCATTCAATACATCAACAAGGGAGAGAACTAGTGTTTCAGGCTCTGTATGTTGCAATGAGGAGGTGGTTGGAAGTGGTTTAGCACGGGTCTTGTGAATGACCGTGTACTGGTCCATCCTTTTCTGTGTTCTGTGTCTTGTTAGCTTGTCTTTCATCATGGTTTTGATCCACTTGACCAGAGTAAATTAGACCCCTGATAACAGTTGTGCCGATATGTGAGTTCTAATATTTTTCACATATTTAGAAAGGAGATCCAGACTTTGTTAGAGAGAGAGAACCCATGTACAATGCCTCACTAGAACTCGGCCCAGCCGCTAGGTCCACGCATGTCTGCACTCTTGGACCATTTAAAATACAATAATGGTGATCCGACCCGCTGGAGGATTTACCATTGAGCAGAGGGGAATCATCCCCACATACAATGTCGTGTTAGGGACTGGTTGGGAATTTTCTTGTCCATGATTCCGGAGTTCTTATCTATGTACTTGTTAAGTACCTCTCCCCATAATGTCAGGGTAAGCACTTCCAAGCTGATCAGCCCGCGGGTAGGCCGCCACCTCCGCAGTGGTAGAGCAGTGTGGCAGGTGGACAAGAAACAGAGATGCTAATGCAAAGGTGTAGTCGATGGTCAGGACACCTAAAGTGCTGCCTGAGGTTAGAGAGAGGATTACGAGCTAATCAACAGGTGCACTAGACCCAGGAGAGGGAAGGGTGGGGTGCTATATATCCAGTCAATTTGGCAGCTCTGTCACAAGCTGCCCCTTTTTCCGTTTTCTCCTCCTCACCTCGGCACTGCTTGCATGGATTCCGCACCTCAGAGCCCCATTTTCCTCAATCCGGACCAGTTGGTATCAGTCCGGCCGTACCCCTCAGGTGCAAGTCACAGGTAAGACACATCAGATCTGGCACATGTCAGAACAAGATGGCGCCTGGTCCAATGCAGCACCACACAACAGAGCCATATCTCTGGACTGAGATTGCTGTCCACCACCAGACCCAAGACCAACAGCGCCCCCCTCACTCCACAGTGCTCCTATGCCAGTATTTAGAAGGTTGGGGCAAAAATATGCCCCCCATTTCGTGAGGGAAGGTCAGATTTTAATGCTGTTTTCTGCTTATTATCCCTGACTCAAAGCTGCTCTTTTCTATCCACTCAGCATTCGATTAGTTGGTGGTTTGAAGGAGCATTTCAGGGGGAAATCTTAACTCAGGGTGCTATCTACCTAAACAGTAAAATTGCTCCTATTCATCTGTGCTTTGGATATGTTCTAGTAGAAGGTCAACCAAGTGTATTTCATAAGTTTACATTGTAATTATCAACCCATCGGTGATTGTTGCCCAATTTTAAAATTGTGCTACTTTCTTTGAATTTAAAATAAATAAATATTGTATTCCCACCAAACGGCCTGGTTCATGGTCCATTGTGACCCGGGGTATTTGTAAAAGGGGGTGTGAGACAGGTTGGGTGCCAGCTCAATCTGAATTCTAGGAAATAAAGAAAAAGTATTCTAACTGAGCACTACATCCTAGGCTAAGGGCAAGGGTCCTGGTCCGGTGTGTGTCGTCCGATTGGAATCCTTAACAACTTGGGGGCTCATGCCGGGGATTGGGTAAGGGTTTCCACCGTGGCAGCTTAACACAGCTGGCTAACCTTCAAGGTAGTGATACTTTGTGTGGCTAGAAAGCTGTGTTATTCTGTAAAAAGTGCCTCCTCAAACATAGACCCTACGTACCAGGACTGTGTATAAAATGAAAGCAAGATCAACCCCAAACCAGACAAAAAGCAACAGAATACATGTTACCCTTATATGAATACATTAATAAATAAATAGCACTTTCCAAAATGACCACATTAGAGATAAATATAGCCAGGGCGCCCTTCTGCACAAATTATTTGTCAGAGCGGAATGGCAGCAGCAAGATGAGGAGATCTAGCTAGAAGAGATGATGCAACAGGTCACCGCCATTGACATGGATATGTGGCAGGATGGTGGCCTATTACATCAAGCTTCGAGAGAGCTGTACATGACTCCGAAAATTAAAGAGGAGCAGATTAAAATTGTCAGAATCACAGCCTACATGTATCTCCATATGGGAGTGATGGAGGCAGAACCTGAAGAAAATCGGACTCTTGCGCAAAACCAATCTGAACTTCAGACTGAGCTGAAATTAGCGTAACAAAAATTGCAAAAGTGCCATGGTTCTCGGGTTGGATTGGAAAATTACATTAAACAGCTAAAAGAGGACTTGGCTCTACAACAACAGAATAAATCTGACCAAGAGGCTGAATTAGATGCATTGAAAGAGGAGTGTCAGGAAAAGGTTGACTCTCTGGAAGAGGGTCAACAGAAGCTGAATCAACAAATAACATATAACAGGGCCTGTTGAGAGTGGATAACCGCTTTACAAAAACAGGTTGACAAATTGGAAGAGGAGAATAATGAATTAATTAGTAAAGAACTCCACCTCCAAGCAGAATTTGATCAAGAACGCCAGAACTTAAATGCTATCAAGCACCAAAGGGATGACCTGGCTGAAGAGGGGGGCACCCTGCATCAGGAAAAAGATGTCCTATTTCAGGAAGTGAGCAGCCTAAAAATAGATCTACAGGAAAGAGAGTTATGCCTCCAGAAACTAAATGAATAAAACAATGAATATGAAAAGTTAATGGAGCACACCAGACGAGTAGAAAGTGCTCTGGAAGAGAACACCCAAACTAAATATGTGCAAACTCAGGAGGTGAATCTCCTGCAACAAAAATGGTCTCATTGTTCCCAAACCATACAGTCAGCGCAAAGAGAAAATGAGGCCTTCTGTGAGGAGAACAAGAGACTCCACAAGCAAGTGGCAGCTCAAGAGCGGGTAAAAGAGGTCAGTCAAGCCGTGATAGCGGAGCAAAAAAGTTCAGACCTTTGCCTATTATCAAGAGGTAGGGGCCGAGAAGGAGAAACTAGGGAGGTTGTAGAAAGACTGTGCCAGGCTAAATCCAAACTTGAGGGACCCTGAACAAGGAGAGAGGGACAGGTCTGCCCCTGATCCCAGTGTGGTGCCCTCTGTACTAAAGGACTCAACCCCATTTAATACTTTGTGCACTGCTGACTTCATGTCTACTGGTTCACATGAGCCAGAAACCAGAGGATATCAGAATTAAATAGGCCTAGCATGATGGAGCTGACAGGTCAGTGCCCCTCAGAAATTGATGGACATGCATCCCTGTATAGATACAAAAATATTTTGGTTGATGTCTCTGACCAGGAAGCCTTCTATGAGGAGAAAGTCAGGGAATTAGATCTGCAAAAGCACTATCTCCAAAGGGACCATTTGGTTCGAGTTGCACAAAAACAGCAGGAAATCAGGCCCCAAAAGAGCATTCTGAAGACCTCCTGACAATCAGGGCAGTGGGGGGGGGGTTCCTCCGCCAACCCTGGAAGCAGGGAGGAGTCAGAAGACTACTCTCCTGTGCACCACAGGGGAGAAGAAACTAGGCCCTACCATTCTGTGAGCCCCTCACAGGCTTAAAGAATCAGGGAGTGCCTAGAAGATCATGAGGGGTCCTCAAACAGTAGCGCCTCTGAGTCTGAGGGTGAGTGGACACAGGTAACGCGGCAAAAGAAGGCAAATAAACAGAGGAGAGTTATGGTGAAAGACCCCATTAGGCAGATCAAGGCCATTAGGAATTTCATAACACTGTACCACAAATACGCAAAATATTCTGTTTGGGAGCACTTGGAACTCTATGAACAAATGATGGACACCTTTCACCTTAAAGATAGTCAGAACTGAATAGATTTTGCCATATGGACGTTCTCTCCGGAGAACTCAGCTTGTTTGCTGGACTGGAAGACCAAAACCATTCAAGATGGTCCACCTAAAGGGCGGCCATCTTGAAACACTTTTCCATCCACAGAAACCCCCAAGAGGTTCGCAAAGTGGCCTACAATTTGCAATGCGGAGAAGATCAGGCCCCACGAGAATTTTTGCAGAAGCTAAAACACGTCTTTGCACAAACCAATAGGAGGGTGCTCACAGATAGCAGACAGTTTATAACTACCTACTTTCATGCGCTCCCAAAATGACCCAGCTGGTGAGGGATTTTCATTATAAAAGGACCGTGGACTGGGTAATAGAGCAGTTTACCCGGATCTATAAGGTCTAAAAACCTGCAGAAAGTACAAGTCAGGTAAAAAAAGCCAAAGCAACCAACACCCCTGCTGCTGCTAAGGTGGCTGAGGTGAAGATTGCCTCCATTTTGGACCTAGAAATCGGGGGGCCTAAAAATGCACCTACCCAAAACGAGCAAAATCAGAGGCAAAGAAGGCCTTCTAACTAATCAGCAACAGGTGGCAGTCAAGGAGGTAACCCCACCAATGGGACCTCTAACTCTCCTGATTATATAAGTCCCAGATACAAGGGCAACCAGCCTATCTTGGGGTATGTATGGACTACACGAGCCAAGGGGGGATCCAACCAGGTAAGTACTGATTTGGGAAACTTCCCTCCTAACTTCCCTCAGGAAGGCAGTAATGCCCCTAATCCCGGGTTAAGTTTTTTCCTCTGGTATCCACAAAACCCCAACCTGCAGGAGAACCCTCCTTTCTTTCAGTCCAGACCACCCAATCTGGAAGAGGGGAGGCCAAGGGCAGAGGGTTACCAAAATCTACAATATCCAGGGTACTCCGGGAGAAGAGATAGTTACCCTTCCTGTGAACTCCCTATGTATGAACAAAGACCCCCGTACCAGACGGAAAGGGTGTCCCAACTGGGGCCAGGTCCAGAACATCATGCAGGAACTGAGTCGCATGTTGAGGGCTCAGCAGAACCCTCAGATGATCATGGCGGCTCAGAACCCTGCAAACCAACGGTCTGGCACCCCAGAACAATGACAGGCAGAGAACCCCGACAACTCACCGGTTCCAGAGGAGGAGGCACGGGAGGAAGGGGGGTGTAAAGCCTTTGAGTAAGCTTCCTTCCTCACCCATGAAAAGCCCCTGGATACCCCGAAACTGGAACTAAAATCTCCTTCCCCCGTAAATCTGCAACCCAGGGAACAGAGGGTGGGTAGGAGAAATAAAGACATCAAAAAGTCCCATTTTGTGGAGGAAGTTAGTGTCCTTCAGTTTGAAGGGGAAGGACCCTTAAAGGATTCTGGGAAAACAATCTTCTCCTTCAGGGACGGGAGAATTCCTCCCAAAAGAAAATGGGTCCCAAGAGATCTGAATGAAGACTGGGTGGGTGTGGGGACTTATTCAGAGTCACCCATCCTGGAACCCCAGAATGGTTAGCCTGATAGAAAAATATTCATGGATGGATCCTCGCCACAAATTGGTTCTAGGGACTGCCTCCAGTTAAGAGAGGGCAGCACAGATCTTTGGGAAAAAGGGGATTCCGAAATCCTATCTATTTCAGGATGTCAAATTTGTATTACGGATTCCCAGACTCCGGCACAGAAAATTGTCCAATACTCCACCTTTTAGGAGTCCAAAATAAAGAAATTGACCACCCAGCTTGCCCAAAATCCCCATTACCTTTGCCCACTTGAGGAGAAGGAGGGGAGATTGTATGCCCCCATCCGAGTACAAAGGCAATGTGCATTTTCAGCACTGGTGGACACTGGATCCCAAAGGCACTCCTCTGTCAAAAAGGGCTTTTGAACAGCTAAATTCAGGAATGGGGGAGAGACACCAGATCCCTCTCACGCCTCTTCCTGGGCAACTCCAGAACTTCGACGGGAATGAAATTCCTGTCAAGCGGTCTACGGATTTGGAAATAAAAATTGGGTGACGTAAGTCATGACTCCAGAAGGAACCCCCGTCTATTAGGGAATGACATCCTTCGCAGGCTGTTTCCCATAATAGACATTGTGAACAGGGTCCTCTGGACTCAGACTAACCGGCCAATAAAATTAAAACAGAGTGCCAACCATGTTAGTTTAAATGGCACAAGCCACATGGTTGAACAGAAATGTGATCATATTGACGTTCATTTCCAGAATAATCAAATACCCAACATTACAGTGATTGCTTTAGGACAACAAACTGGTGATGGGAACTCCTCTCCATTCCTGAAAAACAACCTTCCTTCCAGTTTTAAGTGGTATTCCACACTGGAAGGAAATACTTTGAAATTTTATACTGATTGACAATCTGAAAATCCTAATTCTATAGTCAAAAGTGATGAAGAACCAGCTCAAAATTTAGCTGACATTCAGAATATTAGAGAACAGCTGTTCTTCCCCATTCAGTTAAATGAGGGGAAGGAGTCTGTTCTTGCCACAGTGTGCATTAACAACAGAAAGAGCTTCATCAGCCAAGTCCTGTTCAGAAAGCTCCCAAAAGATCCAGCCATTCCCACCTTTATATTGATTCATAAGTGGGAAATGGGCCTGGAAACTCAGATTTCCAAACATCTCCTGCATAGCAGATGTATTCTCAAAATGTCTATAGGTGAAAAAAGCATAGAACATAATTGTTGGGTCATGCGAGATGTCCCTGCTGCATTCTATTTAGGCAGTGACATTCTCATTCGGTTTGCAATTAATTTGGAGCTGATAAATTACAAGGCCTGGTCCCGACCCCCATGGGGTTTGATGATTCAGAAAAAGCATTTTTGTCAGCCCAATAGCTGCCTTATCTGGTTGAAGGACAAATAAGAGAGGAGGTCACCATCCCAGGACGGACCCGACAATTCCCACTTGAATTAAAAAATAAAAGAGGACAGAAACTGCAAAGTACTGACTCCTATGTACATCTCAATGCCCATCTCCAACAGCAGGGGCTGGGGTTAAACCCAACACCATTATTCAATGTAGAGCACAACACCATTCCAATATTGATGGATAACAGCGACCCCCGGAGTATCACTCTGGGCACAGGCACCATTCTTGGAATGGCGGTTGATGACCAACATTTTTGTATGGATCTAGGAAATGAACTGATAGGACCAATCCCCAATGACTGCTTTCACAATGATACTGACAATGACATACAACCAGGCAGGATCTTCACCCAGCAAGGGGGGTATTTCCTGGTGTACTCTTCCTGTCCTTACGGGGAGGAAGAGGTGTCATATGACATCAGGCAGGATGAGGTGTTATTCCAGGTCCACAATGACTGCCTCTCCTACCTGAAACCCTCTGTCAAGGCAAAACTCTAACCAGAGACCTCTCCACCCACCTGGAGGAGACTGCTGAGATAGCAAAACCCAAAGTCTTTCCAGGCTTCAGGCAAATGGTTGAAGAGCGGGACAACCTAGCTGATGCCTGCGAAACTCTGTAGCCAAAGCAACACTTGAAACAGGTGTGCTTAGATTTGCAAGATATCTTTGCTGTGGACTCATGTGACTGTGGTCACACCAAGATAAATACTGCCACAATTCCCACGGACCCTGGAATGACTCCAGTATTTGTGAAGCAATATCACTTGCCTCTCGCATCTACGGAGTCCCTGATGGAAATAATCAAAAACCTTGAGTCCCATGGGATAATTTGTCCAGTCCATAGCACCTTTAACAAACCGGTGATGGGGATTTCAGAAACCAAATGGCCATTGGAGACTCTGCCCAGACCTTAGGGAGCTAAATAAAGGGGTCCACATGTCCCGATGGCCTCTCCCATACATTGACCAAGGACTGGCCCAGATTCAGGGGTCAAAGGTATACACTGCCATTGACCTGAAAAATGGGTACTGGACCATGCCCGTCAGTAGTAAGGACCAGCACAAGCTGGCTTTTATCTTTGGGGGGCAACAGTACAAGTGCACCCAGACTCCCTTCGGATACATAAACCCTGGCAACAAATTCAACATCTTCCTACAGAAGGCCACACCCAACTTGGTTGAAAGGGGTAACCTGGCCTATGTGGATGATGTCTTGATAAAAAGCTCAACTGTGGAGAAACACGTAGCGGAAATCAGTTATCTTCTGACCCAGTTGACGGTTGCCAGAGCAAAACCGTCCTTCCAAAAGGCACAGTGGTGCAGGACCCCTGTCAACTTCTTGGGACATGAAATAACTCCTGAGGGTCTCTGTCCCCAGGAGAACAAAGTGGAAGCACTCCTAAAACAAAATAAAACCCACAACTCTGCATGAGCTAATAAGCCTCCTTGGACTGACTAATTAAAGTAGAAAGTTTGTTGAGGATTACGCAGAGGTCACACTACCCCTGATCCAATTGTTGAAGAGGGGGGAAAGTGGGAGTGGGGTCCAGAACAAGTCGAGGCAGTAAAGCAACTCACAGGAAGTCTCTCACAAGCACCTTCTCTAGCTAACCGTGTGTCAAAAACAAGGAGTTCTTCTTGGAGACAGGGCTCTCGAATACATGCTTGACAGAAGTATTATATCAAAAGCATGACAAGGTCAATAAAGTCTCACCTATGCAAGTAAGACTTTATCTTCTGTGGAGGAAAAATGAAATGATTGTGAGAAGGCACTCCTGGCAACGGTGTGGGCATTGAAGAATTACCGCCCGTTCATCCATGAGCAACACATCATAGTGGAGACTTCCCACTGGCCTTTGCAATACCTCCAAAGTGACAGAATCCAGGCCGGAAAAGTGAGTAATTCCAGAATTACTTCCTGGATTGTGTCAATGCAAGGCTTTCCTGTGGAGGTCAGATATGGCCAAAAAAAGAAGAGTCCCTTTACGCAAGGTCTGGCTGACTTGCATGATTGTGCCAGAGAAATCTGTCTCGAGGACGAAAGTCTTAAAACCCAGGACAACATGGAGGCGTACCTGAATTCCCCACACAAAGGTGGGAGCGTTGATGGCGGTTCATCAGGCCATCCTCACTGCCGTCCAACACCAACTCCACAAACTGGTCATAATCACTGATTCAGATTATGTCTGGAATGGGTTCATGGAGCACCGGGTACATTGGAAAACCAGAGGCATCCAGTGTGGTAATAACAAACCCCTTAAACATGGCAGCTAATTTGAAATATTGATGATCTCTTACACCTCTAGTGGTATGAGAATCTATTGGATGAAGATCAAGGATCATTCCAGCGTAGAGGGGCCGGACAAAACTGGGAACAAACTAGCTGATCAGCTGGACAAAACCAGAGCCATCCAGGGGGATCTTCTAGAGATCGAGACCCTGTTGGGGGAAATCCACATCCCTACTGTCACTAGGTCTCAGACAAATGCTCACAATGAACTCTCAACTGCCCAATGGAGTAAGGAGACCCCAGATGCTGATTTAATCGTGGCACACAAAGGGGATCCAATTATTAGGACATTTTATCAACACATTGAGGACCCTGAGAACTTTCCTCTGACGGATACCCATTACATTGGGAAAGAGGACGCCAGGGTATTGATGAAGTGTCCCAAAATGTTCATAATCCAAGATGGTTTGTTGGTAAGGAGATCCATCTCTGGATGTGACCAGTGGGTGGTGCAGACCTCATTCCGTAGCCTGATGCTAAGTCATTCCCATGACGCGGCCACAGCCAGTCATCAGGGGTTTCACACTACTCTAGAAATCTTGTGGGAGGTTGCATACTGGCAACACATGGGGCAGGACCTCATCCAATATTTGAAGGGGTGCCTTGTGTGTGCACAATTTCAGCCAACTTCACTCATACACAGAGCTCCCCTCCAGAAGAGGGGAATGACACTGCCTTGGTCAGATTTACAAGTAGATTTCATCTGGCCCGTGATTCGCTCCTCTAGGGGGAACAAGTACATGTTAACCGTAACATGCTTGTTTACCAAATAGGCGGTATGTTTCCTGGCCCCAAATTGCAAGGCAGAAGCTGCCCTGATGATCAACCACATCTTCTCGTGTTTTGGCCTACCCCAAAGGATTGAGTCAGACCGAGGACGTCACTTCACCAGCGAAGTGAAGACAAAGATGTGGGAGATACTTGGGATAAAACGGAAACTTCACATTGCATACCGCCAGTCCTCTGGTGGGGGAGTTGAGAGGTACAATTAAATAATTGTGAGCATTCTAAAAAAATGTGTGGCAAATTCTGGGCCAAGTTGGGACATCCAATTACTGCTTGTCCTTATGGCCATCAGATCTACACCATCTTCTGTGTCCAAGATGTCTCCATTTGAGCTAATGACTGGACAAAGGATGGTGCTACCTCATCATCTGCTCTACAGAACACAAGAGCAGACACTCATAAATGTCCACAACACATGAGTATGTTGAGAATCTAAGAAAACACCTTCAACATGCTTTTGCATACGCTTAGCGGAATCTGGAAAAATCTGCAGAAAGGATGAAGACTCAATATGACTTAAAAACACCCAAAAAGGCATACCAAGTAGGAGACAAGGTCTTCTTGTACAATTCAAAGGAACCAGACCAAGGAGAGGACATTTCTCCCTAGCTGGCGCGGTCCACAGGAGAGTTGGCAGAAGAAAAATGGGTCCATATTAATCAGTTAAAGAGTTGTCACACCAGACACAATTTGCATCTGATTGAGGAGCCAAGAGAAAGTCAAATAGAGGTGACATCTGGGGAATGAGAACAGGAAAAAGAAGAACCAGAAGGGAACAGGTAGGTTCATAGGTATATCTTTCTAACAAGGAGTACTTTTCTTCATTGTCAGTGCAAACGGGTATCACCGAAATCCCTTGGAAAAATATCAACAGTTATCTTTGTCTTCTAAGTAATTATTTGTTGTTATTGTCTGAGTGTGTGAATGACAGTAAGGTATTTGTGTCGCACTGCTGTCAACCCTCCGGGAAGACAGTCGGTGGGAGAATGTTATAACCTGTCTTCATTCATCCATTAGATTAGTACCGATTCTGCTCCTAATTACCAAGGAGAACTTCCCCGGGGACCTGGAAAAGAAAGACTGAAGGAAAATCTGGGGTTGTTGCTCCACATTCCAAGCAAAGACCGAAGGAAAGTCTGTTGATGTCGCTCCACACTCCAAGGAAAGACCGAAGGAAAATCTGTGGGTGTCGCTCTACACTCGAACAAAAGACAACGGGAGGATTGTGGCGTACTGCTCCCTGAGGGAAGAAGGACTCCACTTGATGAACCCCACTTTGCCCTACTCTCCCTCAACAATAAGTCTCAGGAGAGTTGGGGGGTAATTTGCGGGGTACATTTAACCACCCAGCAGAATTCCCCTCCATCACCAATCTGCACTTAAGCAGTTACCAGCAAAATGGCTGCGCTGGCACTTTTGAGCACTATCGCCTTACCTTAAAAACTGTGTTTTGCAGCCACCAAAATAATGGCTGCGCTGTCTTTGCCAAGCACATATGGGGAAAGATGGAACCGGGAACACACCAAGAAAGGCTGCCAGTGTTTTTCCTTATGTGCACCGAAGAAGAGAATGAAGAGCAGAGCTGCTTTGCTACTAGCTCAGAATGTCCCTTTGAAAAAGGAAATATTTTGCATTAAAAAGATGAAGCCTGATGCCCTTTTTCATCTGTTCAACAATACACAGTCCTGATCCAGTGATGCCCAGCCATATTCAGGTTGTGCACCAGCTAAAGATAGCATTTCTCGCTGAATGACAGGCTGTGTGAGGAAAAGCTGTAAAATCACAAACACCTTTACTCCCAGGAGTACAGGCTACAAAATATCTCAGATAAACTCTTCAAAAGAAACCCTATCTCTCTGTGCATATATCAGTTTCAAGGGATATTTATTTTGACAGATGTTTGTGCATTAGAAACATATCTGGGGCTTTGGAAAGATTCAGAAAATGGATGTAAGAAGTTCACATTTGAAAGTGACATCCCAGCAGAATAAACCACGTGTAAAAAAGATTGCTGTTGCAAACAAGAAAAATGTCTGTACAAAAGTGTAACATTGAATAAGGCCCTGTCCTTGCCTAGAAATGTAAGGGGGGGGGGTTGTTTCAAATCAAATATAAGGTTTTATTCCAAACAGCCTTGCATTTGGCCTAGGAAAAATATAAATAAATAAATAAATGCATTTGTTGTACTGGGGAACCAGCAAAACAGGTTTTCCTGTTTGGCTTCAAAGGACATGTATTTGCTGGGAACAGGTGTTGCCTTCCCCCAAAAGGGGCCAGCCCCAAGGAAAGTCTGAATAAACCAAGATGAAGCATATCACACGCTTGTCAGGATTTGTGTCTGGGCTTGGGCCTGTTACAATAGAGTTCCAGGACACTTAGGTGTGAAATTGCAAATAACACCTCCACTCAACTTCAACTGGTGGGCTTCAAAGCCAACTCCAGAGCAGCCTTGGAAGTCATACCCTTATTTGGGAGACAATACTGGCCATCTGGCTCAAAAGACTATTTGAATTAATAAACTTTAAGAATGTTATTTCTGATATTGGACAACACAGTAATGCAAAAGTGTTACAGTTTAAATGCAATTTGTGTGGCTTTAAATTAAGATGTGGTAGCTTGAATACCATATTGGGGACGGAAATGGCGCAACATTGTATATTCTGAGGAAAGTGTATATGGTGCCACTTTGAAATTCAATACTAACATGCCTTATGATAATATGTAAACATGTATAAAGTTATAGAATTGTAGGTAAAATATTTCTCACTGAAAATGATGAGAAATTATTAGAAGGATGAAACAAAGTCCTACAAACTTGGGAGTGGGAGTATTATGCTCTATGTGGAATATGCAATTTGACTGTATGATTTGTGAAAGTGCCACAACTGTAAAAAGGTGCAATTTACGTCAGAACTGATTTTTGGCAAAAACGGCTGGGGGTAGCTTTGTACCTCATAAACACACACCCATAAAACTCAGTCCCCTCCTTCAGTTCGATCTCCCCCTAAGGAGGAGGCGACATAATATAGGCTGACCTATCTGATTCTTAGGGGTAGGTCTAGCTTAATTCTGCCCAACAATAAATCCTGTGATATCACCCACCTTATAAAAAGTGGATGCTCACAGAGACAGAGGACACTCTCTTCTGAATTTCCCACCACCTGTGTATCAATTTTATATTCATCCTGCAAGATTCCAGACTAAACTACCAGGAAAGGGATAGATGATCCAGGCCCTCCTATCCTGCTAGAGCCACCCTTCAGAACTAAATCTCATACCAAAATCCCACTAACACAGTGAGAAAGGTGGAAAAGCTGTGGTACCCTTTTTGGAGAGTATCCTGTGACCGGACTGGCTTTTTGCCCCTTTAACTGCATGCCGCTGTGCCATAACCAGAAAGGCCCAGCTGTTTTCTGCTAGGAGAGTCCCGCCATGGTTCGTAACTAGATCCCTTCAGTCCAGAAACCCGGTTGGCTGTCCCAAATCCCAAACTCAAGCGCTGATTGTGAGTATTACCCCATCCCATAGCAACACATAGTATAACCCAACTTGATACCTTGTCTTTGTTCCACCTTCTAAGTAATCCCTTCCATACCCTGATAACTTGTTGAAGATAGTCTGAATCTTCTGTGCATTCTGTTCCTTGATTTCCTAGTGTTAGCACAATTCTTCCATTCAGTTCTGTTTTGCATAGGTCCTTAGTCACATTTTGAATAAGGGAATTCATTAATTTAATTCCCACATAGAGCTGAAAAGGGTGAAAAGGTTAACCTTGCAAATTAACCTTGGAGCGTACCATGTCTTTGTTTAAGTAAAACTTTTTCTTTCCTTTTTTTAAACCGATTTTCTCTTTGAACTGCTTTTATTTTTTAAACCGAATTTACTTACACCTTGAAATCTCATCCAGTTCTTCAGCTAGAGTCACTCTTTCACTTTCATATTATCCCTGTGATGTGCATCTATCACCCAGCCTAAAAAACAAATTCCGATTATGTCTATTTCACCCGTTTTTCAAACCGTTTTAGACATTCTCGTGTTGCAAATTGAAAGAGTTGGCATGAAGTATCTTGTGCCGCTGCATGAAGCTCGTGCAAATCAAAACAAAAACTGCACGAAATGTCTAGTGCCGCTCTGTGAACCTAAGGCACATCAATGGAGAAAAACCCATGCAAAACTTGTATGGTTCGCAAAAAGGCCTGCACAAAGTTTGTTGTGTGTGCGAAACTACCATGGATCAGAGAAAACCGTGCAAAGTTCCTCATGTCACTGCGTGAAACTAGCATGGGTCGAAAAAGAACTGCACAAAGTGTCTTGCCTCCCTGCGTGAAACTAGCACGGATCGCAAAAGACCTGCACACATTTTCTCGTGATGCTGCGCGAACTTAGCATGAAATGAAACCCTGTGGCACTGTGTGAAATTAGCACAATTCAGAGCAACCTGCCAAAGGTTTCTCGTACTGATGCACGAAACTAGCATAGATCGAAAAGAAAGACCTGTGCTAAATTTCTCATCTCGCTATATGAAACCAACATGGAAACAAATCAACACACTCCGTGTGAAGCACCACAAAGTGGGCAAAATTTCAGGGGCAGTGGAATCAAAATGCTGATTTTGAGCAACAGGCAGAAGCGAAATGCAATGCGAATTCCACACTTTCCGCTCACAGCCATATATTTCACCGAGCCCTAGCCATGCACACATGTAAACATAATACATTCAAAATGCAAGTACATTCGGTAGGAAACAAAAGCTACTCTTCTGCTCCCTTTACTCTTGTGATGTTCCTCCTTTTATTGAGCCACTGCCAGGCCTTGTTACCAACATGCAAAAAGCTGCCTGGTAGTGCACGTTTTCCTTGCAAAAGATTATTTTGATGGTGTCCAGATGTTTACTCGATTTATTCTATCAGATAAAAGTTCTGTGTATACATTTTTTCCCTCTCTCTTAAAAACAGTGGCTACGTCTTGTCACTCTGCGCCACCAGGCTCTTGGTTCTGCTTGCATTGCCTATCGCTCCCTCTTGGTTCTGCTCGCATTGCCTATCGCTCCTTGTTTGTGTTGTTAGGTACATCCACTCCTTACAATTAATAAGACAATGGGCCTCATTACACGGTATGCGGTAACCATGGCGCTATTAGCGCCATGGTTAGCGCCGGTATTTTACCGTGTCCGCCTTGGTGGATGGCGGAATTACCGGCCTACTCCAAGGTGAGCGGGGCCGGTAATTCCCCATTCACCAAGGCACTTCCTCATTCCCATTTTTGCCCCCATAGGGCTCAATGGGAATGGGGAAGGAGGTAATTATGGTACCGCAAATTGCAGTACCATAACCAGCCGTTGAGGTCGGGTCCGGCAAAGGGACCTCGTAGTAAGGCGGTAAGGGTTTACTGTACCGGTGCCCTTACCGGTACCAGTAAACCCTTACCGCATACCGTGTAATGAGGCATATTGATGCAGCCTCCCTAAAAAGAAGGGTCAAGGGAACTATCCCATAGACTTTAAATGGAGCGTGTCTGACTGAGAATATCTGCACTTATATAAGGATATAAGGGAATACGACCAAGTAAGGTTTTTGGTTTTAATTGGAGTGCCTGGCCTACCACTGGGGTGCATCAATATAATATCATATTTATTTAGTACTTGAATATTGCAATTTATGTGTGGTCTTACCTTGATAAAGTGTCTTTTCTTTAAATATGTGTTCTATTGGTCTTTAATTATGCATCATTATTCATCTTATGAATTCTATAAAAACATATTTTAGTAGAGATAAGTTAAGGGCACATTTGAATAAATATTCATCTATTAGTTCCTGGGAAAGTCACTTTAAAACCTTCCGTTATGGTGACGCAACTGACACAGTTAAATAATTGTTCTGATCTTAGTGAAAACAGTCTAATAACACTCATTAAAAAAAGAAGAAAGGACATTTGTTGAGGTGATGTTAAAGTTAGAATGAAAAAAACACAGCGTATTAAAATGTATTAGGAAGGTATCTCCTCCACCTCTGCTCTTTTCCACATTCATGAAAAAACTGATGATATTATCAATGATATCACTGACGGCATAATGCATGACATCAACGGTAGCTTAATCAATGACATCACGGAGGACAACAGACAAACTATGACATTATCAATATCACTGATGGCATAATGCATGATCTCCCTGGTAGCTTAATCAATGACATGACGGAGGACAACATACAAACTATACATGTATTGTACTATTTGTATGATATCTGCATGTCTGTTTTGGCAGCTCATGAGGCTTTTTAATTTTCAAAAATGTGTGATGCATGGCACCTTCGGAATTCTCCTTCATCCTTATTGGAATCAGCGTTCTTAAAACCCATAATCCCTCCACCAAATTCCTTTCCGTATCCCTACATAGTAATGAAACTGCTGCGATAGGTAAGCTTTGTTTGTGTCTCTGTAATTAGAGACACACTTTTAAGTATATTTGTGTTATTTCCTTCCTCATCATTTTCTGCATTACTCCTTAAGGCTGCAGGTTCCAGTCCACTGACTTGTGCTAACTTAATACTTTTTTGTAAACTGTCCATGCCTAACACATGCTTTATCATGACTTGCTTTAATATTAGTTGGCACCATTATGCTATCTTGCTGGTACACGTCCATGTGTTGATGATTGGTCACAGGTCTACTTATAAGGGGAACATCCGGAAAAGTACGGTGTGAAGATGGTAGGTAACTAACAAAAAAAGTTTAGAACATTTTTATTTTTCCTTTGTACACATTTAAACCTATTACATTTTGGAATTGGACAGCCATACACATTTACAACACTGTTTAATAACCCTGATGTCTCTTTAATTTCCATTGGAAACCCTATTCTATGACCCAGTATCCTTTCCCCCAATTCCTCTCTCCATCCAGCAGGACCATACAGACCTTAGCCACTGTTGCAACAGAGATGTCTTATGCCTGTGCCTTAATCATGAAAGGCACACTTTAAAATGTGTATATGTTATTTTGTCTCCATTATCCTTCTGCAGCGCTGTTTAATGCTATGTTGGAGCGTTGGACCTCACACTCCAATGGCTTGAACTAAATGAGCTATTTTTGTCACCTATACGACCCAATTGATAATAAATAGGTGTTCATTGCACCTCCCATTGATTGCATTTTGTTGTAGGTATTTATTGAACCCAAACCGAGGTTTGAAAAGTAGCAGAGCACTGGACAATGCTAGGGTACATGCATACGTTAGATAGTTAAAGTGTGCAACAGCCCTTGCAAAATAGCACGTGTAACGGGTGTAAGTTAGCATCGACTGTTTGAGAGAAAGACGTTGCACTGCTTAGAAGAGATCTGGTGGTAGGGTAGTGGACTGTTGAGGGTGGCCATCAGGAGCATACTGTGCTGGGTGGATTTGGGGGCGGGAGCGAGGTTCCTATGATGACTAAAGAAAGTGCTCTATGAAGGGAGAGGAGAGGCTTGATTCGTTTTCTGAATTGCATGGAAGTGGCAGAGTCAGATGTTGGTATGCATGAGGTTCCACCACTTTGTCCCATCACCATGCAACAATGAAACATGCATATTTTAGGTGCAAGCATTCTAGTTGAATCACATCAATCATGTATGTGTTGTTCGCCCACATATCTGTAAACTGGAAATGTATTACCGCATTGCAAAGGTTTTGTGACACCCATAAGAAAACCAGAAGCTAGAAAGTAGCAGACATGTTTAACATTTCACCTAATATTACATAATTTCAATAAGTAAAATATGATAGGAGCCAACCTGAACTAGAGTAAAAACATGTAATTTTGAATAAAAATTGTCATTGGAATATAGTTTAACCCAGACAAAAGCAAAGGACCCAGTATCAATGAATGTAAAGTGTCTGCCTGCAGAGTGATGCATTACTTATGCAAAACAGGAAAAGGAACATTAATTCCAACTAAACAAGTAAACCACATGAGTGATTTTAACTCATCAGCCAGATCAAAGCGCACTTTATTTTTGCAGACTTGCATTTTAGAACTAATCATGTTTTACCTTTGTTCTGAAATCAATAAACAAAATAAACAACGAAAAAAATATTTTTTGTCGCTCTCTGTACAGCACTTCACTGAAGAACGTCAACAGCAGCTACCTTTAATAATCTCAGTTATATCAAAATGTTAATAACTGTACATTGCCTGCTGGCTGTGTCGATTCAAGGGTCATTTTTACTTCTTGTTATTTCCTATTATGTTGCTCAATGAACAGCTTCAAAGTTATTTGCACCTTTCCCGAAACACAAGCTCTCATTTCACGGTCTGGTAACTCAGATGAAAGGCTACTGATCATTGGAACCCGAGGGTGCTGCACAACAAGCATTGTACAAGACTATTACTCTCTATCCCATCATCTAGAGGATTAGTCAATGACCTCTGAGTGCATGTGGCTTTTTTGTTCGCTGTATGTTGTCACAATATTCATATTGGATCCATGCCAAAAACACCAAAATAATTGAATTCTCCAAAAGTTTAGACTGAGCAGTCTATGTGAAATCTCTGCAAGTCTATGCGAAATCTCTGCATATCAATTGCCCCATGGCAAATATACATTTTCTCGACAAAGAATCTGTGAAAAATAGAAACGACTACTCAATTGTCAAAATAGCTAATAATCTTGGATCCTGATCAATAATTTGGTGCTAAATATTAAATGGGAGCAAAAAGGCATACGCTTCAAAAAGAGGTATTATTTTTCGTTTCTTTTCCATTGCAGTGAGCTTCGGTGACCGAGTTGTGTCTCTGCCAAATGGAACATCATGTGAACTCCAAATGGAACATCATGTGAACTGCTTTAGTCCATTTAAATGGAAAAATAATTGTTTTATAACATCTGCCTATGATCTAGAATGTGCTAAAATCTCTCTCACACACCTACGTATAACACAATTTAAGAACAGTTTCTAAATGCACACTTAACAGACACACACGCTTAACATATGTGACAGAGTGAAGACATTCTGCAGGAAATCTGCAGCCTGTGGAGACAACGTGTATTGTCATGAAGGGTCCACTTGAGAGAGAGGAGAATGACAGGGTCCAAATTAAAGTTCAGTTTGCAATATGGAATCCAGCATGATTCCCTTAAACCCAGGGGTGTTGTTACGTCTGGAAAAGATCTGGGGCTACACTAATGTCAGGATTGTCGGGACTCAGGGCTAGCTAGCCTTTTGGTTGTAGACCCTGAGATTCTATCCGGGGCTACAACCAAAACACCCAGGGCTATAGCCCCCCTATGCCCCCCTAGTGACGCCTCTGCTTAAACATATCGCTTACATAGACAATGGCTTCCTGGTATCTCTTATTCAACAACTCACCAGCCCAGACGTCACCACTTTCCTCGATATTGTGAATGCCTCCCTAAAGAAGCTGCATTCCCAGGCACATTGAATACAGGTTATATATGACTATTAGAGTAAGTTGAGTAACGAGAATTCTGACTCTTCCCTTCAGCGATTCCCCTTAAACCAGTTTGATACTGTAAATATCATAGCCTCCTCAGAGGATCAAGCTCTGGACACACTATGTGTGGAATCATCTATGCTGGATAGTCTTTGTCCTTGAGGGAAGAGCCTACAAAAGATCTTAGCATGAATGTGCCTATTCCTGGTATCCAAGCAAACATGATGACAAACCACAAGAAACCCCCCATCAAGGCAAAAGGAAAAACGTGCATCCTTCAACATAATGAGTCGGCTTCCCATTCCCCCCTGCCCCTCTTGTGGGCGGTTATACCGTCACTAAAAAGGGGGGTATGGTATGGAACGGCAGGTACTCTTGCACAGTCCTATTGATGAATGGTTGGGGCAAGGGCGCCCCTTGGTGACATAACAACCATCCAGCTTAGTTTCATCTGACAAAGGTTGCTTGAGTTACCTGCGGTCCATGGAGCTGGCTATCATTAAATCTGCCCATTCAGGGGATGGCCTGCCAAAAAAGGTTCAGCAAAAGCGTCCAGTGAGGAAGGATACATATCCTCGAAGTCAACAGGGGAACCATGAGGGGTCGGTTTACCTCACTCCACCTGTTGCTACTCATAAAACGGAAAATTAAGTCCCAGATAAACAATTGGTACCTGTCCCCAAGCTGTTGGAGGGTTCTGGGCCTCTGGGTCACCAATTGATCACACAAACTTAGAATCATGACAATTGACTTGCTTATGTGAAGCCCTCCAGGACTGCTAGATCAGCGTTTGTCACATCATTTCCCGACCCAGACTGTTATGTGGGGCTGACACACATACAATATTTGAAAGATCTCCCACGTGTGACAGTCCTTTTTTAAATCGGACTTGGCTGCTTACTTTACTCCATCAAATTCCAGCCCTCATTACTGTCATTTCGAAAGGATAGTGAGGGGCCGGAATAACCCATTTATAATAATGTCACAAACTGGGTCCTAGCCGCTTTTGCTATGCTGTCAGTGGTGGAATCCATTTGCAACTATTCCATGGCCTTCTCAGATATGGGTTTTGATTTATATATGTTTTTTGCCTGACTTTAAATGCAGCCTCTGGATCTGAAGCTTGTGCTAAGTCATTTTGGGACGTGGACAGAGCTGAAGCCCTACGTCTTGACTATGGTCGTTTAGAGGAGAGGAAGGTGGGCACATGGTTTGCATTCACCCCTCACGGATCCCACATTGAAATATGGTTCATAGAAGTAAAGCTTCCTTCAAGGTTATGTCTTCGAACTTTAGAGGTCACCCCTCCTTTATGAAAAACAGGGATATACTTGACTTCATGATGATAAATGATATATTCCTATTACTGGAGACATGGCTCACTTCTTGAATTGATTTGGATGGTTATGCATTGTTCTTTCTTTTACCCCCCCACCTATTGCTGGATGACCGGTGGGCAGTCTATGCATGGTGGTTAAAGTTGAATACTCTGCCAAACAAATTGTAACCATCGCACTGAAAGACTACTTGCTCTGTGTGGAGATAACTGGGCTTCCCTTGGGGGTTGGGAACTTACTGGTGATTACTTTTTATAACCTACCTGGGGGCAAGCAGACCACTGGGCTGAAGGGGGCCCTTATTAATACTCTTCACAGCTGGCAACAGCGGCATCCAAATGGTGGGATATTGGTGGCTGGGGATTTTAATGTTGACTGTTATTAATATGGGCAGGCAAGGCTAAACTGTAAAACAGCAAATAGATCTGAGCACACTACCCTGTGTTGTAAATGGTGGGATTTGCTGGCAGAATTTGACTTACAAGTTCAGTACCCGATCTCAAACTATGTACGCCATACATGGTGTAATGGTAGACACTACAGTTGTTTGCATTTTATATTCATGAATGGTATACTATGTAAATATTCTCCATTATTGAAAGTTATGCCTGTGTCTATGAGTGATCATCCCATTTTGTATGTTGCCTTACAGGGTATTAAGCCAATCATCACTCAATAGTTAGCAAGAAATCCCTCGGTAAATGCCCAGAGAAACAGATTGCGTTGGACGTGGGCTATATTAGTGAATTAAATGACAAGTTGGGCAGGGCATATGCTAGGGGGACCACGATTTTACACTCTTGGGCTGGCAGTTGGATACCCTGGTCTCCAGGTATGGGCCACAATTTGATAGGTCAATCATCATCAGGAATGGTACCAAAAGGCCGGGAATCCCGTACGACACAATTATAGCTAGCAAGAAAAGAGAGATAAGAGTGGCTATCCACCTGGTCAAGAGACAATATACTCTTGATTTCAAAATAAGAAATCAAGAAATGTCTGATTTTAAGGGTATATATGAATGTTGGTTCATAAATTATCATTGCAGTAAGGTCAGTGCTGCTTGGATGATTATGAAGAGACTGATCCTAGAAAGAGATTCTAGGAGATGTTGGCATTTAATTTGGTCTAATTTGGCTGAGGGTGGGTCTCTCGAAATATGTGCCATAGAAGGGTCCTGTTGGGAAACAAACATCAAGCAACATTATTGGGTTACACAGGACTTATCATCGCCTCAGACCTGTAGGCCCATGGTCAAGACGTAGGTAGGGCAACTGGTTAGGGATGCAAAGCTGTTACTGGTAATAAGAAAATTGACTGCTTCTTGTTCAGCTGGTCCTAATGAGCTTTGCAATGTCATCTTGTAATGACCTTGAGTACTTCGCAGTGGTCCTGTAGCAAATGTTCTTGCATAATTGTGTGACGGGTACTATTCCTAGGACTTGGCAGCAATCTATCCTAATCCTGATTCACAAGAAGGGCTCCCAATATTTGCCAGGGAATTATAGATTACCGGCAATGCTGGACAGTACTGCCACAATATTTGACACTGAGAACATGGGTAAAAACACGTGCCCTTCTCAATCTTACGCATATGGGATTTAGGAAGAACTGCTCTATGATGCATCCCTTGAGGATCTTACTCAGGTTAATCTGTGATACTCTACTGGCTCCAGTATCATGTACTGTCATTGTGCTTTGAAGACTATAGTTCTGCATTTGACAGCGTATACCGGGTGACACTACGGACAAAATTGGAGAGCTGGGACAAAGACGAATCTGTACTCTATTTATTTAAGCTGCTGTATTCAGACACCGAGGTGCATATTCACTTTTCACAATCTGTCAACCTTGGTACTTCTATTTCCACCAATAGAGGATTAAACCAGGGCTGTGTATTGGCCCCCACCTTTACAATTTGTATGTCTCTGATTTTGAAAAATGCTTATGTGGCATGTTTTTACCCATGCAAACAAGCCCTACCATAAAACTGTGCAGTACTGGCGTGGAAAACATCATGATGGGCAGAACTCCCCAGAGAGTGCACAGGGAAAACGGATGGATAAAGTAGCAAAAATACTTTTATGATTTCAAGGGAAAAGCAATGAGGAATAAAATGCAGTAAAAAAATACTTGATATGACTTTAGCAAAAGATAAGATAATCACTTTTTCTCTGGCAATTCACCCTCCTCCCCTATGCAATGTAAGAAATGGAAGGAGATGGAAAGAGGTGCACACAGTTCTCAGGAATGCAATCAAATACAATACGAAATTCAGTTCCTCATCCTCAAAGGCTCCATTCTCTCCCCTTTCATCTGCAATCTATACATAGAACCATTAGCTACTATCCTAAATGTCCCCAATATAGCCATAATCATTATACTGCAGTTGTACATTTACATCATTGTCGAGATGATATTGCACACATCTGCAAATGCCTGCCAAAATGAACCCCACCATTTTGACTGTTTCTTTTCACAAATTGTAGGGAGGAATTGTTGCAGTGGGGGGTGCAAGATCTGTGATATTTTATTGTATGAAATGAACCACTATAACAATATTTCAGTACAATAGGATCTTACAATAAGTTCGGCATAGGTGACAACTGCTGATGGCAGTATTTCACACACAAAATCCACCACACTATAAAAGAGGCCCATCTCTAATTGTTGATTACATGCACATTTTGATGTGTTTAGGACGTTCCTCACTTTTCATATTTAGGTTTTTAAAGCTTTGTCCCAGAAGAATTCCTTGTTGGATTTTCTTTAGATGTACCTCTAACTTTGTTGTTCGTTTCGCAATCCCTCTAAGTAATCAGTGCCACCCTAGTTTTGCTTCTCAAGCATTTTTTATTATTGTATTTGTTTTATTTGTATAGCGCAAACCAGGCCCGGAGGCTACCGGGCGCATATCTTAGCAACAGTGGTTACATAATATTATGACATTTCAGGTTACATTTAAATTGACATAGTAATCAAACACATTTGTAGTTTGTACAGAGATACATATGTAATCAAGTATTCAAAGTGCAGCTAGGTCATCAGATGTGACTAGCCAATGTTTGGCTTTGTGTTTGAAAAGATTCAGAGAAGGAAGGATTCTGATGGTAGGGGGGACAGTGTTCCACAATTTGGCTGCCAAAACTGGGAAGCTGGATCCACCGGCTGTTTGGAGCTTGTATCTAGGGATCATTAAGCTCTGGTTGAGGGTAGATCTTAGAGATTGAGATGGGGTATACTGCGTGAACCGTGAGGAGAGGTAGATGGGGGCCAGGTTATTCATGCATTTGTAGGTCAGGGCAAGCGATCTTAGAGAGATCCTTTGGGTGACTGACAGCCAGTGAAGGTTTTTCCTGGTTTCCGAGATGTGGGCTGATCTCGGGATATTAAGGGCTGCTCTGATGGCATTGTTTTGTATGACCTGGAGTTTGTCTAAGTTACCTTGATTAGTGCCTTGGTACAGTGCATTGCAGTAGTCCAGTTTGGACATGACCAAAGTCCTGGCAAGGATAGTACAGTTATGAGTGGCATTGCTGTTTTCCAAATCTGTGTTTTCCCCTATGTATATGTTTCATATTCTGTGAGTGAACCCCAAGTGAATTACTGTAAGAACATATTTGAAGTATAAGTCTACAAATATAGTACTTTTGGAATTTTTATTTCCTGACTGTTACTGGCCTAGATATGTCAGTAAAGGAAAAACGAGGGAGCCAGACATGTGATGGGTTTTTTGGTTTTACTTGGAACCATAACGTCCCTTTAACAAAGTACATATATATGCATGACCATAAGGATGTACTCTTTTTAACCACTGCTATTAGATGCATTGCCAGCATTGTTCACCTACTTGCATCAAGTGGCAGTTTAATGTTCAGAAAATGCATTCTTCTCCACTTCACAAAATTAAAACTGCTTACGCCAAGTTCCAGTTACAAGTACTGTAGAAATATTTTGCAAGTTAATTTTTCTTACTTTTAAATAATGTAGAAATAGTCAGACTCCTAATGTACCTATGTCTTTTTTTGATTTTCAATAAAATACTACTAAAAAGACACATTTTTAAAAGAACAGCCTTTTTACTTACCTATAAACGTCTAATATTGTCCAGCCAATGCTACAAGATCCCTTATCGTGCCACCATTCCCCACCTGTCCACATCAACAGACATTTAATACTACCATAGCAGTGTTCAGCAACTACATTTCCTTTCCTTGACTGAAATGTAAAAATGTTGCTGTTGCTGACCCACCTACACAGTGTACAGTTTATTACTAAAATAAGCATTACTAAAATGCATCTGCTTTTCCTACATGTAAAGGTACATTGTTTTACACCCTAATGTACCTATGCATTATTTTCCTTTTAAAACATTGCTACTAAAAAAGAGGCAATCCTAAAACCAACACTTTTCCTTACATATGAAGAACTAGGGCCTAATTCATGTAACGCTTAGCATGGTGCAAAGTGACTTTGTACTGCCAACAAACATGTTGAACCATGGTATTAGCACTAGGCCAATTGATGCCCTATTTTAAAAAAAACTGGGACACATTAGAAAACCATAGCACCACGACAAGTGCAGTTAGGCATATTAAAAGCACCAGGGCAAAAATTGGGAGTGAAGCTCTGCATTCAGGTTCACTCAATAGGCCTTGCTGCTAACTGTACTCAGCTCTAAAGTAACGTGCATATGGGTGGAAGCGAGTAAAACCTGTTACTTGTTTTAAAAGCCTTTCTATCAATGCAGATGTAACACGCCCATTAATAGTGAAAGCTGTACTGTTTGCGTAAGTAGTAAATCACATTATTTCTATGGTTGCACATTTCTTTCTGTTACCGGAGTGGTCATGTGTCCTTAATTGAAGAGGGAACGCCTGTAAAAACCATTCTGAAAGCTTAATGTTGACTTCTCATCGAAGTTGGAAGTGAATACAACATCAAATATAGTTTGCGTGTGGCCAATTGTGTTTCCCGAGAGAAGACCAAAATCATCTCTGTGAGATTGTCTGTGAAGACAATTACTTGCAGTCCTTTAAGGTTACAGATCTACTTTAAAGAGCAGCCGTGTGTGCATAAAAAACATTTTCCCATTCAAAGACTGAACCTTGTAACATCCTGAACAATCATTATTTATTACCAGAAGTTATTATCCTGATGAAGAGAACATGCATTACCCAAGCCAAGAGGCAAACCCTTTCTGTAGAAGAAAACCCATCGACCGAATATATGAAGTTGCTAATGTTCCAGTAGCCCCAAATACAAGTGTGGCAGTGTTGCCTAGAGCTGTAAGAGTGGCACTACAGCTTCTTGGTAATTGCTGGAGCAGAGAACGTGTGAATAGAAGAAAACAACCTGTAATGTTGAAGACTGCTGAAGTTGAGAGGAAGTCAGTCTTGGGGCAGAGGCAGGCTATACTTGTGGCAGTGACAAAAACTCTTGGAGTAGGACGGCCAATAGAGCAATCATTGATTGTACCAGTTAATGGTGTACCAACAAAAGAAAAACAAAATTGGCAACAAGTAGTTGAGTTAAAAAAAGTTGGAGAAACCCTAGAATATCTTAAACAAAACAATGAATACTACAAAGATATAGGCATAGAAGAAAACTTTAGAAAAAAAAACACCCAAATATTCCATGATCCACCACAAACTGGGCAATTTCAACTAGTGGATCCTGTTACTGTAGCCATGATTTTAGACCAGTACACAATTCACCCACTACATTCCAAAGACACCATACAATATACATTAGAAACATATCAAATGCATCTACCCAAAGCTTCACCAATATATGGAAGAAAAGTGCAGAAGCATGTTCTTTTCCTATAGTATTTCCTACAGGAAAAGGAGGAAGATATGATGAAAGATAATCACAAATTAGTGCATCAGAATAATGTTTTTTTAACAAATGTAAGATTCAAACATAATGTACAATACATTTTCCAGCTTTGAAAGTGAACTAGCAACTGTATAGTTTCACAGAGTGGTAGATAAACTCAAAATAGGCTCTAAATTCTTAAACATGTCAGCTATCCAACTCAGTCAAAAAATAAAAGACAAAGATTAAGTTTTGCAGTCAGGTATGACCAATATTTTGGAAAACATTAGTGGTACAACAGAATACTGGTTCTGATGTCACACTGATATATGTTGTATGCTAAGGAAACTAAGCCTGCCCACATGGTTTGTTATTTTAAGTTGTGGCGAATATGAATGGGATTAACTGCATGACTTCCTACGGAATGCAAACCAAAATAAATAGGGAATACATATAAAAAGTCCCGGAGAACTCAGTTCTCTTGATACTTTCATTGTCTCAAGATACTTTTAATACCACGTCATTGCAATTCTGCAATTCATCTGCAATAACTCCACCCCTGCACTCTGAGAAGTATAATACTGCTTTTGGAGAAATGAATATCAATCCAGAGGGGTACCACAAATTGACATACTTTTGTGGATAAAAGACACTCCAAAATATATTCAAGACATGATGCCACTGTTTAACAATTTATTGAAAAATACAATTCGTGTGACATCCCTTCAGAAACCACAACTAGTGACATGTGTACATAAATCTTGCACTTCCAAAAACATAAGCGTGGCAAATACTGCTGACGAAGATATAAAAAGAAGGATACATTCTACATCAAATGTCGATTGGCTTCCCTAGACCAGTTTCCACCAGAGGACAAGTAAATAGTTTCTAGTCTTCTGTTAGGCACAATCTAAATGGAAAATCCCCAAAAAACACATACCACATTAAAAGAGATGAGGTATCCAAGTACATCAATGATTACAATCCAATCATTGCCCTCTTGTGGAAAGGAAATATTGACATCCAATCCATTGCAGACCATTCTGCTGCTGTTGCAAGGTATGTCACAGCCTAACATACAAAAGCTGAGAAAACTGAGCTAAAATGCATTTGGGATGAGATTGTTGACATTGTATCTGACAAAAGCCTGTCTCAAAAAATTGTTCAACTTTGGCATCAAACTGTTGTCACATAGAGAATGTGGCTCCTATGAAGCTGCATGACTGTTTAACAGGTACTGCCTTATATGGACAATCTGAAAAGATTCTTCAGCTAAACCTTGGTCCAGCTTCATGACAAAAAAAGAGTATTTAAACACTACCAAGGGATAGAAATCATAGTCACAAACACCCAATAGCCAGGATATTTTAAAAATCATTTAATTGACACATACTATCCAAACAGAATTACTGGTTTAGATAACCAAGCCCTGCCTGATTAATCATGTAAAATTATCTGTTAAATCTCCACAGCAAAGATGCATTTATTACATGGCCTAACTAAAACTATTTAAACTTTGGAGAAAAGAGGAAGAATTGTCAGGTGACCATTTCATATTAGAAGCTGCATTCAGGATATATGAAAGCAGCATAACAAATATCAATTTTAAAGAATACAAACACATGTTGAACAATGAGTGCCCACAAGATGAGGAAATTGAAACTCTACTACATAAAGACACTGCTGAAGGCAGTCAAACTTCTCTTATAAGAAGCCAAGAAAAACTTGGAGAACCACTCATTCAAAATGAAGCCGAAATACCCATTGCTCAGTTAGAAAACACCAGGTATCTATCTAAATAATCTGAAGAAGATTTGTCAGTGCTCGCATCACAGCAACATTGTAAATAACTCACCAGTTACCTAGAGGTCATTGAAAAAATTAAACATGGACTAAAACATGAAGCACAAAATTGTATCTGCAAAGATTATAAACCTTTACTTTGGTATGCAAGTGGTGAAGCTGGTTCTGGCTAACTACAATAATCAGGAAATGTGTACAAGAGTTAACAAATAACAAACTCTCAGCTTCTATAACAACCTCCATAGGGGGGCTGCCTAGTACATGGGAGGTGTAACTTTACACCGCCTTCTTCTCCTCCCAGTAAAACATCAAAACAAATTATAATACAACAAATTATCAGCAGAAGCTGCTACTGAATTATGCAAAATTCTGTGACAAATGAAAATATCCTAGTTGATAAAGTGAACATGGTTGCACTTGGTAGTTTAGGGAATGTAAATATATGGTGACATTTTTGCTACAGCGAACTAACTCAAAACAGGCATCTGTCTGCAGGTATAACCGATGGTAACATTTTAAAAAAACAAGCAAACTGGTCTGCTTACTCAAGACACAACATCCACCTTAGAAACTAGACTATTCCATGAGCTGTATGGACAAAAGACATCTGCCCCATATGTCATAGAACAATTTACTCAGTAAGATTAAAAATGCATATGCTTAATGCCAACACTTGAAAGCTGTACCCAATTCATCAATACAATGTTGAAAAAGGAAATGCAACCCATAGTACATATTAGCTTCACAGCAAACTAGAAGTTCATGGCATGACACTCCCCATGTGTCAACAAGCAAAAACACAAATAAATAGCTTAGAAAAATGAATCTCCAACTGAGCTGGAGTAGAAAAACGATCAACTTTGTCTCTAAACTGTTCAGCAATTGTAAAAGTCAATGGAGCAACTGGTACAGTTGTTGGCTTTGAAACACATCCACATGACAACATTCAGTTTGTTAACATCCACTTTGCCAAACTTGCAGAAGTTAAAAGAATAGGCGACCCAATAGCACATATCCTTCTTTTCAAAAACATATGTTTATGCATAGGACAATTTTCTCTGTCTCTTTCCTATGCTGTCACTATTCACAAGTCACAAGTTCTAACTCTTGATGACGCACTAATTGACATTGGCAGGACAGTCTTCACAGAAGGTATGAGTTACCTAGCACTTTCATGTCTTTGTACAGTCAATGGTCTATTCCTAGTCAAATTTGATTCAACCAAAGTCAACACTGACACTCCCTGTATCAGAGAATACAACAGGCTGTGTACGCTGTACACCCCCATCTGAATACGTACCATGTACCTTAAAAAAGAAAACATTTCAAAAGACAACTAATAAAAACAGAAGTTATAGCAAATTCCCTTTCAATCCCATGCAAAAAACAAAGAACAACTGCAGGTCCTCCAAATGATACAAACACAAAACTCTCTGGTCCATTTAAATTCAAGAACACAACCGGAGTAAATTGCTATGCAAATGTAGCAAACAATCTTCTCTTCCAATTTCCACCAATTGTTCAGAACATTTACTTAAACGGCTCAGACCAGTTGTGTAAAAAAAATGCTTGTCCTTCATAGAAATGCCACAAATAATCCTGACTCCACCTACAGTTACTCAGGTATAAAACATGAATTGGACTACTTTATAGGAATGATTAAATTCACATTACACACACAGGAAGATCCACAAGGATTTCTAATATACTTACTACAAGTACCAGAAACCAAAAACACCCCTATGAAAGAAATCTTCCAGATTCCATACATTTGGAAATATACATGAACTCTCTTCAACCATATTTGACAAGTGCACATCCCTAATTAATGGTGTGTTTATGTATCCATACCAAATTGTGACTCCATTTCATTTCACCAGCTTCTGTAACATGCAAATTGTGGCATATTATGTGCTTTTTGCAACTCAGACAATTGCCCCAGCATGCAAATACATTCCAAAGACCAATATGTGATACTGATGCTTTTAAGGTACAAGGCAATATTGTGTCTCCACCTGCATCTCAGGAGCCACCAATAGCACGGCTGAACTTTTAAAAATCTGCAAGGAACTTGCCAATCCTACCACAATCTCCTCCTCTCCTCCTCCCTCGAAGGCCCTCTGCCCTGCACTGGCCACACACTCCCCCCCAAACTCTGGACATCATGTCCTCTCTGTCATCTGCTCCCCTGCCCACCTCCCTTCTCTCACCTCCCTTGGCCCAGTTTCCCACCATACTCTCTTCTTTCTCTCCCATTGCACCAGATGAGATCTCTAGAGTTGTCTGCTGTATTAAAGTCTCCTCTAAAGAGGTCCTCCCCTGCTCCTCTAGAACCATGAAGGACACCATCACCTCACTTGCCCCAGCCTTGGCTGACCTCTGAGACCACCCATCTGCCGCTGGCTCCTTCCTTTAACCCTGTAAGTACTCTCTTGTGTACCCTCTCCTAAAAAAGCCATCTGCTGGACCTTCTTACCCGGTTAAATATAACCCTATCTCTATAACCCCTTTTTTGGGCAAACTGATGGAGAAGTTGGTCATCCCCCAACTGACCCTTCACAATGAAATGGCTGGCTGCCTCCATGACCACCAGTCCGGTTTCAGGGCAGCCAGAGGCATGGAAACTGCTCTCCTTAACACCCGTGAAGACCTACTCTCTAACCTGGACTCTAACACTTCCTCTGTTCTGACCCTCCTTGATCTTTCTTCTGACTTTGACACAGTCAACCAGTCCATCCTCATAAACCATCTCCGTAATACCCTAGGCATCACTGACAGGACACTGGTGTGGATTACCTCTTTCCTTTCAAACAGGCTTTCCCAAGTGCAAATGGGTCAATGTGGCATCCCTCAGCGCTCTATCCTATCGCCATGGCTCTTCAACATCTATGTGGCCTCTCTGGCCCACCTGATCTCCACTTTCTCCCCTCATTTCCATTGTTATGCAGATAACATGCAGCTCTCTTTCAAGCTGCCATCCTCTACCTCCTCATCATATTCCTCCCTAATACCTGACTGCTAGTCAGGCTTGGTGCTCTGCCAATGATCTCTGCCTTGTTGCCAGTAAGACATAGAACCTTCTCAATTGGATGCCAGCTCTGTGTTCCCCCTCAATCTCTGACCAGACTCTTTGGGTCCCCTACCCTGAGCCACCTGTAAGACAAAAAACCTTGGGATCATCTTTGACTCCACTTTCTCCCCACACACCACACACCATGTCTAGGAGTCCAACTTTCAGCTCTACCATCTCAGGGGCATTCTACCTTTCCCACCATCCCCCAGAAGCTCAACGTTTCCAGAGCCCTGGTTCTCTCTAGGCTAGACAACTGCAACAGCCTCTTCGTCAATCTGCCTCTCCTCCCTTCGCCCCCTTCAACTAATCCAGAACAGAACTGTGAGACTTATCCTTGGCCTCAAGCCCAGGGACCGCATCTCTCCAGTCCTAAAATCTCTCCACTGGCTCCTGGTGACTGCAAGGCTCAAACTCAAGACCGTTTGCATCATCCAGAAGGCTGGGACCTCTTACATATATATATATATATATTACAGGGCCTGCATAGCGGCCGTGTAGTTATATTTAAGTTGCACAACCCATTAGAAGAGCACTTTTTAGGTGACTTTATAACTTTTCCCCCCCTGGACGAATCCTTACAAAACTCTGAAAATAAGGTATAGTGTTGTTTCGTCAAGGAGAGCAAAGTTATACAGTGGGTCACAAAATATGTGTTTTTTTCCCAAAGATGCAATGGAAGAATATTTTTTTGCTCACACCTACAGCCCAAACCGCTGGATGGTGTTTCACCAAATTTGCAGAAGGAGAAGCACCTTGGTCCTGAAAGCGTGCTTTTGTACATTTGATGTAAATCCATCCAGTATTTTTTTTTTAAACTACCAAAAAGTAGGTAAAAATAAATGTGTGTTTTCTGAGTACGGTTTGCAGACTTACTTCCCTGTTCACTCCAAGGACGGGCCTCCAATTGTCCAAGGGGCCATGGTGAAGTCTGCGGACATCATGCACGCCTGCTGATTGTATGGTAAAAAACATGAGGTTTGTCATATTTTTGGGAAATGCCTGCCATGTTGGATTTGCGGTAAAAACATATTAAAATACACAACATTGCACTTGCCAAACTAAAGAAACAATCTCTGCAGAGGTGACGCGTGATGAGGATGGGATGGAATATGGCATTAAAGAGCCAAAAAACTGGCATGTTTGGTCTCTGATGTTCACAAACAGGACGGAGATGATCACAAACATCTGAGATGTTCAGGGGTATGTATGCTTACTTGTGCATTACAGGTTGGTGAAAATCAGTTTTGGATGGCTTATAACTTTGGCGCCGCACAATGAAACTGATTCTGTACTTCCATTCTAGACGTGACTCTGAATGGTTCTGCAAAGTGTGGTGCTGTTTTTTCAAGAGGGATCAACATTAGAGGGGGGCCCCAAAATATTTTAAAGGCTTTTAAATGTGGTGCTATTTGAGAAATCTGCACATCAGTTTGCGAAATAATTGTAGACCTAGATATGAATCTGTTTGCAAAGTTCAGTTGGATTTTGTCAGGAGGGGGCAGAATTAGAGGGGGGGTCTCAACATTTTTAGATGGCGCATAATTTAGTTGTCGTTTGACGAATGTGGCCAAAGGTTCCCAGAAGGATTATAGACTGAACCTTGAATGTTTGTGAAACGTCTGCATGGATTTTATCAAGTGGGGGCTAAGATATATGACTATTGTATGTATGTAAATGTTGATACTTTTAAAATAAAACATGATATGATATGATATGATAGGTTATTTATAACGCGCTTAATACCCAGAGGTTTCTAAGCGCGGACCCAGGGATCGAACCCATGTTGCTCCGTGTCATCTTGCTTCCAAGGCAAGCACGTTGCCGTTGAGCTATCCTCCCGAGTGCATGGGCGGGTTTGCAGCAAACTTGTGAAAGGAGCATTGACAAGGACCTGAAAGCATGGTTTTGCAAATGTTTTATTTTTGAAAAGTGTCATAATATAGGTACACAAAATAGTGAAATACCTTTGGTGACTGAGGTATAGCCTGTGGAAATGGGCAGTGGCGCAATTGTCTGGGGCATGGCCTAAGGCCTAAGGCCATGCCCCAGACAATCTGGCTACTGCCATGACCACGAGGACCAGCAATGCAGTTAATGTGGGCATGGCCATGCAGCATGGCCGAAGTGGTAGGTTTGAATGGGAAAAAATAATATGCTTGGAGTTACAGGGTGAAGCGGTGGACTAGATTACAACAAACGTATGCGACGAGGATTAGAAAGGACCGGAAAGCATGTTTTTGGAAATATGTGTTGTGTTTTATTTTTGAAAAGTGTAAGAATGTAAGTAGAAAAACTAGTGATATACATTTGGTGTGTGTGTAGTGGGCCTGACCCTCGGCAAACGCACATTTGTATTCTGATTTGCTTATTGGGGAATGCGGCATGGCCTAAGCCACTCCATGGATTTGGAAACTGGCCATGGCTGCAAGCCATTAACACTGGCCATTGGTTACATTATTAGGGTATTGTGGGAAATTAGCTAGGATGCAGTATATGTGCAATGGATAATAGGGGTGGTTTGGTTTGACTGGGGTCATGGTGAAGAAGCAGGAAGCAAATTTGAGTGGGCACCACGGGGATTTCATGTCTTTCTGGTGTTAACAGAAGTCTCTACTGAGATTAATCTTTATTAGAAGGTTGAATCCTGTATACAGGAGCTGGCTGAATAAGACCTGGAGACACCCAGGCCCAAAATTACAACAAGGAGCAAAGATTAGGTGAAGACCCAACCATACAGCCGCTCTCTGGAGTCCCAAATTGGGTTCTATAGTAGTTGTAGTTCTGCTCAATGTGAATCCTTTAGTTCAAATTCTTAATGAAATATGAAAGTCAAATGGTGGTTTTCCATCAAGTGAAAAATATTTATTTTATACAAAGAGGTGGCAAATAGCCACCAAAATATTCTTCATGAGGAAGAAATTGCCATTAATCATTCTATCCGTAGACTTCTATTGTGCCAATGCATTTCGGAATATAACATCCTTCATCAGGGCAAGTCTAAAAGGTGATTTTCAAATGCAATCATATCAACCATTTCGTAGTTATTACAAAATTAAACAAATTTCCATATTTTGAACAACACAAATATATCAACATTAACAGTCATCATCCAAATAATTGAAAAAGTAAAACAACACATACCGGGCCACGTAATGAGCCGGAACAGAAGGTAGATCCAAAAAAAATAAGAAAAACAAATCAATATGCAGGTAGATCAAGACATCTTGTAACTAAAAATGGAGGTAATCGGGTCTTTACCTGATTTCGGTGAGTAATGGCGGAAACTATTTTCCGGAGTGCAAGCTGCTTCCACCGAGTGCGGAGAGCAGGTGCTGTAAACGGTAAGAGAAAAACTCTATAAAAGACTTATTCTAGGTGTGCCTAATCACTAATAGTAAACTCGGGTGGTAGCTTACCCTAGGTGGAGAACGAAGCGGAGGAGTTCTCCCTGTGCCTACTGAAAGCAGACTGTCTTCGTTGCATCGGCGCGTTGCCGAGCAACCTGGATTTTGTAGGACACGTGATTGAAGGCTGAGTGCCTTCCTTGTTTAGACACGTTGCCGAGCAACCCGGCATGTGATCACGGCTCCATGACAATAGGCACGAGCCGTGACCAATGTCAGGAAACTGTTCGATGAATAGCCTACAATCAAAATTGCTTACTAAGTGGCCCTCCTGGGGTAGAGGCGAAAAAAGTCAACACCTTAAAAGCGGAATACGTGGATTGTAGTCCATAGACATAGAAAAAATACTAAGAAAAATTACTGAAAACTACAATAATGGGCGTTCCTAACTAGGATGGATGGAGCCTAGGGATCAGCTCAAAGGCTGTGCTATATATGGAAACAAGTGTCTACATGCCGCTAGTGGTGTCGTCTAGACAGACGGCACCTTGGGTCCTGGAAGAGCTCCAGGATGCACAGCATGGAGAACATTTAATTCATGTAAATCATTACTTTTTCAAATACATTCAAGTATTGGTGTCAATTTAAACCAAACGATGTTAGATATCACAAACAAAAACAATTGGAGAGAACAATCAGGTAAAACACAATTAAAGTGAACGCAATTAGAGAAAACAGTGGTAGTTGATCTCCTCGTTTAACCCATTGGGTGCCAGACTTCCCAGTTTGTCGATCCAATACGTCTCTCTGCGATTCAAGCGTTGGCCTAAATCTTCGTGAGGGCTATTTTTGGTAAGTACTTCCAAAATCACAAATCTTATTTGTGACACATTATGTCCATTGGAGATCCAATGCCGAGCCACGGCTGAATTAATGTTTGCATTACGAATGCATGACCGATGCTCTCCCCATCTCAACTTGGCTGTTCGTGTCGACTGTCCTACATAGAATTTCCCACAAGGGCATTTAATACCATAAATAATATTGCTACTGTCACATGTGGCAAAAGTCTTGAGCAAAATCTTCTGCCCCGTCCTTGGATGGTTAATGGAGTTTCCTTTTATAACAAAATCACAGTTAACACACTGTAAACATGGAAAAGTCCCAGTCCGCTGTGTCATTGGTTTTCTCGCTGTTGGTTTTGTTTGTACCAGCTCATCTCTTAAATTCCTACTTCGTTGGTATGCAAAGATTGGTTTTTCACTAAAGATATCTTGAACTCGGGTATCATTTTTGAAAATCTCCCAATGTTTCATAATAGTTTTCTTAATCTTTATGCTTTGTGTAGAGAACTTAGATACGAATACCGGTGACTTCAATTCTCTTTTTCTTTTGGAATTCTGTTCTAATAAAAGAGTCTCCCGAGGTAAAGCATCAACTCTATCTGATGCCTGATCAAGTTCATCCTGCTTGTATCCCCGAGCCAGAAATTTCTCTTTCATTTCCATCTGTTGTGTCCTGTAATCTTCAGGATCACTGACTATTTTCTTGACTCTCAGTAGTTGGCTGTATGGCAGGTTCTTCAGTAAACTCAGCTGGTGGAAGCTGAGGCGGTGCAGGAGATTGTTTCGATCTGTCATTTTCCGAAATAGTGAAGTGCTGTAGCATGCAGATTTCTTGTGAACTTGTACATCAAGGAATGTTATGATTTCGTATGAGAACTCTCTGGTGAACTGTACCCTCTGGTCGATATTGTTCAGATACATGAAGAAAGTTTCAAAAGACTCTTTTGTACCTTTCCAAATCCCAAAGATATCATCTATGTATCTCGTCCATAGACGAATGTCATCCTTCCATTCCTGTTTGTTTAATACATGGTCAGTTTCAAATTTGTGCATGAAGCTGTTGGCATATGAGGGTGCCATAGTAGCTCCCATCGAGGTCCCTGCTACCTGTAGAAAAAATTGATTTCCATACTGAAAATAGGAGTTCTCAGCAATAAATTGTAATAATGCCAGTATAAATTATTTTTGGGCACGTATCTCAGGTGCTTTCAGTAGCAACCATTCTACTGCTTCCATCCCCAGATCATGGGGTATGGAGGTGTATAAACTTTTCACGTCTATAGTGAACATCAGATCTTCAGGCGCAGGTGTCAATAGGTTCAGTTTCTGCAGGAAGTGGGTGGTATCCCTTGTGTAAGTGCTAGTCTTTTGTATCAAGGGCTGTAGGAAAAAATCTATATAAACTCCTAAGGGTTGGTTAATGCTCTCTATCCCTGTATAAAAGTTGGGGATCCTTGGGTGTTCATTCAAGAGAAATTTCTCTTGAATGAACTCCCAAGGATCCCCAACTTTTATACATTACCGAAGATCCATAAAGACGCCATGAAACCACCTGGTAGACCAATCGTTGCAGGGATAGAGAGCATTAACCAACCCTTAGGAGTTTATATAGATTTTTTCCTACAGCCCTTGATACAAAAGACTAGCACTTACACAAGGGATACCACCCACTTCCTAACTGAACTTATTGACACCTGCGCCTGAAGATCTGATGTTCACTATAGACGTGAAAAGTTTATACACCTCCATACCCCATGATCTGGGGATGGAAGCAGTAGAATGGTTGCTACTGAAAGCACCTGAGATACGTGCCCAAAAAGAATTTATACTGGCATTATTACAATTTATTGCTGAGAACTCCTATTTTCAGTATGGAAATCAATTTTTTCTACAGGTAGCAGGGACCTCGATGGGAGCTACTATGGCACCCTCATATGCCAACAGCTTCATGCACAAATTTGAAACTGACCATGTATTAAACAAACAGGAATGGAAGAATGACATTCGTCTATGGACGAGATACATAGATGATATCTTTGGGATTTGGAAAGGTACAAAAGAGTCTTTTGAAACTTTCTTCATGTATCTGAACAATATCGACCAGAGGGTACAGTTCACCAGAGAGTTCTCATACGAAATCATAACATTCCTTGATGTACAAGTTCACAAGAAATCTGCATGCTACAGCACTTCACTATTTCGGAAAACGACAGATCGAAACAATCTCCTGCACCGCCTCAGCTTCCACCAGCCGAGTTTACTGAAGAACCTGCCATACAGCCAACTACTGAGAGTCAAGAAAATAGTCAGTGATCCTGAAGATTACAGGACACAACAGATGGAAATGAAAGAGAAATTTCTGGCTCGGGGATACAAGCAGGATGAACTTGATCAGGCATCAGATAGAGTTGATGCTTTACCTCGGGAGACTTTTTTATTAGAACAGAATTCCAAAAGAAAAAGAGAATTGAAGTCACCGGTATTCGTATCTAAGTTCTCTACACAAAGCATAAAGATTAAGAAAACTATTATGAAACATTGGGAGATTTTCAAAAATGATACCCGAGTTCAAGATATCTTTAGTGAAAAACCAATCTTTGCATACCAACGAAGTAGGAATTTAAGAGATGAGCTGGTACAAACAAAACCAACAGCGAGAAAACCAATGACACAGCGGACTGGGACTTTTCCATGTTTACAGTGTGTTAACTGTGATTTTGTTATAAAAGGAAACTCCATTAACCATCCAAGGACGGGGCAGAAGATTTTGCTCAAGACTTTTGCCACATGTGACAGTAGCAATATTATTTATGGTATTAAATGCCCTTGTGGGAAATTCTATGTAGGACAGTCGACACGAACAGCCAAGTTGAGATGGGGAGAGCATCGGTCATGCATTCGTAATGCAAACATTAATTCAGCCGTGGCTCGGCATTGGATCTCCAATGGACATAATGTGTCACAAATAAGATTTGTGATTTTGGAAGTACTTACCAAAAATAGCCCTCACGAAGATTTAGGCCAACGCTTGAATCGCAGAGAGACGTATTGGATCGACAAACTGGGAAGTCTGGCACCCAATGGGTTAAACGAGGAGATCAACTACCACTGTTTTCTCTAATTGCGTTCACTTTAATTGTGTTTTACCTGATTGTTCTCTCCAATTGTTTTTGTTTGTGATATCTAACATCGTTTGGTTTAAATTGACACCAATACTTGAATGTATTTGAAAAAGTAATGATTTACATGAATTAAATGTTCTCCATGCTGCGCATCCTGGAGCTCTTCCAGGACCCAAGGTGACGTCTGTCTAGACGACACCACTAGCGGCATGTAGACACTTGTTTCCATATATAGCACAGCCTTTGAGCTGATCCCTAGGCTCCATCCATCCTAGTTAGGAACGCCCATTATTGTAGTTTTCAGTAATTTTTCTTAGTATTTTTTCTATGTCTATGGACTACAATCCACGTATTCCGCTTTTAAGGTGTTGACTTTTTTCGCCTCTACCCCAGGAGGGCCACTTAGTAAGCAATTTTGATTGTAGGCTATTCATCGAACAGTTTCCTGACATTGGTCACGGCTCGTGCCTATTGTCATGGAGCCGTGATCACATGCCGGGTTGCTCGGCAACGTGTCTAAACAAGGAAGGCACTCAGCCTTCAATCACGTGTCCTACAAAATCCAGGTTGCTCGGCAACGCGCCGATGCAACGAAGACAGTCTGCTTTCAGTAGGCACAGGGAGAACTCCTCCGCTTCGTTCTCCACATAGGGTAAGCTACCACCCGAGTTTACTATTAGTGATTAGGCACACCTAGAATAAGTCTTTTATAGAGTTTTTCTCTTACCGTTTACAGCACCTGCTCTCCGCACTCAGTGGAAGCAGCTTGCACTCCGGAAAATAGTTTCCGCCATTACTCACCGAAATCAGGTAAAGACCCGATTACCTCCATTTTTAGTTACAAGATGTCTTGATCTACCTGCATATTGATTTGTTTTTCTTATTTTTTTTGGATCTACCTTCTGTTCCGGCTCATTACGTGGCCCGGTATGTGTTGTTTTACTTTTTCAATTATTTGGATGATGACTGTTAATGTTGATATATTTGTGTTGTTCAAAATATGGAAATTTGTTTAATTTTGTAATAACTACGAAATGGTTGATATGATTGCATTTGAAAATCACCTTTTAGACTTGCCCTGATGAAGGATGTTATATTCCGAAATGCATTGGCACAATAGAAGTCTACGGATAGAATGATTAATGGCAATTTCTTCCTCATGAAGAATATTTTGGTGGCTATTTGCCACCTCTTTGTATAAAATAAATATTTTTCACTTGATGGAAAACCACCATTTGACTTTCATATTTCATTAAGAATTTGAACTAAAGGATTCACATTGAGCAGAACTACAACTACTATAGAACCCAATTTGGGACTCCAGAGAGCGGCTGTATGGTTGGGTCTTCACCTAATCTTTGCTCCTTGTTGGGGTCATGGTGAAGCCTTATGCCGTAGGCAATTGAACAATGATTCACGTCCCCATCATGTGCTGCTGATATTGACAGACATAAGTATGTGTTGCAAAAATCATGTTTTTTAAAAGAGTAGAAGGGATGCCGTATGCAATGGTGTGCTCCTGCCATTCGGGTGTTTTAATGATCCATGGCCTGGAAAGGGGACTGTGGAGATCATGGATAGTTATAAAGATTAATCGATTATCGTCCTTATTGTATGCTTGATAAAAGTATTTGGGACAGAAAATGTTTCTGTTCTTTTGTATTTTTCTCTATTACATATAATTGTCCACTAGCTACCTGGGCAGGGGAGCCAGCCAATAAATTGGCTAGGAATGCGGGTCTGAATGACTATACAAGCCAACATTCCAAGCCGCCTGATGGATGGCTCTCTCTGCCACCATGTTCACCCCACCCTTTTTCCCATTTTTGATTATTTTATTCACCCCGCACCTTCCCTACTTACCTTAGTTCAGCAGCGACATGTGCCTTTGCCATATTCACTCGTTCTCTTCAGGTCCTTCAGGCTGTCATGGAAGGGCAAGAGGGGATCCTTATGGAGCCCCTCTTCCCCTTCCATGGTGGCCATCTTGGAAAAGGATTTTCCTTCCTATAGCGAGATGCCATGCGCGTCCCACTGTAGGAAGGAAAATCCTTATTTTGTAGCACACCGGGTTGCCATGTTGGCAACCTGAGGTGCTAATGGCCTTCATCCACCGTTGCAGGGGATGGAATGGGGGATAATGGCCTGAGCCCTTGTTATCCGCCCTCACTTCACTTGGGACGATAACTTGGGCTGCTGGGCCATTATCTCCCTTTCCAGCCTTTGAAAAGGGAGATGAACGCCACATTATTTTCATTAGCATAACACAAAATGCTAATGGAAATGGTGGACAATCTTATTGAGTCTATCTACTTTATTGAGAAATGTAAATCAGATGGCGTCTATAAGATAATTTTTTTGTTCTTTTTTTTTAACTGTGAAAGGTGGTTCCTAAAGGAGCCTTTTTTCCCTTTTTTTGCAGGAGAGGACAGAAAGTAATGGGGGAAGGGAAATGAGGGAAGAGGCACCAAGTACTAATATGGAGGTAAAAAATAGTCCATAGGCGCCCCTCTGCGAGAACATACACGCGCCATTGACCTGTTCTTTGGGAAGGTACCCACTCGAGATTCCGCAGCCGCACTTTAGCTCACTGTACCTTTCACAGATGGGAAATATCCATTTGCATATCAGTCTTTGTCCCACCCACATGGGCAGTCCAGCAATGCTATGACAATTCTCCTCTGAACAAGATGATCAACAGCAACCACATACAGTGTTTCAGCCTTGTTGGGCCTCATCAGTGAGGTGGAGCTGTGCCTCTATGTGCACAGTGAGCGAGGGGTCCATGTCTGAATGACCCTAGGAAATGTAGGGTGACTAAACCTAAGTCCCTGAAACAATCAAAAAATAGTCCATAGACGCCCCTCTGCGAGAACGGACATGGCCCATTGACCTGTTCTTTGGGAAGGTACCCACTTGAGAGTCTGCAGCCACACTATAGCTCATTGTACCTTTCACAGATCGGAAATATTCATTTGCATATCAGTCTTTGTCCTGCCCATATGGGCAGTGCAACACCAAAATGCTATGGACATTCCCCCCTGAACAAGAGTACCAACAGCAACCCCATATAGGCGTTTCAGCCTTGTGGGGCCTCACCAATGTGGCACACATCATCTGTTTTTGGAAATTATTGCTATCGCACCTAATGGTTACAAAATCACTGATTCAGCAGACAAATGCTCAAAAGTCAGGTTCTCAGGAAGCTAAATCCACCTTCATATTCTTAGGTTGGGCGTGTACATAGGTGTAGCTGTTCTTGGGGACATGGTTTACTTCATCATCACAGTCTTTACGGCACTTGTGCCCTCGCCCAACAGACTGTATTCAAACTGTGCCAAGGCACTTAGCATGACTGTGACTTCTATGTCAATACCACAATGATGGTATGGTATGATAATGCTTATTTATAAAGTTCTTATACACAAGGCAAGTGTTAAAAGGCACTCAAGGAGGGTGGGGACATGGGGAAAAAAAACGACAGTCGTTCAGAGCCCTTGAAATTCTGAGACGATAATAGTCTGCACAGGCAGAGTAAGTGCATATAAAAGAAATTAACAGTTAAGACACAGCAAATAGGCATGACAGCGACTCTAAAGTTTTACCAAGTTCAATTAAGGGGTGACGACCGGGGAGAACAGAGAGATGATCTTCAGGCACGGTGCATTTGGATTGTTCAATTGTGCAGCCGGTAACAGGGAGGTCCAAGTGCACCCAGTTGATGGAGACTGGGGTAAGTCCAGAGAGATTTGCTCTCTTGGGTCATTTCTCAAGTGCAGTGAGTATGAGCAAGTGCAGGGCCCTGAGGCAAGTGCGAGAGAGGACTGGCAGGGGTGCCAGGTACCTGTGAGACTCTGAGGTACACCAGGCAGTCAGTCAGTAAGTTGAAAGAGAAGGAGGGGGAGAGGGAAAGAGCAGAGAGCTAGGTTAGCAGGGGAGAGGGAGAGAGAAGTAAGAGGAGAAGAGGAAGGTATTGAGGAGTTTTGAGAATTTAAGAAGATCAGGCTTAAGATGGAGGGCAGCAGGGAGTCTATTCCAAAGGGAGACCCCTGCTGAGGATAAGTATCTACCTCCAAAACTCTGCTTTGAGAGCTAGCTCACTCGCAGAAGGTTGGAGGTAGATGAGCAGAGGGCTAGGGAGGGACTGTGTTTAGGTAGGCAACATTGCAGATAGGTAGGTCCCAAGTCCTAGAAAGCCTTGTGCACAATGCAGAGGGTCTTGAACCTTATCCTTGCAACCACGGAGAGCCAGTGAAGAGATTTCAGCACCGGAGAGATGCGGTCCCTGGGCTTCATGCCAAGGATAAGTCTTGCGGTTCTATTCTGGATGAGTTGCTGGAGGGTGCAGCGCGGAAGCAGGGAGGTTGAAGAAGGGAGGTTGCCGTAGTCCAGCCTAGAGAGAACCAGGGCTCTGGAGACAGTGAGCTGCTGGGGGAAAGTGAGAAAAGATAGAGTACCTTTGAGGAAGTGCAGCTGGTAGTAAGACATTTTAAAGTTGTCCGAGATGTGAGAGGAGAAGGAAAGAGTGGAGTTGAAGATGACCCCAAGGTTTTTAGCCTTGCAGGTGGGTGCGGGTGCAGGGTCAAGGTAGGCCGGCCAGAGTGAAATTGGGAAGGCAGGAGCAAGGGCCCCATTGCAAACTATCTCTATCTTACTGGCATTGAGGCAAAGGTAATTTGCAGCTTCCACCTGGGATGGGCGGTTGGAGAGAAAGGAGGTTAACCACACCAGACCCTGACCTGTGATTCCTAGGGTGTCACAGAAATGTGCAATCAGGATGTTGTGGTTAACCATGTTGAAGGCAGAGGAGAGGTCAAGGAAAATGAGGAGAGAGGGAGTGTTAGTTACAAGTTTTTAGAGCAGGTCTTCACAGGTGTTCAGGAGAGCAGTTCCCATGCCTCTGGATGCTCTACAACCAGACTGAGGGTGGTCGTGGAAGCACCCAATAGATTCAGTGTGCGGTCAGCTGAGAGATAGCCAACTTCTCCAGGAGTTTTCCCAGGAAAGGAGTGATAGAGATAGGGAGGTAGTTTGCCAGAATGGAGGGGTCGGCAAAGGGTTTCTTGAGCACAGCGTGCAAAAGGGAGTGCTTCAGAGCAGTTGGGAAAACTCCAGTGGAAAAGGAGAGATTGCAAAGGTCATTCAAGGCTGGGGCGAGAGAGTCAATGTTGTCCTTAATGCTTTTGGAGGTGCAGGGGTCCACCTGTTTGGATGAAGCCTTCATAGACGAGACTTGGCTGGCGACTTCATCAGGTGAGACGGGTGAGAGAGAAGAGGGAGTGGAGGAGGGGCCAAGGTAGGCTCCGGTATTGGTGTATGCGGTGGTGTGGAAGCGAGGGAGGAAAGGATGTCTTGGCTTTTTATGATGAAATGCGCAGCCAGGGTCGAGCAAAGGTCCTGGGTGGGTGTGACAGAAGAAGAGGCTGCTGAAGGATTGGCCAGTTCCTTACAGACTTTGAAACATTCGGCCATGTTGCTTGATGCCGCGGAGATGCAGACTTGAATAAAGACTCTTTTTTTGGAGCGGATGCAGAGTTGATAATGCCTTTTAAGGTGGTGGGGAGCAAGTTTGTCAGATGGTTCGCCCAACGAATTCCATTTTCTCTCAGCTGCCCTACATTTGCTTTTAAGGGCAGCCAGATCGGAGTTGTGCCAACAGTTGCACTTTTTGGTTTTTGGAAGGCTTCAGTCCGATCCTCATGACAGGGGCAAGAGTATCAAGAGTGTTGGAGATGGAGAGATTGAGGTTAGCGAGGGGTGTGTCAGGGTGGGAGTCAGCTGCAGGAATGGGTGGAGGAGAGGAGGTGGAGGCAAAGGAAGCCACTGTCACTTTTGTCATGTGTATGGTGACTTTGAAGCCGAGCGGCTGTTCCGGGTGTGCTGCTGCAAGAGGACAGGTGTGTTGAGAGAAGAGAGTGGTCAGTTCAAGAGAGAGAGGTAGTGAGAGGGATAAAGAGAGTGATGTCAGTAGATATGAGAGCATCCAAAGTGTGGCCGGCGGTGTGTGTGGAGCAAGAGGGTAGGATAGAAAGGAAGAGAGAGTCGCATAGTTTGTGGAATGGTCCTGAGGAGTCAGAAGAGTCCAGATGGATGTTAAGATCACCCATCAGGAGGAGTTAAGAGGAGGAAAGTAGAGAGGATGCCAGGTCAGCCCATTCAGAGAGGAAGAGAGTGAACTGTCCTGGTGGTCGATAGAAGGTGGCCATAAGGAGAGAAGATTTAGGAGAGAGAGAGAGGGTCTGCAAACTAGGCACTCGAAGGAGGAGTAGGCCTGAGTAGGGATGATGGACACAGGTATCCATTCTGGGAAGATCGGCACCACTCCCCCACCTGTTTTCTTTGGCCTAGGCACAGAGAGGATTTTGTAGCCTTCATGGAGGAGTGTGTCAAAGCTCATGACAGATCTATCCTTGAACCATGTCACTGTGATAGTGAGCAGGTAAAGATCCATGAGTTCAAGGAGGTTGCAGATGTCTGACGAGTGTTTGACAGCAGAGCGATTGTTGAGTGTGGCAATGAGGAGCAGCTTGCCATCTTTGAATGTTGTCCTCAGAGGGGCACAGGGGACACTACTCCCCTCCAAGTGTGGCAAGAGGGCCAGAGGGATAGTGGAGGATGGCGAAGGAGCCAAGGCTGACAAGGCAGCCGGGACAGTACGTCAAGGCAAGGGTGCCTGTGCAGAGGAGCAGGAGGGTACAGTGGACAACGGGGCCAGTGCAGAGGGTGAAGAAGGCACAGAAGGCAAGGACGCCTGTGCAGAGGAGGAAGTAGGCACAGAAGGCAATGGAGCCTGGCCGGGGGGAGAGTTGCGTTTCGAGATCCGAGGGAGGAGACTGTCAAAGAAAAAAGGTTGGGTTGAGGACCCAGAACCATGATGGTTCCATTGAAATAGACATAAATGATGACTCTGGAGATGGCTGATAAGTCAAGGAGAACCTTCCAGGGAGTACCACCATTAATTGTAGAAGTGGCGATAGGGGAGAGAAAGCTGACAATGTAGAAACTTCATAGGTCAGGTGCGTTCACGAAGAAAAGGAAGTCAGTGAGAGTCTCATATTAGTTTGCAGTAGGAAGGCCTGGGTTGGAGCCCAATATGTCCTTCTTAAGTTTCTTCTGGCCAGATTTAGTGATAGGAAAAGGATAGGAGACAGCAAAGCAGTTAGAGAAGATAGGAGGGATAGAAAGCGATATAGTTAGCTGCAGTGGTGTGGAGAACACTTACCAGTCTAAAGTACTGATGCTGATGGAGGAAGGGGGTGGATTGGGGGCACAAGGGGATGGTGGGGGAGGGGAGAGAGACAGTGGGTAGTGCACACAACTAAGAAGACACCAAGCAGCCACTAGGCACAGCTAAGTTTGACTTTTGCAGGACAGATGAAAACACAATGCAGCCACTAGGTACAACTAAGTTTGACTTTTGCATGACAGATGAAAACAGGAAAGAGGTAAGGGGGAGTGGGAGTCCAGATGAGTTGGAGAGAGGGGTGGGGCAATCCAAGGTGAGGTGGTAGAGGATTGATGATTTCATTTGAGAAAACTATCCTTCAGCGAAATGTTAAATGTTCCAATGATTTCTGTGTGCCCACAAAGTGTGCACGTTTTTCTCACTCTCCATGTGCAGGACACCCAGATCTGGCCAGGCAGCGGACAGAGGAACAGACAGGGCCGTAGAAAGTGGGCTGCTGATGAGGGGGCCAGCTATAGCTGTCGTTCTGCAAAATCCAAGGCTCATTTACCTCCATTGACCTAAAGTAAAATGCAAGCATCTTCTACATTTGACACCTTTGTGCTATAAAACCCACGTTTCATATTACTTTACAGTTCATCCACAAGTTATCTTTATTCCACCCTTCATAGATCCCTCTCTGTCTCATTGTACCCCTACAGCTAACTATCCATCTGTATTAGTTATATTAGTGTGTTTACTGTTGTAATACATATATTTAAACAACACAATTGCATGAGAGTACAAGTAGATGAGTGCATTATGCATCCTGTATCTGTATCATTTGTGAAATCTGTTCTTCCATCTTGGTTGATTTGCCTTTACATTCTAACAATAAGTTAACATGTTTCAGTTCAATGATACTAAGATGTGGGTCATGATACACGTGTAAGGATATGGATTGCTCTTTCCTGACTAACTGTCAGACAGCCGCAGAAGCAAAATGGGAACATAACAGATACACCAGTAATATTGATATTTATATAAAAGTCAAAATGTGTCTGAGGGTTTGTGGCAAAATGTGTGGGTTTGTGGCTTGGCAAAGCGTTGTTTACAATTCTACACTGTTTCACCAATCTGCACCACATTTTACATAGATACCTATCAGGGCCATCTGGACATTACTGGCTACATGGCATTTGGACACCCCACCCCTTTCCCTGGATATGACCAAAAGATATCATTTGTTTGTGGGTTTGTAGCTTGGCGAAGCATTGCTCTTTATACAATTCCAGACCTTTTCACCAATATGAACCAAATGTTGTATAGTTACCTGTTAGGAACCTTCAGACATTACTGGCTACATGAGATTTGGACACCCTACCCATTTCCCCAGATTTCATTAAAAGTATAAATGTGTTTGAGAGTTTGTGGTGTGAAGCCGAAGCCGTAAACCATGTTCACCTGGAAGGGAAACAACAATGTATGAAAGGCAAATGGACCTGAGAGGCGAAGTTGAAGCCATTTAGATTTCATAGGTTTCCACATTGTTGCTGCATCAGGTGAAATTACATTTCCGGAGGATTTTTTGCAAGATGGTGCCTGCTGATGAATTATGTTCAACGGGAAGGGAAATAAAACATGTTGTTTCTCAACCAGTCCCAACATGGGGGGAACCCAATTTAGGGACCTCATGAACCATGTTTCAAGGCCCTAGAATGCACAGTTTCTGAGATATTAGCACCACAATGCAACACCACGAACTGCACTACGCCAGGCTGAGGCGGAACAGCGACCTACAGGATCATTCATTTTCAGCAATTGATGAGAGTGTTATCATGTCTGTCTACAGAACCCGTTAGGAGATTGGGTACTTCTGCTAGTAGGAAATATAATCCAAATAGTACCGCCAATCCCTCAGTGACATTACAGATGTCATCCAAAGTTGTGCACATTGTGAGTATCTGCCAAGCTAGTACAAAGGTTTTCTTTTCATGATTATATTTTTTTATGTACCGTATGGTTAATTCATGGATTACAGTATTCAAATTCAGAAAAGCACAATATTTGTTCTGGTGCTTACAACATACCAATCTGCACTTGTCATAGTGCAATGGTTTTCTAATATGTCCCTCCGGTTTTAGTGCTAACACCATGCAAAGTGGCACTAGTACTGGTGCCAAGTTTCTCTAATCTCTTCCCAGGAAGTGAGATGAAGAGGAGTACAAGTGTGTGATAGAAAGGCAAACGAATTGGCCAAAGGCACAATCCAAGGGCCCCAATAGATAACTAACTACTGAATAGAGCAGGGACAGTCTAAGAACTCCGTGAGGGAGTTCATATAGAGAGGTGTTTGTCATTTAGGTCTTCACATTTACTATTATTAACAACTTAGTAGGGTGGGAACTTTGGTATAAAGTAACTTGGGGAGAAGCAGTGCCTCGGTTAGGGAGGATTGGTGAATTCTAGACCCGAGTGAGAGGGACACTCTAAGGCCCTTATAATTCAAATTAAAACCATTGAACCAACTGTGAGACTTGGAGTATTTATTGTTGCATCTCTGACACATGCCTGTTGCTCTTTTATCGAGGTAGCTGGAATTCTGCACTCTACAACTTTTCCTTTGGCCCTCACTCTCAGTTCCCATCTACTCCATTGTGAATTTTCCCCATCATTCCCAGATCATCTACATTGTTTTTTTTTACATTTTCAGCTAGGATGTTAAGATATATTTATCCTTTCTCCCAAATAGTCACTATCACTTGTATCTACATGCATTGTCTTGTAATTAAATAACTGCAACGTTTGCCCAGCCCAAGGAGTAACACCAACCGTAAAGTGTAGCTCTCAACCAAATACCCTTTAGAGATTTCAATGATGCCTCTTATCGTATACTTTTTGTGGGCATAGGAGTTCAGATCCGAGATTTGACAGCACCAAATGCAGAAACCAACAGCTCATCTGGAAATAATCCGAATGTGAAACAAACAGCAAAGACAAAGCCAAGGTTTATTTCCACACAGCAGTGCAGAATTGGGAAGCAAGCATAGCATCTGTGGCCCAGAATTGTGGACCGTGGTGCAGAAACCTTTGAGTTGTATATGGTTTTTCAAAACAAACATCACTCAGAAAAGTCACTGAGATACATTTAGCTGGTTACATTAACAATGATAGTACATCCCGGGGCCTGACTCTACAAGACCATCCAAGCTCAATGCAGTACTGTTCGGCCTATCCAAGAGACACAGACCATCACCTTTTGAGGAGTGTTCCATCACATCTAATGGTACCGAAACCACTGACTCAGCAGTCATGTGCTTGTCATTCTGGTTCTAAGGCACCTAAAACCACCTGCAAGCTCCCAAGTGGCCCGTGTAGGTAGTAGTACCTGCACTGCAGTCAGTAACTTACTGCATGCTCACTCAGCCCTACAAGCAATCCTGCCAACCATCAGGGCTGTTGCTAGGTCTGGAAAAGATCCGGGGCTACACTAATGTCAGGACTGGTGGGATTCGGGGCTAGCTGTAGCCTTTTGGTTGTAGTCCCTGAGCTTCTATCCGGGGCTACAACCAAAAGACCCGGTGATTTAGCCCCCTCAGCCCCCCTAGCAACGCCTCTGCCAACCATTCAATATCCATTCCACATTGCAACCCTTTAGCTTGGCTGTTGCTTCTACATCTTTGCCACAATAATGGGTCGTTCTGCACCGTCCAAAGCTCATTTACATCCAAGAACCTGAAGTTAAATGTCAGCATCTTCCAATGGTCATATTACAGATGCTTTGCATCAGTGCATGCAAAATTATCACTAGGGCAAACATTGCCTTAGGGCGCAAAAGGTATTATTTCAAAGCATGCTCGCGCCAATGCAATCATTTCACTTTTGCAAGCACTGGTGCAGAATCTGCCTTGTTGTAAAAAGACAATGAAAACATGTTTTTGTTTTGTTTTACTGGGTCATTGTTTGCCTTTATACTAATGGTACTTGCACTGATGCAAAATTCACAAATATAGCACAATGCTGCCAAGTGTTCGTAGAGAGGCGTGCCGAATTCTGCAAAAGCTATTGCTTACTTACTGCAAGGACAAATTCATGGCTCAGAAAGGAAAATAAAATTGCCTGGGCGTTAAAGAGATTTCTAAGAAATGGCTCTTTGGGTTGGGGAAAAAGATGCACAGACGCAGAAGGAGTCTGAAATGATGTGGCTCGGTCTCAGGAAGTCCAAACCCCCTCCTGCAATTCCACCCCCCACACTCCCCACAGAACATCCCATTCCCGTATTGCACTTCCAGCTATCCGCTCGCATCCTATTCCCACTGTTTTACATGGAATTCTAATGTCCTACCGTCACCTCTTTTTCTTCAACGTAGGACATACACTAATATGCCCTTCATCATGTGTAATTTGTCACATCTGTAGTGTTTAGCACTTTGTGCCACTGTTTTCAGCACCTGGAAAATTTACAGAATGTCCCTTGTTCCCTCGTGCGAGTGTGTTTTCAATTTTAGATGAAAAGTTTACAGCTTAGAATGTCAGTAATCCAGCAGGTCAAGCCTCGCAGGAAGATTCCGGGAACAGAAGTCACATACAGTAACCATAAATTGCAAATCTGGAAGAGCTATTCAAATACTAGCCCGTATTCTGACACTGCTTGTTTAAGACAATGCTGTAATGAACATATATATTGGCTTCCAGAGCCACCTCGAAAGGCCCAGCTCCCGAGAGCTCGTGTGGTTGCCGAATGTGGCCACGCCGTCCAACATAAAACTACCTTTTACTTTCTGATGAATATTACACCGTACAATTACTTCGTCTACATCAAAAACAATGTCAACGTTCGCTTGCTTTAATTCGTTTTGACATTGTAGTTAATTTAAAAAGGTCCTCTTTGTAATTCGCAAAGAAACCAGTGTTGACAGCAATACTGATACTTAAAAAAAAAAGGTTGTGTTAACAAATAATAGGTTGCAAAGTGCATTGACTATTTTGTATAGGATGATAGCTGAAGGTTGCCACAGTGTGTAAAAATAGGAAAAAGACTTGGATCAGAAAACTCATTATTTTCACATGTATGAAAACACTTTAGCTGCAGGGGTGTTAAGGTGAGCAATCCATTGTAACAAAACCTTTGAAATTCAAGGAAAACGCTTTAGCTGCAGGGACGTTAAGTTGAGAACTTAATGCAACAAAACCCAGGAGATTCAGCTAAAGTCACCTTAACTTTGCGCCCCCTGTTACTCAGACTATGACCACAATGATGACATCACAAATTACATCAATGATTACATCACTAATTACATGTTGTATGCGAACACTGATGACATTACAAATCACATCACTGATGCCATCCCTGGTGACAACACTAATTGCGTTATATATAACTGATTACATCAATAATGGAATTAGACATAACATCATTTATAAGTTAGGTCATGAAAACATTGCTTACCTTTGAAAACATTTATTACCTTAATAACAATTTAGGCCTTGGACTTGGCCATGACGAAGGCTGGGGTCACTGGCCAGCACCAAAGGCCATAGCTACTGCAGTTAGTGTTCAAATATACCAATGTGAATGGTTAAAAGCCATGCCTAGTAGCCCGTCACTGTTTTAAAATATACAGTGGGAAACATTGAAAGCTGTAGACAGTGGCCATGACTTAAGACCATTGCTAGTGCCCATTAATATGTTAGAATATACCGTTGGCACAGAAAAACGCTGTGGCCACTGGTTAACATTGTGTTGAAAACCATGGCGAGTGGCTGGTTAGTGTATTTAATGTACAGTGGGCACTGTAGAAGACCATAGCTAGTGGCTGGTTAATGTTGTGTAACACACAGTGGGCACGGCCGAAGGCCATCGCTTATTGAATTTTATTATTTTAAAATGTACAGTGGACATGGCCAAAAGATGTCCAAACCGATCAAGGTCAAAGGCCATGGCTAGTTACCCATTTATATGTTAAAATTTATAGTGGGCACAGGCAAAGATTGTGGCCACTGGCCGGAATTGTGCTAAAGTCCATGGCTAGTGTCTTTTCAGTGTATATAATATACAGTGGACACTGTTGAAACCTGAATAAACTGGTAAAGGCCAAAATCTATGGTTGATAGCTTGTTAGTGTTTTAAAATATTCAGTGCACATGGGTGAAAGTTGGGACCACTGTCCATAACTGGGCCATAACTAATACCCATTCATGTATTACAATATATTTGACCATGCACACTGACCATGGCTGAAGGCCATGTTTAATGTTAGTTATTGTTGAAATGTAATTAGTGATGGCATCAGTGATGTGATCTGTGATGTCATCTTTGTGGTCATAGTCTGCAGAACAGGGGGTGCAACGTTAAGGTGGCTTTAGCTGCATTTCCAGGGTTTTGTAGCATTAGTCGTCACCTTAACGTCCCTGCAACTAAAGTTATATGATTCTAAAATGTTCTGTTGCTTCCTGAAGCTAAGTGAGCGCTTAGTAAATACCTTAATAATAATTATTATTATTATTAATATTATTATCTTGATTCAATAGCCAGGACTTCATATTATTTATGTTATTATCTTGATTCAATAGCCAGGACTTCATGAGTTTCCTACCCTGTGACATGAAGGTTTGTTAAAAATGTACTTTAGCTGGGCAGGTTGCTTCATAAGGCAAGCACAGCCAGTAAGAACATTTTGTCACCTGAGCCCACATTTATGGAAATTCAAACCTTTAAGAGCAGTTGTATCAGTTCATTTATTTCCACAGCATGGCAAGTATTTTCATCATATGCCTATAACAATGCAACTTTGTCAGATTGTTTGTTCTTTTGCAAGTCGTTAAACATCACAAGCCTACATTTCCCAGAATATACTTCTCTCATTCCATTCGCAAGTTCAAACTTGACCTCTGAATCACTCAGCACTGGTTTTGGGACATGAATACAAATCCAAGTACACACTAGGACCTACTCATTATTAATGTCACCACAGTCTTTGGCTGTGGCGTATGCATTATAGGTTCATGTGCATGACTGACTGCCAACATTACATTTGCATCATCCTGTGTGAAATACACCACAGGTCTGAACATCCCAGAATGCATTATCACGCTGGTCATTAAAGTCCATATAATGATATCCCAGAATACACTCTGCCTCAGTCAAACTATCCCAAATGACCTAAGGTTCCCGGAGGCTTTCTGTTTCTTATAGTGCAGCTATGCACATCAGACTTCTAATCTCAGAAGGCAATGGTGATCACTTAATAAAAATGCCTTCACAAGAGTATGTGTCCCATATTCCATCCATCCATCCTCCGTAACTACAGATGTGTTCAAATAACAGCATGAGGAAAAATTGACTTTGCCCAACACAGTTCACATTTCTCGCCCTATCATTCACAAGACTACATGTCGAGTAACAGACATTACTCTACTCAGTATGAAAGCACACTTAGGACTCAATCAGTACATGCACTGCCCCTTACACAAGGAACACTGCATGAAAACAATGGTTTACACATTTTCCGGAATTTGTAAACCATAGCAAAACCATAGATTTACAACAGTTTACAATATTGTTGCAAACCTTTTGCAAACTTGATGTTTACTCAGTGTTTACACACCATTTTGTTGAGTGAACATTCTATTTACAAAATGTTTATGAGGATATAAACAATAAGCAAACCTTATGTTTACTATATGTTGTATATACGTAAACCATAGTAAAGGTAGGCTTTAAAATGTTTTTGAAGATTTTGTAAACCACAAGAAAAAAGTTTTAAAATACTAGTAAAGTATTTGTTTTTCCACACAATTTGAGTGAACATTCTGTTTGCAAAAATCTGTAAATCTTATAAATTACATTTTCACATTTTTGTCATGTTTTAAAAAATTAAAATCTGTTTTATTAAAGGTTTCTCAGGGTTCTGAAAACTATAACAACAACTGCAGTTCCATACTAGAAGGGATAGTGGATGCATCTATCTGCATTAAAACAACTGTGATGCATTCAGCTGGTTAGTGTCTGGGTGAAACATGTGGTACATTGTGAGTAGAGTTTAAAGCGACTGGGAAGGGTATTGGATCCGTATATATTTGCATACCAGTTCCCTTTTTGTGAATGTGGACTAAATGTAACTTGAACACTTGGCTAGAATACTCTCTGTTGAAATATCTTCTGTAAAGAAACCTGCTAACCGAGTTGGTGACAGCATCAGCTATTGTTATAGGTCTCCCTGCAATTAAAGTTCCATGGAAACAGGTGGACCGCAAGGACTATCTGCACATTAATCCTAGCAGTGGAATTTGACTGTCAGGAGCTATCCATGCTCCCCTACTGAAGGATCAGTACGGCTACTTATGTTGGAGATTCATTTCAAGAGAGAGAGGCCCCACTCCATTAATCAATATACTGCTTGGCTGATCCTGCCACGAGGGCATACATAGAAAACACATGGGTCACAAGAACTAAGAAGTAATCCCCTCCCCCAATCTCACAATTCAACAATAGCAATTATGTGCTATGGGGTGGACTCAGTCCTTATGGCCCATGTGTTTTCTACATAGACAGCTAGGCAATGGGCTCTTCAGTTTTGGCTTGGGTTCAAAACTAGCACCAATAGGCATGCAATCAAGGCAAAGCAGATTTGAGAGAAATACATGGTAACACATAAATACTTTGAATCAAGGAGCGTTGAGAGTAGGAGGAGAGTAAATATATGTTATATCATATTAAAGGCAGGTATGTTAATGTTAATGTATTGTGGAATGCAGGTACACAAAGTCACAATACTTCAGGAGTAAGCATGTGGGCATCTTTAAAGTCAGGGTCAATTTTGAGGCGAAATCCAGTTTATATGATCCCAGTTTCTGTACAATCACTAGCTGCTGTGCTGGCTACCTCTGCAGCATGCCGTCTTCTGCAGTCACACAAACATTTGAAGACATAGGCCCTCATTACAAGTCAGGCGTTAAGGGTTTAATGGCGCCGTTGGCGCCGTTAACCCTTAACGCCTGATTCACACTTTAACGCCTGCTTTTTGCAGGCATTAAAGTCCAAGGCGCTAAGCGACCTTGGTGCTAATTACGACACCGTAATTTACAGTGCCGTAATTAGCGCCTTCCCCATCCCCATTATGCCCTATGGGGCAAAAATGGGGAAGGGCAAATGGTGAATGGGGAATTACCGCCCCACTCACCCTGGAATGCGGTGGTAATTCCGCCATCCACCATGGCGGAATCCGGCATGGACCATGGTGCTAATTGCACCATGGTCCACCGCCTGACTTGTAATGAGGGCCATACAAACACAAGAGGCATGCACAAACCCTGCATGTCCAATGACCTGCTACATATACCAACACATTCAATGTAATTGATTCCCATTGTGACTTTCAACATCCATCTAACCAGTCACACTGCTCAACTCACCTGCGTTCAAAACCTTGTTAAGAAACCCTCTGCTGACCCTTCCTGCCCGGTTAACCATCGCCCAATCTCCATCACTCCTTTCCTGGGCAAACCCCTGGAAAAGCTGGCCATCTCACAGTTTAATCTTCATGCTGAATCTGTTGATTGTCTCCATGACCATTAGTCTGGCTTCAGAGCTGCCGGAAGCATGGAAACTGCTCTCCTGAACATCTGTGAAGACCTGCTCTCCAACCTCAATTCCAATACCCCCTGTGTCCTCATCTTACTTGATCTCTCTTCTGCCTTTGACACGGTCAACCATGTCATCCTGCTCAATCATCTCCTTGATAACCTGCTTATAAACGATCAGGCCCTGGTTTGGCTGACCTCTTTGCTCTCTGATCGACCCTCCCAAGACCAACTTGGGTCCTTCCTCTCCTCTATCTCTTTCTCTACTTGTGGGGTTCCCCAGGGGTCTAACCTCAATCGCTGGCTGTTCAACCAATACCTGGCACTTCTTGCCCACCACATTGCTTCTCTCTGCCCCAACTTTCCGCCACTCTCATTAGCTCATCTCTGACTATCTGTCTACTATCCAGGAGTGGTGTGCCGCCAGCGATCTCTGCCTTTATGCCAGTAACACCGAGATTCTCCTACTTGGCACACCTGCTCCCTACTTTCATGTCACTCTCTGGCTGGCCTCTCTTGGCCCTCTTCCTGCTCACACCTGTGAGGCTAAAAACCTCAGGGTCATCTTCAATTCCACAGTCTCCTTCTCTCCTCACATCTCTGACGACTCTAAGAAGTCACACTACCAGCTTCACCTCCTCAGGGGTATTCTTCCTTTCCTCACCCTCCCCCAAAAGCTCACTGTCTTCATAGCTCTCGTTCTCTCTAGGCTGGACTACTGCAACAGCCTCTTTCTAAATCTGCCTGCTTCTACTCTCCGCCCTCTGCAACTCAACCAGAACAGGACTGCAAGACTTATCCTTCCCCTCAAGCCCAGGGATCTCAACTCTCCAGGACTGCAATCTCTGCACTGGCTCCCAGTGGTTGCGAGGATTAAGTTCAAAACCCTCTGCATTGTCCACAAGGCCTTCTGGGGCCTCAATACCTTCAACTCTCTCTTCCTAAAAATATTCCTTCTCAAGCTCTTCACTCATCTGCCTCCAACTCCCTCAGGGTCAGTCGCTTCTCCAAGTGGTTTATCTCTTTCTTCAGCTGGGGCATCCCTCTGGAACAGCCTCCCTGACTACCTGAAATTTGAGGAGAACCATTTCTGCTCAGAAGTACCTCAAAACCTTCCTCTTTGGTTCTGCTTTTTCTCCTCCTCTCCCCTGCTGAACTTCTGGTTTAAACTGCACTGGTCACCTGGCTACCATCTAATCTCGGACCCAGAAAACCTCCCCTGCCAGATGTACCCCTGTACCCCTGCACTGCCTCCCTGGCATCCCCTGCACTTCAGGACTGTTTGCTGGATCCCTACAGCCCCTTACCCGCATTTGACACCTGATGTCTGCACTTACCCATTCACTTGCCTCCAGCTGGCCGCACTATTACTTATCGCTTATTTATTCTATTTATTTTACTGTCATTCCCATGCACTGCCCTGCCCCTCCCCTTTCCCCCTGTAATTTTCCCCTTCCCATGCACTTGCATGATCTCAATGTCACCGGGCCCAGTAAGATTGTTATCTCTGTCTTCCCTCTGTTCCCCCCTCCTTGCCTCATCGCGCCTTGAAACACTTGTGTATAGGTGCATTTAAAAATGCCATGTCATATGATATACCCATAAATAACACAGATAAAAAAGCTAGACCTGTTGGCTTTGCCAAAACTTGCTATTTTATGTGCTTGGTAGCAAGATTAAATACATTCAGTAGAGCAAGACATAAAACGTACATTAGAAGATGTAGCCTCTCTGGTTTTCCAAACTTCTGCCATTTTAAATATGCTGATATTTTTTTTACCTTTACATTGCAAGCTCCAAAGTGAAAATGTGCTTTTTAATATTGATGTGATAGATCATTATAAAATGAACACTTGCAAATATGTACAAACAAAAAAAGTACAGAAAACTATTTGTTGACATGCCTCACTAGAAATTCGATTACGTGTTGCTGGAAACAAAATAATCTAAACAGAATTAAGTCATATTTAGCTGTAGCTCTAATATGCTTTCCTTCAGTATTCTCAAGTGTATTTCTGCCTCCAAAGGCAGCAAACAGACACTCTCAGCACTACAGTACATGTGTTTACATTTGCTGTAAAAGCAGTCGCTTAGTTACACAGAGAGCTGTATTTAGAAGCTATCTGCCAGGAAGGCTGCTGCATACTTCACAGCGCATGTGTGAGAGATGCGCTGTATTGCAGTCCAGCGTTACAAATCAAAAGAAAGATCGGCGGGAAGAATTGCTGTTGGGAGTGAAAAGAGACACAGCCCCTTTAAGAGGGAAGCCCTGGACGATGGGAGGGAGCAGGAAGCGGGAGGAAAGGGAGGAGAAAAGGAGGGGAAGGACATTCATTGTAATGTGGAGGAATAAGGTTAAGGTTAGGAGGAACCTGGCTCCGGTGCAGTCAATGAGATGAATGAGGAATGGGGCTGCACGGGGTACAACAACGGTGACGAGGCCGGCGAACGTCACGTCGTGCCTAACGAGGATGACAGGAGGGTGCATGGAGCCCAGCAGAAGGACGGTGGATTGCGCAAGCCCAACCATGTGTCTGCGGGCCTGGTGTGCCAGCAGTGCAGCGTAAGATCAGTGGTCCCAGAAGAAATAAAAGAAGGTGGGAACACCCAGCAGGATGGCTGAAGGGATGAAACTACCCCAAGAATAAGACAGTAGCGCTGCTGCATGCACAACAGTACGCAGCCCAGGACTGTGCCACAGGGAGGTGACAAAGCAGGAAGGGCCCGGCAGCAGGAGTGCAGGTGAAGCCCAGAGGGAGACCAGGAGGTCCGGCCCAGGGAGAAATGCTGTAGAAAGAAACCGAACAGAGGAGGAGGAGCAACAGGGAAACCCAGCAGTGACGGGTGTGGAGCCCAGCAGGGGTGAAGGGCCCATGCGCCCAGCAGTAACGGTGGATGGTATACCCAGCAGTAGCCGAGGGCCCGAGCATCCTGCAGTTTGGAGGGCCCGTGTGCCCAGCAGCATCCGGGGGCCCGCATGCCCGCATTGATTGAGGGCCGGTGCGCCCACAGTGAAGGTGGGATCGAGTGCCCAGCAGTTTTGCAGGGCCCGTGTGCCCAAAGTGAAGTAGGGCCCGTGCGCCCAGCAGCATCCCGGGGCCTGTGCGCCCACAGTGAGGTGGGCCTGTGTGCCCGCAGTGTGGCCTGTGTGCCCGCAATGTCGAAGGGCCTGTGTGCCCGCAGTGAGGAGGGGCCGTGTGCCCGGTAGCAGATACGACAGAGGACTGGACGCGCACAACAGAAAGGAGCTCCAGAGGAGGACCAGTGTGCCCGCGATGACACGAACAAAGAAGAGGGCCCGTATCCCCACAACAAAAGAAAACTGGGACCGGCAAGGAGACGGAACGCCAGCACAAGTGGGTAAGAAACTCCGACAGACTTCATCATTTGGGCGGGAAGCGCACGCAGGAAGCCCGCAGAAAGCATAAACGGCCTGTAGGCCACCAGTGAACCACGGCGAAACGACCCAGCTGCCCCAACCAGCGCATAAACCCACAAGAAAGACACGCACAACGGCCCAAGGAATGGATGCCCAACATCCTGTGTAAAGGAGGACATGCCACACAGGCCACAACACGCACAAACAGACACGGGTGGGAGCGGTAACAATCCTCCAGGAAGTACAAACTGCAATACTGTGCACAGACTCAATCCACTAAGTGAACACCCACCACAACCCACCCACGTGGCACCACAGATACACCAGACCTGCAGTGTCACCAGCTACGAGCGGTGGAGCGAATGTCACGCCCATAGGACCACTGAAAGAACCACAAACAAACTGTTATCACGTACTACACCAGTGGCCCCATCACACCAGCCGACAGGGCCACCAATTAGAAACCGCAAAGAACAGCTACACAAGCTGATGAACTTAAACCACAAGAGCGTGCTGCATGCACCTGGCACTCCAGCAACCGCCACCACGGGAGTGGCACTCAAGGACAAGACTCCCTGCCAACTTGCTGAAGCCCAAGACTCGTGGCCTCACCAGACCTCAGAAAGAAATTGAAGCAACAAGATGCTGCAACACCACGCCCAGACACAGCTCTCACAAGCTCGGGGAGAAAGACACCACGAACACCGGCCAACATGGTTGACCAATCGCAGGACCACACGTCTTTGCAAATTCAAGCACCACATCCCTCGCCAGCCTCATGAGAAGGCCCGACCCATTCACCCTGAACCCACACCATGACCAAGGAACAAGATGGGAAGAATGGGTCGAAGAGTTTGAAGACTTTCTAGGTGCAATCGGGAACAAAGACCCGCCAAACAAACTGAACATATTCTAGAACTTGGTAGGAAAAGAAGTAATGAACGTGATCAAGACAATTCCAGCAATGGACAAGACCCCATACCAATGCCTTCTCGATGCAATCAACAACAAGCTGATAGTAGGCTCCAACAAAGACTACGAACGCCTTCAATTCAACCAACACAGGCAACGTCCGCACAAAACCATTGGAGGGTTCGTCCTACGTCTCCAGCAGAAGATAGTGAACTGCGACTTTGCCAACTTCAATGATGAAGAAGCTATAAGACTGAGGATCATCGAAGAGTGCACCTCATCAACGCTCAGAAAATATCTCCTCAAAAAGCCCCTACCCCTAGCGAAAATACTAAACCTGGAATAAACAAACGAGAGAGTTGACGCACAGGCAGCCGTCATTGAAAGGAAGGTTGAATGCAACGACATTGTGGCCATCACGGAAGGGCAACTGCAACACTCCAAGCCCACTCGACCCTGGAGATGGCAAAACTTCAGAAGACACCGGCAACAAACCCCAAGAAAAGAGCAATGCCACAGCGTGGCTGTAAACACACACACGGACAACCATACTCAGCCTTGGGACGTACATGCTGGAGCTGTGGCCAGAAGGGTCACCTTCAAGCAAAATGCAGAAGACAAGCACCCAAAAGTGCTGCATACCAACCCACACCACCAGCCCAGGCAAGATACCCGAATTTACTGATGGAATGGTCAGACATCAGGAAAAACACTGAGACCGTGAACACCAGCCCATCCGGACTTCACAGGCATGCACACCCCCTCTACCCTGGGTTGACCCACCCAAAAGAGGACGGACCAGCACTTGGCACACAAACCTCACCCACCCAGCGAGAGGACTACGAGCCTCACAATCACCCAGTACCTTGGGACGGGGTACCGGGGGGGAATGTAGAAGCCACAAGAAATGGTGGTACAAGGCAACAATACCAGACCAGGACGGAAGAACAACCCCTAGACAAACCCTAAGACCATGCCGTCCAATGGAAAACAGCACAGACAGCACAGCCAAAAAGACAGTCACAATACGACCTAACCCAGGGAAACCGCAGAGGGCCTTACGCCATCCAAATGATACTGATTCCCGCCATAGGGCACAGCCGTCTTAGCCACCGAACAGCACTACAGCACGCACTCATCAGCATCTGCTGTAGATCATTTGAAGTAACCCACAAGAAGGACCACATGCCCGAGCAACATGCGAGAGAGGCAAACAAAGCCAAAGAACAGACGAAACGTGCAGATCCCATCCTAGCGACAAGGGACTATGGCGAAATGACGCCAAAGAACTTCCTCCTCCACGAGTTGTACTTTGAAGAGCAGGAACCAACGAAAGGGGAAGCGATCGAGGTGGAGGAAAAAGAGAGAACAGAGACTCATGAAACACCGCAACAAGAGAGTGCCGAGAAGACCCACAAGCAACCGAGCAAATGTAATCCTGGAAGTCTTATGCAAAGCAAGGGGGAGGTGTTGGGAGTGAAAAGAGACACAGCCCCTTTAAGAGGGAAGCCCTGGACGATGTGAGGGAGCGGGAAAAGGAAGGAGCAAAGGAGGGGAAGGACATTCATTGTAATGTGGAGGAATAAAGTGAAGGTTAGGAGGAACCTGGCTCCGGTGCAGTCAATGAGATGAATGAGGAAGGGGGATGCACGGGGTACAACAATCACTGCCTCTGTTCGTAACAGGATTCTTAGAGGATGCGGGGAAATGGCCTTGAAATTCTATCCTTCTCTCCCATAGCAGAGCTCCGGTCTGTGCCACCCAGGGATCCTCAAACTCCAGGCTCAGACCAGTGCAGTGCAAGGCACAGTATCAGTGAGAATGGCAGCACAGGGGTACTTGAACAAAGCACAATCGTGACAAGCAAAACATATTTATTTTGTCAATACTGAAATAATGTTTAATTTCTTTTGCCGTGCGTGCATATGTACTGTTTTGTTTTAGTGACGCTTAAAGTAATGTTGGCCTAATGAAATATAATGCGATAACCCTTGGCAGATGGGGAGCAGGTGCAAGTGGATCTAGGTCACCTGGCCTAAGCCCCGCCCACCTGGTGTATTCCTGCCTGCCACTCTTTTTCACCACTTAGCAAGCCCCGCCCACCTGGTGCCTTCCTGCCTGCCGCTCTTTTTCACCACTTAGCAATTCCCACCCACCTGGTGCCTTCCTCCTTCCCGCTCTTTTTCACCACTTAGCAAGCCCCGCCCACCTGGTGCCTTCCTGCTTGCCGCTCTTTTTCACCACTTAGCAAGCCCCGCCCACCTGGTGCTTTCCTGCTTCCCACTCTTTTTTACCACTTAACAAGTCCCACCCACCTGGTGCCTTCCTGCCTGCTGCTCTTTTTCACCACTTAGCAAGCCCCGCCCACCTGGTGCCTTCTTGCTTGCCGCTCTTTTTCACCACTTAGCAAGCCCCGCCCACCTGGTGCCTTCCTGCTTCCCGCTCTTTTTCACCACTTAGCAAGCCCCGCCCACCTAGTGCCTTCCTGCTTCCCACTCTTTTTCACCACTTAGCAAGCCACGCCTACCTGGTGCCTTCCTGCTTGCCGCTCTGTTTCCCTACTTAAGGATCCCTCCAGCTTCTTTTCCTTTGCAGATGGGGAGCAGGTGCAAGTGGATCTAGGTCACCTGGCCTCAGCCCTGCCCACCTGGTGCCTTCCTGCCTGCCACTCTTTTTCACCAGTTAGCAAGTCCCGCCCACCTGGTGCTTTCCTGCTTCCCGCTCTATTTTAACACTTAACAAGTCCCACCCACCTGGTGCCTTCCTGCCTGCCGCTCTTTTTCGCCACTTAGCAAGCCCCGCCCAATTGGTGCCTTCCTGCTTGCCACTCTTTTTCACCACTTAGCAAGCCCCGCCCACCTGGTGCCTTCCTGCTTCCCGCTCTTTTTCACCACTTAGCAAGCCATGCCCAACTGGTGCCTTCCTGCTTCCTGCTCTTTTTCACCACTTAGCAAGCCCCGCCCAATTGGTGCCTTCCTGCTTGCCGCTCTTTTTTACCATTTAGCAAGCCCCCCCACCTGGTGCCTTCCGGCTTCCCGCTCTTTTTCACCACTTAGCAAGCCATGTCCACCTGGTGCCTTCCTGCCTGCCACTCTTTTTCACCACTTAGCAAGCCCCGCCCACCTGGTGCCTTCCTGCTTCCTACTCTTTTTCACCACTTAGCAAGCCCCGCCCACCTGGTGCCTTCCTGCTTCCCGCTCTTTTTCACCACTTAGCAAGCCACGCCCACCTGGTGCCTTCCTGCTTGCCGCTCTGTTTCCCTACTTAAGGAGCCCTCCAGCTTCTTTTCCTTTGCAGATGGGGAGCAGGTGCAAGTGGATCTAGGTCACCTGGCCTAAGCCCCGCCCAGCTGATGCCTTCCTGCCTGCCACTCTTTTTACCACTTAGCAAGCCCCGCCCAATTGGTGCCTTCCTGCTTGCCGCTATTTTTCACCACTTAGCAAGCCCCGCCCACCTGGTGCCTTCCTGCTTCCCGCTCTTTTTCACCACTTAGCAAGCCCCGCCCACCTGGTGCCTTCCTGCTTGCCGCTCTTTTTCACCACTTAGCAAGCCCCGCCCACCTGGTGCTTTCCTGCTTCCCACTCTTTTTTACCACTTAACAAGTCCCACCCACCTGGTGCCTTCCTGCCTGCTGCTCTTTTTCACCACTTAGCAAGCCCCGCCCACCTGGTGCCTTCTTGCTTGCCGCTCTTTTTCACCACTTAGCAAGCCCCGCCCACCTGGTGCCTTCCTGCTTCCCGCTCTTTTTCACCACTTAGCAAGCCCCGCCCACCTAGTGCCTTCCTGCTTCCCACTCTTTTTCACCACTTAGCAAGCCACGCCTACCTGGTGCCTTCCTGCTTGCCGCTCTGTTTCCCTACTTAAGGATCCCTCCAGCTTCTTTTCCTTTGCAGATGGGGAGCAGGTGCAAGTGGATCTAGGTCACCTGGCCTCAGCCCTGCCCACCTGGTGCCTTCCTGCCTGCCACTCTTTTTCACCACTTAGCAAGTCCCGCCCACCTGGTGCTTTCCTGCTTCCCGCTCTTTTTTACCACTTAACAAGTCTCACCCACCTGGTGCCTTCCTGCCTGCCGCTCTTTTTCACCACTTAGCAAGCCCCGCCCAATTGGTGCCTTCCTGCTTGCCGCTCTTTTTCACCACTTAGCAAGCCCCGCCCACCTAGTGCCTTCCTGCTTCCCGCTCTTTTTCACCACTTAGCAAGCCATGCCCACCTGGTGCCTTCCTGCTCTTTTTCACCACTTAGCAAGCCCCGCCCAATTGGTGCCTTCCTGCTTGCCGCTCTTTTTTACCATTTAGCAAGCCCCGCCCACCTGGTGCCTTCCGGCTTCCCGCTCTTTTTCACCACTTAGCAAGCCATGTCCACCTGGTGCCTTCCTGCCTGCCACTCTTTTTCACCACTTAGCAAGCCCCGCCCACCTGGTGCCTTCCTGCTTCCTACTCTTTTTCACCACTTAGCAAGCCCCGCCCACCTGGTGCCTTCCTGCTTCCCGCTCTTTTTCACCACTTAGCAAGCCACGCCCACCTGGTGCCTTCCTGCTTGCCGCTCTGTTTCCCTACTTAAGGAGCCCTCCAGCTTCTTTTCCTTTGCAGATGGGGAGCAGGTGCAAGTGGATCTAGGTCAACTGGCCTAAGCCCTGCCCAGCTGGTGCCTTCCTGCCTGCCACTCTTTTTCACCACTTAGCAAGCCCCGCCCAATTGGTGCCTTCCTGCTTGCCGCTCTTTTTCACCACTTAGCAAGCCCCGCCCACCTGGTGCCTTCCTGCTTCCCGCTCTTTTTCACCACTTAGCAAGCCATGTCCACCTGGTGCCTTCCTGCCTGCCACTCTTTTTCACCACTTAGCAAGCCCCGCCAAATTGGTGCCTTCCTGCTTGCTGCTCTTTTTCACCACTTAGTAAGCCCCGGCCACCTGGTGCCTTCCTGCCTTCCGCTCTTTTTCACCACTTAGCAAGCCATGCCCACCTGGTGCCTTCCTGCTTGCCGCTCTGTTTCCCTACTTAAGGAGCCCTCCAGCTTCTTTTCCTTTGCAGATGGGGAGCAGGTGCAAGTGGATCTAGGTCACCTGGCCTAAGCCCCGCCCACCTGGTACCTTCCTGCCTGTTGCTCTTTTTCACCACTTAGCAAGCCCCGCCCACCTGGTGCCTTTCTTCACCATCACTGTCTTGTGGCCAATGCTGGATTTGACTTTTATGGACTTCATTCATTCACGGTGTGTCACTCTTTCTCAACTCTCATGCTGGACTTCCTTTGCATTTTGTTCTCATGGTGGCCCTGAATCATGCTGTTCCCATCTTCATCTTGTATCCTGGCTTGCAACATTATGTGTTACTACTGACTTCTGAAATTGTATTTGCTCTCCACTCTTGCTTCTCCACTCTTTTTGACTGCTTACACTCTTTTCTCTTTTCCTTTCCCTTCTCCCTTTTCCTATCCTCTCCCATTACATTCTTCTATGCACTTACTCTATCAGAATTGTCCCTGGACCTAATATGATAGCAACCTCGTCTATTTCCTCCACCCTCCCATTACTGTTTATTTCCTCCCCACCATCCCTCCAACACTATCTGAAATGTCGTCAGGCCTAGTATGATAGTCGCTTGTTTTGTTCCTCTCCTCCCTTTCTGCACCCCTCTCTCTCACCTTTTGTTTTTCTCCGACTCTACCAGAAATGTTGTCAGGCCTAGTACGGTAGGCGCCTGTCTGTTTCCATTTCCTTCCCACTCTCCCCCTCCCTTCCTTATCTATGTCTTAGCTCTTGCACTATCTGAAATGTCGTCAGGCCGAGTACGATAGTTAATTTCACATCCTTACTGTTCATGGCCTGTAAGAATGTGGTTGTATTTTCCCTTGTTCCATCCCCTGCTTTGAAACACATTGTGTATAGGCGCTATATAAATAAACGATCATATCATATCATATCATAACCCTGTGCCCTATATTTTCATGTTAATAGCTTGCCCAGCACCACCAAGTGTCATTCATTGGCTTTAAAGGTTTGAACGGCAGGAATAGTAATTCAACGTTACTCTAAAAATAAATCTTGTTTAAATGAAATGCCTACGGTTCTTTTGTTAAAAGAAAGTGTTGTTGGAGCTATGTGCAAATTGTATGAGGCTTTTGTGCTGTGTCTGGCCGCATCAATTGTATTGGCTCCTTGCCCACAGCCGTTGGTTTACATGTTAAGAAAAAAATGTCAATCATAATTTTTAAATGTGTCTTTGTGACAAAAGTGACATTTGACCATTCAGAGCTTATTAGGGGAAGGGATGGGTATTGTGGTGAGAAAGGGAGACACGTAGTGTAGTCAGTGCTTAAATATAGGAATTAAAAATGAAGGTATGTGTTCAGAGAAAGGGGCTGACTGTGAGACTTATTGGGCATTCGGAAAGGAAGAGTGTGGTAGCACAGCAACAGAGGGGAACATAGGAGACACAGAAAAGGGTAGGCCAGAATAAGGGCCGAAAGTGTGAGAAGCAGCAGAAGTGATGAGGTGGATAAGGGGATATCAGGTATGTTGGATGACAGAAAGATGAAGGTAATGGTAAACAACGTAAATGCCAATTAGTCACAATAATAACATTGGGCCTCATTACGGGTTTGGAGGCAGCCATGCCCTTGACAAGGGCATGGCTGCCTCCAAACCAGGGTCCGGGTCTGTGGTCCCTGAATAGGGAAATACCAGGCCATTCCAAGCTTGGAGGACCCGGTATTTCCCCATTCAGGGAACACATAACCATTCCCATTTGAGCCACTACAGGGCTCAATGGGAATGGGGAGGGAGCTAACAACGGACCCGTTAATAAGAACGGGTCCCGCAAGGAAACCTCGTAATAGGGCAGAATGGGTTTAACGGCACCAGCACCTTCACAGTTAAACCCATTCTGCCTGGGTTGTAATGAGGCCCATTGACTGGGGAATGTTTCTGTTCTGGAGCTCTGTCTGCACGCTGTTGAAGTATGACTATAACTCAATCGCTGGTCAAAGTATGATCTTTAGGAATCTGCGTATAACCAGATGGGCATGTATCTACTAAAATAGACTGGTGCGCTTGTTGAAGAGACTGCTTTGTATTGATGCCATGGACATAGAGATCTCTGCGTAAGCTGTGTGTAACACAGCTGAGCAGGTTAATGCACCTGCTGCAAAGATATGTGTGACCTTCAGTTTACAGGTTCTTTTTCTGTTGCACATATAAAAACATCTATTATCATAAGGGCTAACGTGCCATATGGAAATGAAGAGGGCAAGGCCACACCTGTTTAACAAAGAATGTAAGGTGGATCTAACAGAGAGAAGAGGTACAATGTTTTCAATTGTTTACCACCCAGGCATGTATACTCTCTCATTCTCTTGCTCTCTCTCCTCCCCGTCTCTCACGCTTGATAACCTTTATATGACTCACAACAAGGATGTTCTGCCAGTGGCATAACACAAGATCTGGGGGCCCCCCTGCGAGCCATGCTGCCCCCCCCACTCGGCAACAAATCACAAGTCGCGCCACACTCTGGGCCTCCCTAGATTACCACGCTTGCACAATACCCACAAACGTGTTGCTGAAGGGGTATGCCACACACTGCACTAGAAGAAAGATATAACTATGTGTTTCAATGCAATACACAGCACAGTTTCTGAAAAAAATTGGATAAAACATCATAGTGTTTGTTATTGTTGTGTAGGGTAACACCAATCCAATACATGCAAGTCAACAACAGTGAACAGGAACATTAATGCTTTGCTATTAAAAATGCCATGCCACAATGAAAACATGTCCAACTGGCTGCACAATGTAGACCAGTGTAGACACATAATAACATTACAGTAAAGCATGCCAGGCCACATTAAGACATACCTAGACTGGTTGCACCAAAATGCCAGTCGAAGCAATAAGACTCATCAAGAAGAGAGCACACATTCAAGCCTGCGTCTTTGCAGCCTCTAACAACACAGCCAAACTCTTTAAAATGTGCAAGGAACTGGTCAATCCTGTTGCAGTTTCTACCTCTCCTGTTCCCTCAACAGGCCCTCTCTATGGCTTCGGCCTCTCGCTTCTCCGCTAAAACACAGGACATCCCGTCCACTATCTCCTCTTCCTCTCCCTCTTCCTCTCCCTCTTCCTCTCTCAGCCCCCTTTTTGGCCATCTCTCCCTCTCCTCCTCCTTTCTCCTGTTTCTCTCTAACACCTGACAAGGTTTCTAGACAATTCCCATCTATGGAAGTGTCATTGAAACATGTGCTCGCCTGCTCCTCCAGAACCTTCAAGGATCACATTGACAGCCTTGATCAGCCTTGGCCGATTTCTGTAATCATTCTTTTGCCACTGGAACTTTCCCCTCTCCCAAACTCTTGGAAAAGCTGGCCAACTGCCAGTTTACTCTCCACACTGAATCTGTTTGTTTTCTCCATGACCCTCAGTCTGGTTAAAGAGCATCCAGAGGCACAGAAACTGCTTACCTGAACACCTGTGACGATCTGATCTCTAACCTTGATTCCAGCGTTCCTTCTGTCCTCATCATCTTGGAACTTTCCTCTGCTTTCGACACGGCCAACCACGCCATCCTGATCAATTGACTCTGTGAGAACCTGAGCATCATGGATCAGGCCCTGGAGTGGCTGACCTCCTTCCTCTTGGACCTCCCCTCCCAGGTCCAAGTTGCTCCCTTTCACTCCACCACCTTTCTCTACATGTGGCGTTCTCCAGGGCTCTATCCTCTCACCCTAGATTTTCAACCTCTACTTGGCACCTTTGAGCCACCTGATGTCTACCTTGTCCTCTAACTTACAGTGTTATGCGGATGACACTCAACTGTCCTTCAGGCTCCCCTCAGCCAACTCTCCTGTCTCGCTCATTCCTGGTGTCATCTTCAACTCCACTCTCTCTTTCTCCCCTCACATCTTGGACGTCGCCAAGAAGTCCCACTACCAGCTGCACATCCTCAAAGGGACTCTTCCATTTCTCACTTTCTCTCAGAAACTCACTGTCCCAAGAGCTCTGGTTCTCTCTATGCTGGACTACTGCAACAGCCACTTTCTCAATCTGCCTTCCTCTATTCTCCACCCTCTGCAACTAATCCAGAGCAGGACTGCGAGACTTATCCTTGCCCTCAATCCCAGGGACTGTATCTCTCCAGCCATGAAATCTCTCCACTGGCTCTCGGTGGCTGCAAGGATCAAGTTCAATACCCTTTTCATTGTCCACAAGGCTTTCTGGGGATGGGATCTGCACTACATCCAACACTCTCTTCCAAATACCTTCCTTCTCTCCTTCTCGAGCCCTAAGGGTTACATGCTTCTACAGGCAGAGAGTGGGGGGTAGATCCTTCTCCCCTGCAGGTGCCTCCCTCTAAAATGGCCTCCCTGACCCTTCCAAACTTGAGCCGGACCACCTGAAGTTACGGAAGCAGCTCATAACGTTCCTCTTCTCCTCTGCTTTATCTCTCACTCCCCTGCTGATCCAACCTGACCTACCTGTCCGCTGTACCAACTGGTTGCTTGGCTACCCTCTGTCTCACTGAGTCCAGGCTCTTGATCAGTCACCCTTGCACTGCCTCCAGGCCTACCACGCAGTTAGGGGCTGTAACTGTAACCCTACAGTCCCTTGTTCTCCTTGCACTGCACAGAACCGCACTACCCTGGCGGCACTTAGTCAGAGCATTGCTGCCCTGTTTCCTCTCCCCTCTCCCTTGCACTTCCCCCCTTCCTTTCCCCTTGCACTTCTCGTTCTCACGCTTGCACGATCTGAATGACACAAGGTTTAGTGAGATCATTTGTCTTGTCCTCCCTCTGTTTTCCTTCCCTTGTCTTGTTGTGCTTAAAAACACTTGTGTACAGGTGCGCTACATATGACTTATCATATCATATCATTTTATTACAGATGCCCATAAAAATATACAGTGCCGCAGCAAGAAACGGATAGACTGGCAGAACCCAAATGCCAGTCTAGCCAGGCAATTACACTTACCAGGACTGCTTTATCCGAAATGCCCAGTTAAAAAAAGTCATACCAAACTGAGGAATGACTAGACTGACTGCACCAAAATGCCTCTCTAGCCACTAATACCACATGTCATGCCTGCTTAGCATGGACATGGACAACAATTATGATGTACTGCACAACCCCAACCCCCCACACATCCCTTCTCCTTCCCATACCCTACCCCAACATCCAAAATCAGCTAATCTGCCCAGAATTACCTTCACATCCCTCTTCCTTGTCCCAGTGCTTACGTATGAGGCTGCTTGCCTCACTGGTATGTACTGGGATGAGGAAGAGTGGGACTAGGAGTAATGAAGATTACAGGTAGCTAAGTCAGGCATTAACTTCATGTACCTCTACCTTATCCCAGTACTTGGGTATGAGGCATAGTGCCTCATACACAAGTACTGCCTCATACACAGGTACTGGGATGAGGAAGAATAGGGCTAGGTGTAAAGAATATTACCAATAATTAATGAAGGCATTAAACAAAAGTAGTGGTGCAACACCATTGAGCTGACTGGGCTTCAGCACCCCCCCCCCCCACTGAAATTGTGGGCTATGTTGAATTGACCTGGCTGACCTACAGAGCAGTTGCCGGACAGAAAAGGACTAATGTACAGAATTTCACTGTTAGTAACTGCATTCAAATGCCACATTTCTTAAGCAATTGAAATTGTGATGTGGGTTTAGTACTTGCATGCCCAGGGGGTGATTGGAAGGGTAGAGAGGGAACAGGAGATGTGTAATTCCCACAGCAGCCCATAAGTGGGTGCTTTCAGACCTAAAGGAGAGAGTTAACTGGTTGTAACATTGAATCTTCACTAGAATTCAATAAAATGCGTAAGGAAGTTAGATGCCCCCACACAAATAAATTTGCTCCTCCCCACCACATGTGAAGTTAGCACCTCTCCCAACATTTGAAGGGTTAGCCCTCCCTGAAATGTAGGTTTTGTTGCGCCCCTGAACACAGGCAAACACACCATTCACCATATATACACACACACAGCCAGCCATCCATATATATAAGAGAGCACTCTTTCACCATACAGGCACACCCAGGCAGCCACCCATACATTTAAGTGTGCACCCTTTCACCTTACAGGCACACCCAGGCAGCCACCTGTACATTTAAGTGTGCAACCTTTCACCATAAAGGCACACACACCTAAGCACCTACCCGTACATTTAAGTGTGCACCCTTTCACCATACAGGCACACCCAAGCAGCCACCCATACATTTAAATGTGCATCCTTTCACCGTACATGCACACATGCATACCCAGCCACCCATACATTTGTGTGCACTCTTTCACCATACACTCACACACGCACGTGTCATGGGTTGAGGGGAGCCATAATACTTCAAAAATACATTGTTTCTTTTTGAAGTCACTCGGACTTCAAAAAGACATTATTTCTGTTAAGGACTGAACCACAACGGAAATCATTTCTTTATGAAGGCAGAGTGAATTAAAAAATAAACCATTTATTTTTTAAATCATGGGGATTTCCCCACCCCATGACATGGAAGCCTCCAGCGTAGGGTCTTCATTTCATAGGGTGGGGGTAGCTCCCAGAGTTTTTGCATTCACTCTGCTTTCATAAAGAAATTATTTCTGTTATGGTAATCATTTCTTTAGAAATGCAGAGTGAATTCAAAAGGAAAATGTAAAAAAATAAAAAAATGTTGAAAAAAAATACTTTTCTTTTTACTTGAAGTGGGGCCCCCTTCCAGAACATGTGGTCACGGGGCCCCCCACAACGCAGGGGGTGTGGGGGCCCCTGTTATGCCAGTGTGTTCTGCTAAGATGATATAATGCTGGGAACATTCAAAATCAAGATTGGACATCACATATGGACGTCATTTTGCGGGTGGCAGAGGTCAACATTTTTATTTCTGTGCTTTTGAGCATTTTCAGCTTTCATAAGAGCAGATAACTGAGCTGAACTCAGCGAATTAAATGTTCACCTGAGATATCTGTGCTTGTGACACAATTAGTTCTGCTCTGCATGAGTGTAGAGGTGAGCAGTGAATAAACCATCTACTCAGCTCTTACACTTCTTCAAACCAACAGTGATCCCAATCATAAAGGTAAAACAAGCACATTCAAGAGATACACCTTCTTTGCCTTTTGTGGTAACATGGACCGAGGGAAGGCTATACTCTTAAAAGGAGTGTGAATGTGATTCAGTACTGACTCAAACATCAGAGTGTCACAGCTCAAAACAAATATATATATTTAAAATCACCATCTGTAAGAAAACGAAATAGAAAAAACTATACAAAAAACCACCCCTGATGAAAAACAGATATTATGCAGAAAAGAGAGAATGCAACACTCTGGTTGAAAATACTGGGATGTGTTGCCTATCCAAGTCCTCTGCCCCCCCTCCCAAAATGTTTTAGGTTGAGGAAAATATATTAGGTATATATTGTAATGATGAAATCTGACTGTAGGGGGGAGTTGGGTGTCCTGTAGGGTTGAGAGAACATCATAGCTCAGAGTAATGGAGGGTGGGAGAGCCAGCTCAGTCCTGTGACGATAATCACTAAACTATCGCCATTTTAAGATTAAGGCCTAAAAAAGCCAGGACCGAGCATCAGCAATAGCATATCCTGGTATTTCAGCACCAATACACTTTTCCCATCCCGTTTCCAGCTCAGGCGGCAGACTGAAGGGCCTTCACACCGAATAGATACAACCCTCCCATTGTCACACGTGGCAGGTCTATGCAAGTAGAAAGGAAAGTGAATAGCCAAGTGTGAGCAGGTGTGCACCTGTCCCTGAAGGACAATCTCCGGGGAGCCAGGGCATAGTTCTTGAACCCGAAACAGCCCAGTTCAGATTTAAGGACCCTCTACCCCCATGATGCTGGTCACTCTATTTGATCTTCCAGATGCCCACCAGTAGAACACTTAAATCCCTCACTGGGTTAGTGTGGTCCTGGCAAAGTCCAGGTGAAGGTCCGGGAAGGGGGGTGCTGCCAAGGGGGAGTACAAAGCAGGATGTCTTGTGATTTGTACTGCGAGGTGCACAGGGTGAGGATATCAAATCTAGATCAGTGCCGGAGAAGCATGGTGTGGGTCTCTATGTGTCTGGGATCCAAAGAATTGCCTCACGTTTCAGAGGGCCAATTTGACCTTCAGAGTGTCCACTTAGCTCATGTCCAACTACCAGTTCCACATCATGTGAGTTGTCCATGGATTGAGAACTATTCTCAATTCAGGATCCAATCATATCTCTGGGACCTAGAGTGACACGGCCAAAGACCATGTGGAAGGGGGTGGGCAGAGAAAATTGTAACAAATCGCTCTGTATCCCATATGGAGTAGGTGGTGCATAGGGTACGACCAATGAGCTTGGGGAATGTATACTGTATTCTGCTTGGATATTTAGATGACAACTTCATTTAAAATGTACTGTCCTGCTTTGAACTAACCAGTGCACTCTATGGCAGTCGGGATTGAATGCCTCTACTGACATGTCATGTTTTTATGAGAAAAAAAAAATCTTGTTATCCTTGCAAGAGGTGCACCAACCATTTTTCCTTAGATGATTTTCTTTTACTTATCTGGTTGCCGGTGGTCTGCCCTACAGGTGAAAAGGCAATTTCAATGAGCTCTATTTTCTTTGTAAAAGGATATGTCTTGGAAACCGGTGACCTAACTAGTGTATATGGATCAAATGGACTAAGAGGGCAATTATGGACCAATAGTACTTTCTTTGCAGTGAACCGTGCTGTCCGGTGCAGTTCGCGCTGTTCGAGGCTGTTCAGGAGTGTTGGTTGCATTGTCCTAGGAGGGAAGCAATATCAAGCAGCTGTCAAACGGGAGCTCGTTGGGTTTGAGATTAATGCTGTGAGACATGTTGATCATGAGGGCAACCAGAGTTAGTTTGACGGTCATTTTGAGGCTGGTGACTGGTTGCACTCTCTGCAGGATCGATTCTAAAAAGCGCTCAAGGAGATGTGGATTGTGAGGGGCCACCATGGTCGGTTTGATGCTTCAGTAGATGGCAAAGATGCTGGATGTGCAGGTTTAGTTTGAATGGTTGATGGTTAGGGCTCAAGGATCCGCCAGCATCACTGCCGATTACAATTGGCAGCAAAGATGTGGGTGGTGTGGGCATCAGTATCAAATGCAACAAAAAACCTGTATTTCAAGCCAAGGCAAAAATGAGCTCAGCTTGCGCGGTGCAGCAGCAAACAGCTTTGAGCTCTTGGTGAGTGCCAACGGCAGCCCTCGACAGTCCTGCTGGATCTGCATTCAGTGAACCCAGCTTAACGACAGTTTGACCGGTTCGATGAATAACACGTCTCTAGTCTGGCTTGGCTCTCCGGATACTGTGATCCACACTCTGGGGCCTCAGGGACACGTTCAGTCCTTTCATAGGGCTCCCAGCAATGCAGCCTGGGGCACACCTTCAGGGGTCCTACACCAAGTTACTGTCGTGGCACCAGTGTAACTGGCAGAGATGTAGGTCTTGTTCCAGCAGTAGGTCCAGACTATTGGACTAAAGCTAGTCTGCTTTAGGGGTCCACTCCCTGGCCTTGGATTCAGTGGACCGTTCCTCTTGACTGCGCACCCAAAGTGCTTTGTGCTACAGAAAGTGGTGGGGGGGCAGGAATGACAGATAGAAGCAGATAGAAGCAGAGTGAAACAAGATGGTGGAACCTTTCTCCTGTTGTCAAGAGCGTCCACAATCTACATTAACCCCACTCATCCCTTCTCAATAGAATGATGGTGTGAGGTTGCTCCTTTGTGAATGGATGTGCCCTTTGATTCCTCTTCCCAGTACAGCTTCTTGTGGTGTGGCTGTCTCTCTGCAGAGGTGTTCCCATCCCTTGCAAAGGAATGAAAGAGAGGCAACCCCCAGGGCTACAATCTTCCTGGCAGTCGCAGCAACAGCCCTGTCTGTAATAATATGAGAATACCATTTCTCAGGTATGGCTTATATTTACCACCTGGACAGTAGCTCATAATTAGAGGGTTTTGGTACAGGAGCAGGGTTTGAAATTGAAAGGAGCTGGGAGATATCTACCTCCTGCTTATAGCCCAGAAGAGCCTTGTTAGCTTAAAACAAACAGTTACCAAGACCTACTTTTGGCTCCCGAGGACAACTGATGCCTAACAAACACAACTATGTGCATTTGGGAATAATAATGATTATGACACATCTATATGACATTTAAAGCAAGGGGCAATAAATAATGGATACAATTATATGTTTGCATTTTATGTGGCAGTTAGAATTGCATAATGCTATGTACTAGCACCTCGTTCCCCAGTGGTAGCTCCTTCGGAGTGGTTATTACTTGAAACCCAGGGGCTGCTTGTAGCTCCTGATTATCCAATATTAATTTCGAGTCCTGTAGGAGTGTATGTCTTCAGTGCCACTCCTGTGCTGCAGGGAATTGGTTGTCACTGAAGCTGTCAGATGGGCACGTGTGTCCCCTGAAACTCCTCTGGACCAGTGAAGAACAGGCACTGCAGATCAGGCTACCGATGCAGAAGGGCACAGGGGTGTACCATACTATACCATGCTTTTGGCGTAACGCTTATGAAAGGGAATTTGATTGCCAGATTATAACTTCAGAAATGGAATTACTTGCATCATGTTCTTAATTAATTAAAAAAAGCCAGGGGTTCTCCACCTTTGTTGGATGGGTATTCCTTGCAGTGCTCCCGGCAATCAAAGATTTCATTCTCGGCATTGCCGACTCAGCCCTTCATCCACCCGACAGTGACAGACTGACTACTATAAAGGAATGTGTCCCTTCTCCCCAAGGCGAGCTACACCTTTGGAACTGGGGGTGAGTAAGCTATGCAAAATCCTACCTTTAGGATGGGAAAGCAGGAGCCCACACGGGGTGACCCCCCCCCCTCCTCTGGGGACAAAGAATGCCCAAAGAAGTATTCCCCTCCACCTTCCCTTATGACAGTGTACCAAGCATTACTGTGTTAAATGGGAGCTGTTAACAGGTAGAGAGACCCTTTAAGGTGGACCAAAGGGATCTTTCCCTCCCCTCCGAGGAGTAAACTAAATACACCTGCCATGCCAGAGAAGGGGAAAGACCTGGCTGGAGAGCAGACAACGCCAACATGGGCAAGAGCGCAGAGGAGGATGTCCCTTCCCCCAAAGGAGGAACCTGTGAGGAAAGCCTCGCAGTTGTAAGCCTGCAGATGACTGTTGCTCCAACCAAGGCAGGAGCGCGGACGTTTCCGGGGATGCCAATAAGGTAAACAGACGGAAGTAACTGAGGCTGGGAAAACCCTCAGCCGCCAAAGCAGAGAACTAGAACCCGGGGATGCCAAGAAGGTAAACAGACAGAAGTAACTGAGGCGTGGAAAACCCTCAGCCGCCAAAGCAGAGAACTAGAACCAAGACATCAACCATGCAGTCTGCCACCAGGATGAGTACACAGATCTGCAAATGCCTGAGAGACCTGCAGGTTCAAGCAAAACCCATGTAGAGAAGGTACACAGCCTTGCATGAGTGATGGGTGAAGGGCTGATAAGCTAAAGACCCCTGACGGTGGTAAGCAGAACTGTTATCGCAACAGGGCCTAATGAGTCCATAGCCCACACAGGGCTGATTGGCAGAAGACCCCTGAAGGGGGTAAGAGTAACTTCAAGCAGACCATGGCCAAGTGTGGCTGTTGTCCAAGCTGCGCTGATAACCAGAGAGTCCAGAAGTTTGCCCTAGTGCTAATGTGAAATGGAATTAGCACTAAGGCAAACATTTCCCTGCTGCTAAAATTCATTCTTTTGAACTTGGGTAATTTTTACCTGGTGCGTGTTCCATGCCAGACTGCACTTGTCATTGTGCAATACTTTTCTAATATTTCCCGGCGGTGTTAGAAATAGATCAAATTATGCCCTACTGTTAAAACCCTGCAACTTTGCACTTCCACTGATGCAAAGTGTCTGTAATCTTGCCCTTGATGGTGCTTTTTACAATGTGCATTGGTGTTTAACGATAGTGGAACATTGGAAATGGCAAGCGACTGTTTGGAGCACTGGGTAATTCAGGCAACATGTATGTGCGAGATACATGTTAAACCATTTTCTTTTACTTTTGTGTTCCGCTATGTTAGAGAGAAAGCCCACTTTCTTAACTCATGTGGTATCCCCCTGCAGGCTTTGTTGGGTACTCTGGGTTTAGGAACTTATTTTTCTCCCAATCAGGCTTAATGCAGACTGAGTGTGCGGCTCTGTTAGATGTGCTCTGCCTTAAGAGTTCTTTTCATTTCCATGGCAGAGGTACACCTAAGTTACCCTTTAGTGTCCCATATAGTGTACCACATCTCTGTTAGTCGTGGACTAGGCTGGTGGCTAAGTTTGCCCTATGTAAATTGGTTCTACTGGATGGAATCCATTTTACTTGACTGGGTCCTTTTTTACCTACCTTCTCCATTTCACAAAATGGAGGTTGTCTTTCTTTGACTTGAAGACCTGAAGCGCCCCATGACTATCCCTTGTCTCTCTTTGTGGGTGTTTGTGAGAGTGGATGCATGTATTGCAGGTCTGGGGCTGTAGTCAGCCTCAAAACAGTGATGACTAGTATATGCAGATGCATGTTGGTATGCAGTGATTTTAACGAATATAAAACGAAGAATTGCATTTTTAACTAACTGAAAAGTCTAAAGAAAGACACATTTTTGAAAACTATATATATGGGGTTGGGAATGGGAAAAGTAGTTGTGGGGAAAAGTATTAATAAAAAAAGGGGGGATTTTGGAGGGGGGTGGCAGAGTGAGGGGTGTTGCAGCCCCCCAAAAACAATGACAACATATTTTTTTTTTTTAGATGTTTTTGGTTCATTAAAAAGGAATTCCTTGTTTTATGATTCGTTAAAATCACACTTAACTATGCCTGTCTCGGATAATGTGGATTCATTCCTTTGTGTGAGACACCCATACTAAATGCATGGATGTCTTTTGGAGGGCTGGTCTTTTGAATGATTCTTGGGGTGTGAATGGTCACTGTGATCACTTACCTCCTGTTGATAGAGATAAAAGCAGACCCCTTTACCCATTCATCTTACCTTTTACGGGAAATCTGTACCCATACTTTGGAAGTCCTGATGCTTGAGGCAGAACTGAAGCTCTGTATTTGCATACTCTGATGCTCCAAAGAATCTGACAGCAAATCTCTCCCTCTCCTGGATAACCAGAAGTACCCTTTCCCCTTTGTGGTGGGGACAGCTGGTTCACAAAACATGCTCAGAGGCCTCGTGGCTAGCTGACCAGAGACTCTTTGTCCCAGGATATCAGGATAGCACTCTGGTTCCATCTCCCCTTCATGGAAGCACAAGGAGCCTGTTCAGCCTCTGATCCTGCAACCGCAATGCTGAACTTGCCTCCCAATCCTTCTTTGGTGACTGCCTGCTTTCCAGTGTCACTCTACTAGCAAATCTTGAACATGCATTCTTCCTTGGGGGTCTTGGCAAGCTGGCCCCCTCCTCAGAAGGCGAATCATGTGCCCAATGATGGTGTGGGAGCCCTAAATTGAAGGCTACCACCAGTCATGCCTACTTTGTATTTCAGTTCTTGTGGCTCTTATCCTCGACCTGGGAATCACTGAATCATGAAAAATCACTCTTCCCAAGGGTCTTTGGATTTCTCCTGCACTGGCGACCTGCAACCTTAGGTGGTCACCAAATTACATGCACAGCCACAGCCTCTGAAAACTCCATCTGCCTTCTGTAGAACTGTTTTTTTTTGTTCCAGGGTATTGCTCGCCTAACACTCCAGCATTACCTATCAGCCTCTTCTATTTCTTCAGCCCGTGGCCCCTTCTTCATCATCAATGCTATCCCATTGGTCTCACTCCAGTGGACCTCCAGAAACTGCCTCTTGGGCTATGTTCTCTACCACCAGAGACTATCCCAAATCACTATTACTGGTCTCCCTTGGTCTTTTCAAACTTTCTATCCCATGTTTGAAAAGTGTTTTGCAGAAATGTGTGTTGCTTGCCTTTTACTGCGTTCTTCACTCAGGGAAAGACTGTTTTACTGAACTCTGAAACTGTTTTACTTGCTTATTACATTGCAGCATCTTTTATTCTGAAAAGTGTACTTACAGGAAATTGAAGTAATTTTTCTTTTTTTTCCTTTTCTTATATAAAGATCATATGTTTATGAAAAAATATAATGTGTGGACATTCTCTCCTTGGGTAAACATGAAAAGTGTGCACTGCACCAATTCACTCCACCTCCTGAGAATTAGCCCTAGGATGGTCTGTCATGAATACCACTTGGAAAGCCTGGTGTGCTTAACGGAATCGCTAGTAGTTCCTAAATCAGGAAGAAATACCTAAAGACCCTGACAACAAGGCTTAAGCAAATCTCACTAATAAGCTGATAAAATGTCAAATCACCCAGTGTCCTTACCCCAATCCGGAAGATATTTTCTTTTCTATTCTGGCTGACAGGTAAGAGTGATTTTCTACTCCTAATGAAATGGTAGGACAGAAATATGAAGAATGGTGGAAAGGTGTTGCACATTAGGGCTGCCACTTTCTAGGTTTCTTATCTGAGTACTTTTGGATTGGGGTCATTTGATTAGGTCAGGGGAACTATCTGTACAATAGAAACTTTGTTAGTGGTGGTATTTTATGGTCCATCAGAGCTGGAATCCACACAATTTTTGTGGCAGAATTAATGTTATTGTCGGCTTGACAAGTTTGTTATGTACAGAGGTTCTTTCATCTGAGATTGCTGCATTGAGCCGCAGTGAGCAGAGAGTGGCCCCATGGTGGAGCAGTGAGCTTCAGCCGTGGTTCCTGAGACTGAGTGGTGAGCCTGAGCTTGTGGTTCCTGAGGCAAGCAGGTGGAGTATGTCGGAGTAACCAGCATAAGCACGAGTAAGTAGAGTGGCTGAGGCCCAGTAACCAGGTTCATTGAAACCATTGCTGAAATAAGGTGGACTGGAGAACAGCGAGAAGTTCCAGTGGCATCTGTTGCCCCACGTGCTAGTTGTTTTTGTGAGGCACTGTGCGGCGGCACTCGCTCATTTTTATTTTCTCACCATTTTGCTCACCTTTTTAATTGCCATGAGAGGGGGATAATGACACAACACTAATTGGCATTCTATTTATTGTGTGCTAGTTGTGTTCATTGTAGTGAGCCCTACTTGCGTAGTGAGTGTGGCAAGTGTTGTCAGCAGTTGGTAGCCAAAAGGTGACTAAGAACAATCTATGTTGATAGGAGCTTTCCATACGTTGCCTAATATTCACCATGCTTAAGCGTGGTGTACAATATCATACTCGCAGTAAGACCTGTGTGGCTGTTTCTAAAGATGTTGATCTCACTGAAAGCATGCTGACATTTTTTGTGTGTAAGAGAGATAAGGACATACAGGTCAAAGAGCAGGTATTAAATGACAAAGCACCACTGGAGGCAGCGCCCTGTGTGGGGAAAAATATGACCTACTTCCCAGCACATGTTTGGGCAGCTGGAATGGCCCCGGCACATGCCTTGCAGGTCCCCAAGATGGTGGTACAATCTTGCAAGGTGACTCTTTGAAATCTCTTCAGTCTATTGACAACAATTTCCTCTTAAACCTGTGCTACAGTCTGCATTAGCGAAGCACTGCAGGCGTCCCAATTGGAGGCACAGAACGCTGCACTATCAGAACATCCCAATTTTAATTTGATGTCATTTTTCTGCAACCCCTGACTTGGAGAAACTCATTCATATGAGCAGTTGTCATACAATTAAGTGTTTTAGTAAAGGTGATGTGTCTGTAGACAAATGTTTAGAAGAGCTTGACAATTTGCATAACTTGCTTAAAGTGGTACTATCGATCGGTACAGAGATTTTAAAAGGGGAAAAAGGCAAACTTTGCCATGCTTAAATCTATTGATATAGCTGTGGGGGTACCAGTGATTTACTCTTCAACCCTGATTCAAAGTATCTCAGTGGAACCAGGGACTAAGTTTGAAAAAGGTGGCCTGGGGGATGACAATAGAGCAGCACATATTTCGATCCAGGATTCGTTCCCTGGGGAGGTGACCCCCATTGTGAGGGTTTGTGCCACATTTGTTTCCTTTCCACAGGCTAGTGGTGAAGCAGGACATAAATCTGCATCTAAAGCTGATTCTAATACTGACTTCTTTCAACCGTGAAAGAGAAGGCAGTGAAGGAAATATGCATCTAAATATGGTTGCTCAACTACCAAAAAACAGAATGCTGAACCTTCGGTGCCTTCGCTGGATTTCCCGCTCACGTGCAACAACCTTGAACCTGAATGTGACCTGGTGGAACAAGAACTGAGCCCAAAGCAGGTAAAAAAGAGACAACCTTTACAATGTCAAGGAATACTAAGGAGACCCTGGATCACTGGGTCTGTGTATCGACAAACACGCCTATGTAGTCCCTGGAAGGTTCAATTCAGGAGTATCAGTCATGTATTTATGATGACTTTAAAGCTTTGGCAAATTCACCTGTGGACGAAGAAGTGAGGAAAGTAGATAAACCCGCTCCCTCCACTTGTCCGCCCCTGGCAAGTCAACCTAGAGAGGCAGACAATGGTAAGCCATTAGCTCCAAATGTAGTAAGCAATTGTGCCCTTGTGGTGTTGAGATCCTGCGAAGGAACAAAATATTATGTTAACTGATGTATTTTCCAACTGAGAGAGTGTGTTCCTAGATCCACCAACAAGCCCTTCAGGTGTTACACATCTTCCATCATTTGAGGGTTATTACATCAAAGGACGTGGCTCTGCTTGAGATCCTTGAAACCAGTATGGATGCTAATTGGTCTTGTCTTCACTTCCACAACAGGATTGCGCAGAGTTCATGATGTTTATGTCTTCTCACTTCTTAAAAATTGGCTATCTGTTTGAATTTGGCTTTACTCACAAGTCTGGTCATGAGGGAACCTGTCTACAGAGCCTAAAATGTCTGCTCCCTCTGCTAAATCTATTGGGAAGCCCATGAGCAATGTGGAACATCTACAGAGTGGGGATCTGCAGGGTGAATGTGATGTGGGTAACTGATGTGACAAGAGATTCAAGGAAGGCTCACTTTCTATGATCGGTTGAAACATTAGAGGGCATGCTCATTTTGTAAATGGGCCCTGGGTTTGGATACATTTTTGTACTGTGATGTCTTTCTTTTTCAGGAAACCTGGTTAACTGCCAAGTTTTTTATAGATGGTTATGACTGTATTACCAGGGAAGCAACCAAGGGTAAGGTAGGCAGACATTGTGGGGGCTTTGCTATTGGTGCTAGGTGGATGACTGTGTGTAGGAGTATCCAACCAGTTTATGCTAAGTGCCCAAGGATTGTTGGTTATTATTTATGATCTTCCTGGAGGAGCTTATACATGTAAAATTATGAACTTCCTTAAGCAGTACTTAATGAATGGTATTGGTAATATCATGGTGGTGAGATCATTATATCTGGGATTTCAATGCCTAGTGTGATCGGGAAGTTGGGGCCATTAGAGCAGGAGTAAATCTTGCAAGTTCCATTTCAACATACCACTTCCTTCAAATTAAGCAACGGGCTAGGTGGACTAGTTTTATTAATGGATATGGGTTGGAATACCGTAATCTGGTGGGTAGTAAGGCTTCTGTTGATAATGTGACCTGTACTAATGGTAGGGTTGCAAGCCGCCTGGACTGTATATTTGTGGCTCATCAGTCACTCCTTAGTCTCAGGGCCGTACCATGCAGTGCACCTCCTACAGTGATCATAGCATCTTGAAGCTAGACTTTGATAGACCAAGTCAACATGTCTGTATTCAGTTGTCTGCACAATACAAAGTAAACAACCAGGGCATTTCTGGAAATCTGGTGATGGATGTTCAATGCTAACTAGGATTGCTAATCAATAAATCCTCTTAATTTTGTGATGGCTGTTCACATTTAGGTATGAATTTATTTGCTAATTGATTAGAAGCAGTATAGAACTTAACATCATAGACCTCTTTCACTGAAGAGTATTTAACCTCTTGTAAAGAAGGGGCTAAGGGGAATTTGTTGAGGGTTACACGTTTTTAGACTTCACACAAATGCAAAGCAGCAAAAAAGGCTATTATAATGCAAGGCTCTTCAATGTCTGACAGTGCATAAGCATTCTGGCCTAGTGATGTAATCTGCACCAGTATCCCCAATATTTGAAAAAGTTTGACCAGCTTTGGGCCAGCATTTATAATTCAGTTTTGTTTGTGCCCTCCATCTTGGGATTCTCTGTCCTCCTTCCACTCGCTTGGATCCCTAGTAAATATCTGTCTCTAAGCATTGTTCTCATGGTCATCTTCTTCCTTTCTTTGAATCAGAGGCACTTTGGAGGCGCTCGCTCCAAGCGGTCTGCCACACACTGCTAATGGTTAGCCTACTTTCTTACCATCCGCCAAAGAAGAGGCACTCGCTATAAGTGGTCTGCCACTCTATGTTAATGGTTGTCTTTCTCTCTTTCTATTTCTCTTTCTCTCTCCCTCTCTCTCTCTCACACTCTCTCTCTCCCCCTTTCTCCCACTTTTCCTGCCTTCCTTTTTTATTATAAGCAGTAAGTCACAATTAACTAATAGTCCTAGTTTTCTTTTTTAAATTTGAGTTATGCATGTGTATGTGGTCAGTCACACCATGCTAATTTCATACCCACGTCCACAATGGGGATACATGACTTCATAAAGTGGCTGATGGAACTGGGGCACTAATCGTTTGTTTTTGAACTTGTGAGATGCACTGCCGTTTCGCAAACCAAACAAAGAAAATGCCTGCCAAGGAGCAGAAGAAGGGACTATATGTAGTCCCTTCTCCCTTTCCATGGTGGCCGAAAAAGACATGCCGGTTTCCAGTACAGGAAAGAATGTTGCGGGATGTGGCATGGAAACCCAGTGAGGTGTGAGATTCACAGGCTTGTAACAGCGGCATTGCAGTAAATCGCGGGTGCTGTAACAAAGATAAAACTTCTTGCCAGGTACAACAAGATAAAATATACATTATACATCATAAATACAAGGACAAAAAATCATACACAAGAATTTATAAAATGTACATGCAAAGCCCAAGCAGAGGGTATTTTCATCCCTCATTATTTTAAGCAGCCCATAGGCTGAAACAACAGTCCTTGTTTGCCACCACACAAATAAGGGTCTTAAATATCATCTCCTTAGGGATATATATAAGGAGAAGATACAAATAAAGTGCATAACATCTTCCACCAAAGTAGTACAGAAAGGTAATTTATCTAGAGAGTCTTTATTCCATCGTGCAACAAGGTAATGAACCAGAAGAATTCCTAATCCAAACCCTATCGTCAGTCTTCTCGATCCTTTTTGCAAGCGATAACTAGATACGATTCTAGCAAAAAAACACTTTTGAACACTAGAAATTCTAGCACCACCTTATTTCCCCAATGACTGTTTGCATATCTCATTGAAAAAGCAATTACCCTACACCCCCCTCAAAACAAATTTGTAATTATGACCCAACCAAAGAGTGTCCTTCCACAGCTGACGAATGTCCAACAATATGGCCATATTTTTGATAAATTTAAACCATGGAAACCTGTTACACCATTTTGATGCAGCAGGTCTCTCATTCCCTCCCAGTATCGTACAAGTTCACTCGTATGCCAGATGTGCAACCAGTATAGTAATGGTCGCAGCTGTATCAGATACTCCAGCCCATAGCCACCCAACTGAAGATTGATTGGTAAATTCTGAGCACTTTTGGGAAGATTAAGAGCCGCTTTAGTAATTTATTTTCCTACCAAGCCAAACCGCGGACATCTGAATACCCCCACAATTCTGCTCCAAATAATGCAGCATGCACACCCTGCATTCTATAAATGTCCAAAGCAGGGGAAATACTTCTCCCTCCATACTGATTGTTGAACCTAATCACTGCCAAACCCTGCTAGACAGGGTGTTTAAGCTGTTCTCTACCTGGCTACTCCAACTGCAATTATGGCAAACCAATAGCCACTGAGAGACATAACCCTCCACCTGTTCCAATTTAAGGATACCCATATAAAATAAACAAGATTTACACGTATGATAGTTCTTAGGGCTAAGCATCATAGCTTAAGACTATATGTCTAATGACCACATTCAACATGCCCCAATACTTGGAAGGCTCAATTTGTACAGCTACTTGATCACAGTCACATTGTAATTGCCATTACTCTGTTTTGAACACATGGACCTTGTTGTAAATTGCTTGTATTTTAGTGAAATACCCCTACTCTAATCATAGGATATGAAATCATGATGGAGACTGTCTGGGATAAGAATTGTGATTTTGAGGAAAACTTTGGGAGGTGAAATCTGGTATCAAAGCAGGGTTGAGGTGCACACCAGTACTTTAGCAGGCTAGGAGATGCATATCCTGGGCTTCTATTTCAAAATGCTTTTATTGTAGGCTTCTAATATAGCGTACATTAGCTTCACCTATGGTTCACTTGGATGTGCTGTAGGACCTCATCTGGCTTCATCAGTGTTTTTTTGATTGAATTTGCCAGTGGCCACTATATCCCTAATGTTCAGCATACAACATTTTCTTTAACTTTTAATCCCACCATCCTATTGGCTTCACATGGCTGTAAACATGTTATGTACTGTTGCTCACACTAATTTGCCCTGTGAAAGTTAATTTTGGTACTCTGGCACACTGAGCACATTTATGACTTTTGAGCGACAAGTGAATTTAGATTTAATAAAAAGACAAGTAAAGGGCCATAACTGGAGGATTAATCAACAATTTGTAAGAAATGTTGGTGATGTAGGAGCAGCATAGCAAGAGTCTAGTGGCTTAACAGAAAATCATTGGTTACATTTGTTTTACGTGTTTGTTTATGGATCTCTGTTTTATGTGATGTGTGCAGTGGAATGTTGGCATCACATGGCCGAGAGGCTTTAAATATTTATACACATTTTTTTAGGTGTACTGCCAGTGATGCACGATCAAGCTGTTTTCTTCAAATCATATGTGCAGTTTGTAAGTCGCTGCACAGAGGAAAGAACAGCTACGGCAGTAGATGCCAGGTCTGCATTTACAAGGTCTTGTTAGGAAACCCCTAATAGACAACCTTTACAACATTGTGTTTTAAGGGGTGTACAACATTATTATTTACTAAAGTAACAGTTTACTCAAAATACTGGAATTAATACTTTTTGCAAAGGTTTACAAACATTGTAAATGCTGTAAACCAAATGTTTACTAAAATATTGTCAATTTTGATGTATACACTAGGTTTGCAAAGGTTTAAAAATAGTCAATGCTGTAAACCAAATGTTTACTGATATTGACGCATTTGAGGTGTACACTAAGTTTGCAAAGGTTTACAAATAACCGTTTTCTTTGTAAATGAAATGTTCAACTGTGCATGACACATTAAGTGTACATTAGGTTTACAAAGTATTCCTGTTTTGTAAACCATGGAAAACTTAGTGTTTACAAACGCCTGGAACATAAAGTCCAAATGGACTTGCATAACTAAATGGTTTGCCTATGTTTAAACTCGATGTAAACCAAATGTTTGCACACAAGTTTCAAACAGGTGCAAACCTTTGTAAACCTACAGTTTGTATAGGTTTGCACCCTGTTTACCAAATGTGTAAACCATAATTTTCATGCAGTGGAAGATGCCTTCCAAGAAGACCCCAGATTGAGCTTTGCATCACTAAATACAGACGACCCATTTGTTTATCTGCCCAGATATAGAATTTCATCATGAATATAGAACCTCTTCAAAAGCACCACAAGCCCCATAATGCTCTTTGGTCAAATTAGTAAAAGGTTCCTACAAGACTGCACCTATCGTAATTCAACGTGCCTCAATTAGGGCGAATAGCCTGAAAAATTACATATCCATTTTCACCAAGACTCAGGACTGCGTGTCTTAGAATTCCATGTGCCTAGCAGTATGGATAACGCTCTGTAGCTCTAAATGTTCCAGTACAAACACTGTCTCAATATGGAAGGTCATTGAAAACATTAAATGTTGCAAATCTCACAAAATGCTATGTTTAGTTCAGATACAGGTGGGGGTTTGAGACCTGAAAGTCGTCAGGACTTGACTTTTTTAAGGCTAGCACTAATTTTTTGGAGAGCAGAATTAAAGGTATCCTATATCCAAACAGAGAAATCACTAGCACTAACACACCGTCTCTTATTCGTCTGGATACAAGTCTGGGTATGAGGCAAAACGCAGAAACATATAAAGGTACCATGGATAGGGGAGAAAATGCAACAACCACTTTCACAACACAGGACGCAGGAGCAGAACAGAAGACATAGCACATTGTGCTAAGAAATAGCAGAATTCCTACGTGTTTGCGTCATTCTACAAGCATCCTTTGGACACGCAATTTTATTGGGACGCCAAAAACATCCACGACACAATTAGAGAACAGGTTTGCTTTCGTCCAAACACCTGAATGCAAGTTCATGTTTCAAGGTTCCTTGATTAAGTGTCTCCCTGCTTTTTAATTATTGTATGTTTCAAGCTGGTTCTGTTTATACAAATGAAAGCAGCCGGATTTTCAAACGAAAGTTATTCACTGAACATGACATATATGTCTTGTGTGCCTTGGCATTGGAAATGTACACACAGGAAATTTGAAAACATTAAGCTCATTCATCTCTAGAGTCCCCTTTTGTAACCTAATTGCCTGCACCTTGGTGCGGACACACAGCCGTAGATGCCAAACCAGTATCATGTATTGGTACCAGATACATGTTCACCTTCTAGATGTGATGCTAGAATCCCTTCTGCAGGGAATTCTATTTGGTTATAGTTTGAGGAAAAGAAGTGGACTTTAGAACTGTGTCCAAGAAAGAGAAGAATTGTATGTTTCTATGGCCTTGCTTGCCCACTTTCTGGACTCTGCTCTGAGATCGCCTCCAAGCATTACCAGACCCTAAAAGCAAGTGACCTCCAGGGTACTAACAGCTCTTTTCCATGCTTCTCCAACTCTCCTTTTCTGCTCTAAAGAGCCTCTTCCACCCCACAAAAAAGCACTGTCCTTCTAGCGAGCATTTATGTTTCAGTCTCTGATCCGGAGGTGATGTCTTGCTGAAACGCTAGTTCCTGTCACGATTACCTGATACCTCTGTGCATCAAAGGAATTGTCTAAGGGGCTCTGCACATTATTGTCTGATTGTGATCTATTTCACTAATATCTCTGCAGCTTAGACTGACTAATTACCCACACGTATATATTCCCCACGTTTTAATGCATAGGTTTAGAATATCAGAGGGTATTCTGTTTCCTTGACCGGGGGTTACACCTTAGTCAATACAATGGAAATAACGCTCTAATGATCCTACTACTTCCTCCACAACTGTTCTCTAACCGCCAGATGCAGCGAATGTGGAAACTACTTCATCATTTCTTTGATTTGGGCATAATTGAAACAGGAGAAGAGTCAAGTGTGTACACTTGCATTCTGCCTCCAAAAGGAAAAAAGAACCCCCACACTCACCGAGTTGTGTTACTTGTATGTGTTCATTAGAAGAGTGTGTTTTCTGTTCTTGTTCTTCATAACAGCATTATTTCATGAACTGGCGATGTACACACACATTGGGTTTGAGCTGTGGCTTGGAAAGCAGAAAAGATGTTCAGAGATCCTATGTGAGTAGTGATCGAGGAAGGCTTATGCTACAGCTGTGTCTGTTTCCAGTTTCTAGCACTGACTCAAGGAGGACACACCTGACAATTAATGATCTAACAGATCAAAGGAGTCTCTTCACAGGGAGTGCCTTACAGAGAATGATCACACTTTCACCAGCTTTCAAAGAGGGACGGAAACATTGACCAACATGGCCCACTTTGGCTAAGTAAAGACACCAGTTTAGACCTTCAGTAACCCATAAACGGCTGGATTCCTGCTAACCTGGGACACAGGCGAAAAGCTGAAGTGGATATTTACAGCCCCTCCTAGATGGAAGAGCTTTGGAGAGAGATGCTTGCATGTGTTGTAACAATAGGTTTCCTGTCTGCAATGTGGGATTATGGCAAGATTAGGAGATTGAAGATTGTAAAAAGGTAGTTCCTAGCGATTAGACACAAAGATTTATTAGAAGTTAGTGAGGCATCGAGAAATATTACATGGGGTTTAAGAACATATAGCAAGTCAGAGCTGGTGCTGTCCACACGTGCATGACTTCACCTCCTTACACTTTGTGAAGTTTAGCACAAAACCGTATAAACTTCACGACTTTGCAATTATTTTCATCTGGCATCTCTAAATGCTGCAAATCAGGTCTGGTGAGTGTTTAATTATGGATGTCAAATTATAAGTGTGACAAATAGTGCTCTTACAGCTGTAACCGAAAAACAATAACTGCTAAGGTATTACCACCTGAACCAAGTTGGTACAGAGAAATAGTCCCTCAAATATATGTTTGTTGATATTTTGTCTCACACAGCAATTACGTAGAGGTCCTCACAAGGTGGGAATGGCTGTAAACTTGATGAAAGGCTTAAGGCGGATATTGATCATCATTATAATCATCATCATCATCATCCCATAAAGGGGATGATGATGGCAGTGACCCACTATGGACTCTGGGAGACCCTGGTAAAAGGAAGATGCAATACATGCTGATCCATTCTAGTAGTGATGATGATAACACAACTGGATTGATCTCTGGACATGTACAATCGAGGAGCAACATGAGTACAGCACCAAACAACCAGAGCATGTGGTAACCATTAGTGCTTTCTTGTTTCCACGAAAACTAAATGACAGCAGAATAGCAAGTCAGCCAAGCATAACTGGAAAGACAGTGGCAGAAACAGGTATCAGTAAAATAAACCCAGGGGCCTGCCGCTCATCAGAAACCACTACAAAATCAGCCAGCAGCATGGCCATAATAGGAAGCTCTATCACTGACGTTTCATTCTCTTTAGGATGAAAAAGACATTGAAAATTGCAAGGCAAACATGGCCACAGGTTGAACCTTTGGAGGCAAACAATTGCATCAGAGGATGCCATTATTTTAAAATATAGATATCTATATTAATTGTCAGAGAAGTTTGAACAATACCTTGCCCCATTCACACCCAGGCAAGAAACGAGTTTGAGTTGTGTTTTGTTTCCTTTTTAGGACACACAATATATTTTAAATGTTATGTTTGCAATCAACCCCCTTTTGTTCTGGATTATCTTTGGTGTAGCCACAAACTTGTTAAACATAGAGAGGCTATACTGGCCTTCTTGAGACAAGAGGGGAGAATATCAGTTCCTTGGTGCACCTATGTCAAAAACAAGCTAACTGAAATTGGCCAGGTGGAACTCTGCACAAAGTCAACAGCAATAAATACCCTCCGCAAATGTAATGTGATAAGAGCCTTCGAAATTAAAATAAACAAAGAAAAGATAAGCAACATTTTTTAATTCCTTGTTCTTATCAACTTACTTGGAGAATAAACTATTGCCAGACTATAAGGTTCCTTTCAGGTACCCTAGAAATGTTTTACATATAGCTGATTCTATGGGTCTCGTCAGGAGTCTGGCAGTATCCTGGTGGTAATATTAGCACAATATCGCCAGCGCAAATCACGAGTAGCAGTACAGCAGTAAATTCCAGATGCGTCTAGCACCTGTGTTTCCAGGTGCTCTCATTTCAGCCAGATATAAAAACTGAGATACAGTCAGAGGTGTCATTTGTTCATGATCACACATTTGGGGAATGTCATTTTCCAGATTCAACGTGGGTCCATACGTAAAACAAACATAATGCACTACTTGTAACAGGGTAACCAAAATCTCTAACACAGGCTACAGCTAATGTATGAAACATCCATAGATCAATGGACACAGAAATACTCATTATATGAGGCATTGCATTGTTAAACAAGCAAAAAAAGCACTGACCTTGGGAGGTGTGCGCTGCTTTGTACCCAGGAGCAAAGTTCTGCACAAGCAAGGTTGGAAAATCAAATAATTGACCAGGATGTAGTATCAACACAATTCCCGGGTTATAAATGTGTCTATGAGTCAGCTAACACTATGATAGAAGAAACCTATTAGACTGGTTGTCGTGTACACAGGGGAGTGCACCTGATAATGTTATCTTTGCTGGAGTATAATACCTGGGAAAGATCCTTTTAAAAGAACCCCCACAGTTTGTGTTATCTACGCGTAATACTGGGTGTCAGACTTAAAAAATGAATACATAAATACATAAATAAATATTGTAATGTCATTTCTGCACACATACATTTGTGGCACCACGCAGTTATTTTGAATTGAAAACACCCATGCGTTGCTTCTCACCAGAGGAATCATTGTTATACTTCAAGGCATGCACTGCACACTGCCCCTTTGTCAGACAATGGTGTAGCACAACATTTAGGAGCCTGACTGTGAGCCATTCTGTGGGGGCTCCCTCAAGCCTCTAAACAAAGCACAGGGCACGCCACACCGCGTGCCGGCCTGGACCACCATGTGTGCACAATGTCCTTGATAATGATGACGCTGCAGGTGCAGGCACTACTACAAGTGAAAGAAGTAAATTCTGTTTTTTATTCAAAGATTACATGTTTCACATAGTGTAGCAAGAAGGGGGCAGTGCCTGGTCCGCAAATATACCAGCCTCCTTTGAGTTGTTTTTTTGGAGGGTGTACATATTTGCTACAAGTATGCATTTGTGACTGAGCATAGCGAGGGAGCCTGAACTAACAAAAATGTGTTTGAGGGTTCAGGGGGATTCTTCCCTTGCCCTGAGGAAATGTTTTGAATAATGGGTTCAAATGGTGCATTACACAGCAAGCTTTCTATGAAAAGGTGGGTAAGGTGGGTAAAAGGCCAACAATTTGGGTAAAAGGTGGGGTACATCATGAAAAAAGTGCACAGGGCATTTTACAATGCATTATCATGCCAGTCCCTGCAATATATGCCAGTATAAAAAACATTTTTATGCTGGCTGTGCCCATACATTTCCATGCTGGCTCCACCAACATATGCTAGTATTCCCATATACAACCATACTCATGTTCGCTTTAAGAATGTTTGTATAGTAATATTACTTGAACTGGGCACAAAACTGGTTCTGTATGCCAGTATTCCTATGTAAGAACATATGTTGGTTTGGACATTAAATGTGACATGTCACAATAGGAAAACCTGTCCAAGCTGGTTCTGTAATTCACTGCAATTCAGTCTAGACCCATAAGAACACTTAACATCCTTGATTCATCATAGATGTTCAGTTAACACAAATTCATGCTACATTAAAGACTATACAAGCTGCTACATCACTACATATCATGCATGCTTTTTTTCAAGATGTAGTGTTATACATGTCATGCCACAGTAAGCAACGGCATGATTGACTGGACCAAAAGGCCAGTCTAACCAGGTAATGAAACATATGAACTTGGCATAGCAGGAAAATACTAGTAAAGCATGCAACGTCAATAACGGATGTGTCAAATATCCTTTAGTGACCCCAGTCTCCCAGGGCCGTACACGCACATGCATACATGCATCCCCTTTTACACACCGGTCACTCACCCATTCATCTCCTCTCACATTCATTCACACTGCAGTCACCACACAGGAACACACCCACCCACCCAAAACATTCACACATGCACTGCCACATTCATACTCACCAGTCACTCACTCACATCTTCTCTTACATCCACTCATTGCATTCTCTACACAGACATCCACCGACCCACCCAAGACATTCAAAAATACACCATCACATTCATACATATTCACCCACCAGTCACTCACACATGCAACTTTCTTTTCTTAACTCCACCTATTGCCTTCTCTACACAGGCCCATACCCACCTGCCCAGAACATTCAACACTACACTATCACATTCATACTTATTCAGCCACCAGTGACTCAGTCGCAACTTCTCTTACATCCATGCATTGAATTCTCTACACAGGCACAAAATCACCCACCCACCCAGAGCATTCAAAAACACACCATCACATGTGTGCTCATTCACCCATGGGTGAATGAGCACACATGTGATGGTGTGTTTTTGAATGCCACCTTTTCTTACCTCCACCCTTTGCATTCTCTACACAAGCACACACTTACCCAACTAGAACATTCAAAAACAAACCTTTATATTCATACTTTATTCACCCACCAGTCACTCACACCTCCTGCCTTTCCTGTGTACCTTTATCATTACACCACCGTCCCCCTTTCCCTAATGTAAGTAGCACCTAGATATCTGAGGGTTCAGCACGCTGCAACAAATGCAAAAAATAAATACACCTTTTCTTATCTCCACCTATTACATTCTCTACACAGGCACACCCCACCCACCCAGAACATTCAAAAACACACCATCACATTCATACTCATTCACCCACCAGTCACTCACACCTGCTCTTACAGCCATGCATTTCATTCTCTACACAGGCACAAACCCACCCGCAGCATTCAATAACACACCATCACATTCATACTCATTCACCCACCAGTCACTCACTCACACCTTCTCTTACATCCACTCATTGTATTCTCTACACAGGCACAAACCCACCCACCTAGAACATTTAAAAAGACACATCACATCACATTACTTCTCATTCACCCAACATTCACATACATACATCTGACACGCACTTCACACATGCAAAATACACATCATATTTCTTTTTAAAAGCCTTCTTACCTTTTTCTTGCAGCCTCGATTTGTCCTTCCAGGCCTCCCTGAGCTCCTCTGTGCTGCTCATAAATAGGAACTAGGAAGCAGCGAGAACTTCATGTTTCCTACATGTGAGCTCTGAGGACGCCAAGGGGGAAGGTGTTGTAGCTGGGACCCACCTGGGAATGGCAGGTCGTGTGTTGTGTGTCTCATTTCGCTTTGTCAAGAAAATCCTAATCCATTTCCACATTGTTCTTGATTCCGTTCTCCTGGCTCCAGTCTGGGTTTCCTATTTTGCTCCCAATTGCACTCTGAAAGTTGGAGTCCTGCAACAGAAAAGAGAGAACCGTGGCCAGAAGACATCTCGCCCACTGTTACCTCCAGGCCACCAAATGATTATGTCCTCGCAAAGTGATTCATGGCCTGAGCGTTATGGGATGTATGGTTCTATGTGTTCCGGCAAGCTATATGCAGCATTGTTCTGCAGATCTCCCTCAATTCCGGCCCACTGTGGTGTTGTATTCTTCACACTGGGAGTGCCTAGCTTCTCCTCACCCAAACTTAGAGCTCAGCTGTGCACATCGGAGTGTTATGGCCGGGGTTCCCAGACCTCTGCGGTTTATTGATCTCCTATGCCCCTACCCCGCGCGGCAGCTGCCAATGTGCGGGGTTGATTATGTTCTGGTGGAACATGTGCTTATGAACATAGTCTGAAGTGTGATCCTTCTTCTTGAGCAAGTGGGTGTGCTTCCTCAGGCTGCTATGACTGCCTGGGGCCGATAGCTCGATGCCTCTCTTTAATGCTATTTCCAACCACCTCTGCTGTGTCTCAGTGTTCTGAGGATGTTTCAGGACATTGAACGCCTGGTCCTTGATCCTATATGGCATTGCTGGGGTTCAAGAGGGCCTGTCCTTTTACCAGTAAACCATCACCCTGTGGTCTCCGACGTGTCCACAGGGCACATGTGTCTCCCAATGAACGCCTCCTCTGCTGGGCCTGCACACTACAGTTTAAGCATCATCGCTGATGTTCTCTGCCTGTTGGTGGTCTCTTCATCCCGGGGCTCATCTATTGCCTGGGCAGGCCATCCCAGTGCCCAATGGTGGGTCTCTCAGCTCAGACGCCACCTGGATGTTGCTGGCGTGCTGCCGCTGTCTGTGTCCCAGTTTGCACTCCTATTGCCTATGGTGACCTGGTGGTTGTTATTCTGGTGTCATTGCATGAGGGCAGGTGAGCTATAGCCACCGCACTCCCTTACTGGGGGGAGCAGCTGTAATTAGGAGCACTCAGGCTCTTCATATTCTGATGACTACCGTGGCCTTCCAGCTATGAGAGGGAGGGGGGGCGTTACTATTTGCTGGGAGATTTCAGTCTTGTGGGTTTACCCTTCACCCTCAGCTCCTTACCACAGTTTCTCTGTTCACCCTGCACCCTCTACCGCAGCCCAGCCCGCGCTGGTGCCTCCTTTGTTGCACCCTGGCACTCCATGTGTACTGGTTGGTCTTCACAGTCGCTCAGCAGGGCACTGTAGTCAGGGGGGCACTGTTATATTTAGTGATGTGAGTCTTCCTGGGCCCCCACCACCTCTCAGCTCTTTACCACTAGCACCGGACACAGCCGCTCTGCTTCCTCCTAGATTCAGCGCTGCGCCAGCTGCCCTTCTGCGGACGCCCGCCCTCAGTGGTGTTACACATGTGTATACACGTACTGCAGCTCCGCTGCCATTGCTCCGGACCGTCTCGCTCCCGTCGGTGCTTAGTTTTTGCAGGTCCATGCTCCCATTTGCAGCGGCCCGAGATCCATGTCCCCTGCAGGTGTTGCGTAATGTGGCCTTGTGGTCCTCCGCTACAGCCAAGGACACCAGCGTGTCTTTGTTCATGCAAGTCGCCCCAGTTTCCGGCAACCTGCAGGCTAATCAGTCCTCTGCTCTCCAGCCTCTATTCAGTTATAAACGGTCCTCCAGTGCGGGTGTCACTATCCGCCATGGACTTGGTCATGATTACTCCCTTACACGGGCACAGTTTGTCCTTTCACTGTAGCTCTGCCCTCGGAGCTCTGGCCGCCATTTTGGTCTCCTCTGCAGCTCCAGCTGTCCTTAGGATCTCGCAGAGAGATCAGTCGCCCCGGTGCACTTTTGTTGGATACAGCTCTGCATAGTATCTTCCCCCTGCTACACGCCACTTCCAGTTACAGTGTAACGTTCCAGTCTGCTGTATGTGTCCGATCAATGCTAGGATCTTCAGGAGCTCCTGAAGAACATGTCCTCCTTACATGGCCTCTAGCCATGCCCCCTCTCTTTATTTCTAAGGACACTGATGAACTGCATTTGTTTATTGTCCATATTTTGAGAAAATATAAACGCAGAAGGGCACGTTTTAAAAAAGCAATGTGTGCAGTGCCCAATGGTGAGTCTCCCAGCTCAGACGGCACCTGGATGTTGCTGGCATGCTGCCGCAGTGTGTGTGTCCCAGTTTGCACTCCGATTGCCTATGGCAGTCTGGTGGCTGTTAATTTGGTGTCATTGCATGGGGGCAGGTGAGCTCTAGCCACCGCACTCCCTTACTGGGGGGAGCGGCTGTAATTAGGAGCACTCAGGCTCTTCGTAGTCTGATGACTACAGTGGCCTTCCAGCTATGAGCGGGAGGAGCGGGGCGTTAATATTCGCTGGGTGATTTCAGTCTTGTGGGCTTCCCCTTCCCCCTCAGCTCCTTACCACAGTTGCTCTGTTCACCCTGCACCCTCTCACCAGCAGCCCAGCCCGCGCTGGTGTCTCCTTTGTTGCACCCTGGCGCTCCATGTGTACTGGTCTTCACGGTCGCTCAGCGGGGCACTGCAGTCAGGGGGCACTCTTATATTTAGTGGTGTGAGTCTTCCTGGTCCCCCACTACCCCTCAGCTCTTTACCACTAGCACCGGACACAGCCGCTCTGCTTCCTCCTAGATTCAGCGCTGCGCCAGCTGCCCTTCTGCGGACGCCCGCCCTCAGTGATGTTACACATGTGTATACACGTACTGCAGCTCTGCTGCCATTGCTCCGGACCGTCTTGCTCCCATCGGTGCTTAGTTCCTGCAGGTTCTTGCTCCTGTTTGCAGCAGACCGGGATCCATGTCCCCTGCTGGTGTTGCGTAATCAGGCCTTGTGGTCCTCCGCTACAGCCAAGGGCACCAGCGTGTCTTTGTTCATGCAAGTCGCCCCAGTTTCCAGCAACCTGCAGGCTAATCAGTCCTCTGCTCTCCAGCCTCTGTTCAGTTATAAATGGTCCTCCAGTGCCGGGTGTCACTATCCGCCATGGACTTGGCCATGATTACTCCCTTACACTGGCACACAGTTTGTCCTTTCACTGTAGCTCTGCCCTCAGAGCTCTGGCCGCCATTTTGTTCTCCTCTGCAGCTCCAGCTGTCCTTAGGATCTCGCAGAGAGATCAGTCGCCCCGGTGCACTTTTGTTGGATACAGCTCTGCCCAGTATCTTCCCGCTGCTACACGCCGCTTCCAGTTACATTGTAACATTCCAGTCAGCTGTATGTGTCCGATCAATGCGCGGATCTTCAGGAGCTCCTGAAGAACATGTCCTCCTTAAATGGCCTCTAGCAATGCCCTCTCTCTTTATTTCTAAGGACACTGATAAACTGCATTTGTTTATTGTTCATATTTTGAGAAAATATAAACGCAGAAGGGCACGTTTTAAAAAAGCAATGTGTGCAGTGCCCAGTGGTGAGTCTCCCAGCTCAGACGGCACCTGGATGTTGCTGGCATGCTGCCGCAGTGTGTGTGTCCCAGTTTGCACTCCGATTGCCTATGGCAGTCTGGTGGCTGTTAATTTGGTGTCATTGCATGGGGGCAGGTGAGCTCTAGCCACCGCACTCCCTTACTGGGGGGAGCGGCTGTAATTAGGCGCACTCAGGCTCTTCGTAGTCTGATGACTACAGTGGCCTTCCAGCTATGAGCGGGAGGAGCGGGGCGTTACTATTCGCTGGGTGATTTCAGTCTTGTGGGCTTCCCCTTCCCCCTCATCTCCTTACCACAGTTTCTCTGTTCACCCTGCACCCTCTCACCCGCAACCCAGCCCGCGCTGGTGTCTCCTTTGTTGCACCCTGGCGCTCCATGTGTACTGGTCTTCACGGTCGCTCAGCGGGGCAGTGCAGTCAGGGGGCACTCTTATATTTAGTGATGTGAGTCTTCCTGGTCCCCCACTACCCCTCAGCTCTTTACCACTAGCACTGGACACGGCCAGCTCCGCTTCCTCCTCGATTCACCGCTGTGCCAGCTGCCCTTCTGCGGACGCCCGCCCTCAGTGATGTTACACATGTGTATACACGTACTGCAGCTCTGCTGCCATTGCTCCGGACCGTCTTGCTCCCATCGGTGCTTAGTTCCTGCAGGTTCATGCTCCCGTTTGCAGCAGACCGGGATCCATGTCCCCTGCTGGTGTTGCGTAATCAGGCCTTGTGGTCCTCCGCTACAGCCAAGGGCACCAACGTGTCTTTGTTCATGCAAGTCGCCCCAGTTTCCAACAACCTGCAGGCTAATCAGTCCTCTGCTCTCCAGCCTCTGTTCAGTTATAAATGGTCCTCCAGTGCCGGGTGTCACTATCCGCCATGGACTTGGCCATGATTACTCCCTTACACGGGCACACAGTTTGTCCTTTCACTGTAGCTCTGCCCTCAGAGCTCTGGCCGCCATTTTGTTCTCCTCTGCAGCTCCAGCTGTCCTTAGGATCTCGCAGAGAGATCAGTCGCCCCGGTGCACCTTTGTTGGATACAGCTCTGCCCAGTATCTTCCCGCTGCTACACGCCGCTTCCAGTTACATTGTAACATTCCAGTCAGCTGTATGTGTCCGATCAATGCGCGGATCTTCAGGAGCTCCTGAAGAACATGTCCTCCTTAAATGGCCTCTAGCCATGCCCTCTCTCTTTATTTCTAAGGACACTGATAAACTGCATTTGTTTATTGTTCATATTTTGAGAAAATATAAACGCAGAAGGGCACGTTTTAAAAAAGCAATGTGTGCAGTGCCCAGTGGTGAATCTCCCAGCTCAGACGGCACCTGGATGTTGCTGGCATGCTGCCGCAGTGTGTGTGTCCCAGTTTGCACTCCGATTGCCTATGGCAGTCTGGTGGCTGTTAATTTGGTGTCATTGCATGGGGGCAGGTGAGCTCTAGCCACCGCACTCCCTTACTGGGGGGAGCGGCTGTAATTAGGAGCACTCAGGCTCTTCGTAGTCTGATGACTACAGTGGCCTTCCAGCTATGAGCGGGAGGAGCGGGCGTTACTATTCGCTGGGTGATTTCAGTCTTGTGGGCTTCCCCTTCCCCCTCATCTCCTTACCACAGTTTCTCTGTTCACCCTGCACCCTCTCACCCGCAACCCAGCCCGCGCTGGTGTCTCCTTTGTTGCACCCTGGCGCTCCATGTGTACTGGTCTTCAGGGTCGCTCAGCGGGGCAGTGCAGTCAGGGGGCACTCTTATATTTAGTGATGTGAGTCTTCCTGGTCCCCCACTACCCTTCAGCTCTTTACCACTAGCACTGGACACGGCCAGCTCCGCTTCCTCCTCGATTCACCGCTGTGCCAGCTGCCCTTCTGCGGACGCCCGCCCTCAGTGATGTTACACATGTGTATACACGTACTGCAGCTCTGCTGCCATTGCTCCGGACCGTCTTGCTCCCATCGGTGCTTAGTTCCTGCAGGTTCATGCTCCCGTTTGCAGCAGACCGGGATCCATGTCCCCTGCTGGTGTTGCGTAATCAGGCCTTGTGGTCCTCCGCTACAGCCAAGGGCACCAACGTGTCTTTGTTCATGCAAGTCGCCCCAGTTTCCAACAACCTGCAGGCTAATCAGTCCTCTGCTCTCCAGCCTCTGTTCAGTTATAAATGGTCCTCCAGTGCCGGGTGTCACTATCCGCCATGGACTTGGCCATGATTACTCCCTTACACGGGCACACAGTTTGTCCTTTCACTGTAGCTCTGCCCTCAGAGCTCTGGCCGCCATTTTGTTCTCCTCTGCAGCTCCAGCTGTCCTTAGGATCTCGCAGAGAGATCAGTCGCCCCGGTGCACTTTTGTTGGATACAGCTCTGCCCAGTATCTTCCCGCTGCTACACGCCGCTTCCAGTTACATTGTAACATTCCAGTCAGCTGTATGTGTCCGATCAATGTGCGGATCTTCAGGAGGTCCTGAAGAACATGTCCTCCTTACATGGCCTCTAGCCATGCCCCCTCTCTTTATTTCTAAGGACACTGATAAACTGCATTTGTTTATTGTCCATATTTTGAGAAAATATAAACGCAGAAGGGCACGTTTTAAAAAAGCAATGTGTGCAGTGCCCAATGGTGAGTCTCCCAGCTCAGACGGCACCTGGATGTTGCTGGCATTCTGCCGCAGTGTGTGTGTCCCAATTTGCACTCCGATTGCCTATGGCAGTCTGGTGGCTGTTAATTTGGTGTCATTGCATGGGGGCAGGTGAGCTCTAGCCACCGCACTCCCTTACTGGGGGGAGCGGCTGTAATTAGGAGCACTCAGGCTCTTCGTAGTCTGATGACTACAGTGGCCTTCCAGCTATGAGCGGGAGGAGCGGGGCGTTACTATTCGCTGGGTGATTTCAATCTTGTGGGCTTCCCCTTCCCCCTCAGCTCCTTACCACAGTTTCTCTGTTCACCCTGCACCCTCTCACCCGCAGCCCAGCCCGCGCTGGTGTCTCCTTTGTTGCACCCTGGCGCTCCATGTGTACTGGTCTTCACAGTCGCTCAGCGGGGCACTGCAGTCAGGGGGGCACTGTTATATTTAGTGATGTGAGTCTTCCTGGTCCCCCACTACCCCTCAGCTCTTTACCACTAGCACTGGACACGGCCCGCTCCGCTTCCTCCTCGATTCAGCGCCGCGCCAGCTGCCCTTCTGCGGACGCCCGCCCGCAGTGGTGTTACACATGTGTATACAGTACTGCAGCTCTGCTGTCATTGCTCCGGACTGTCTTGCTCCCATCGGTGCTTAGTTCCTGCAGGTTCATGCTCCCGTTTGCAGCAGACCGGGATCCATGTCCCCTGCTGGTGTTGCGTAATCAGACCTTGTGGTCCTCCGCTACAGCCAAGGGCACCAGCGTGTCTTTGTTCATGCAAGTCGCCCCAGTTTCCGGCAACCTGCAGGCTAATCAGTCCTCTGCTCTCCAGCCTCTGTTCAGTTATAAATGGTCCTCCAGTGCCGGGTGTCACTATCCGCTATGGACTTGGCCATGATTACTCCCTTACACGGGCACACAGTTTGTCCTTTCACTGTAGCTCTGCCCTCAGAGCTCTGGCCGCCATTTTGTTCTCCTCTGCAGCTCCAGCTGTCCTTAGGATCTCGCAGAGAGATCAGTCGCCCCGGTGCACTTTTGTTGGATACAGCTCTGCCCAGTATCTTCCCGCTGCTACACGCCGCTTCCAGTTACATTGTAACATTCCAGTCAGCTGTATGTGTCCGATCAATGCGCGGATCTTCAGGAGCTCCTGAAGAACATGTCCTCCTTAAATGGCCTCTAGCAATGCCCTCTCTCTTTATTTCTAAGGACACTGATAAACTGCATTTGTTTATTGTTCATATTTTGAGAAAATATAAACGCAGAAGGGCACGTTTTAAAAAAGCAATGTGTGCAGTGCCCAGTGGTGAGTCTCCCAGCTCAGACGGCACCTGGATGTTGCTGGCATGCTGCCGCAGTGTGTGTGTCCCAGTTTGCACTCCGATTGCCTATGGCAGTCTGGTGGCTGTTAATTTGGTGTCATTGCATGGGGGCAGGTGAGCTCTAGCCACCGCACTCCCTTACTGGGGGGAGCGGCTGTAATTAGGCGCACTCAGGCTCTTCGTAGTCTGATGACTACAGTGGCCTTCCAGCTATGAGCGGGAGGAGCGGGGCGTTACTATTCGCTGGGTGATTTCAGTCTTGTGGGCTTCCCCTTCCCCCTCATCTCCTTACCACAGTTTCTCTGTTCACCCTGCACCCTCTCACCCGCAACCCAGCCCGCGCTGGTGTCTCCTTTGTTGCACCCTGGCGCTCCATGTGTACTGGTCTTCACGGTCGCTCAGCGGGGCAGTGCAGTCAGGGGGCACTCTTATATTTAGTGATGTGAGTCTTCCTGGTCCCCCACTACCCCTCAGCTCTTTACCACTAGCACTGGACACGGCCAGCTCCGCTTCCTCCTCGATTCACCGCTGTGCCAGCTGCCCTTCTGCGGACGCCCGCCCTCAGTGATGTTACACATGTGTATACACGTACTGCAGCTCTGCTGCCATTGCTCCGGACCGTCTTGCTCCCATCGGTGCTTAGTTCCTGCAGGTTCATGCTCCCGTTTGCAGCAGACCGGGATCCATGTCCCCTGCTGGTGTTGCGTAATCAGGCCTTGTGGTCCTCCGCTACAGCCAAGGGCACCAACGTGTCTTTGTTCATGCAAGTCGCCCCAGTTTCCAACAACCTGCAGGCTAATCAGTCCTCTGCTCTCCAGCCTCTGTTCAGTTATAAATGGTCCTCCAGTGCCGGGTGTCACTATCCGCCATGGACTTGGCCATGATTACTCCCTTACACGGGCACACAGTTTGTCCTTTCACTGTAGCTCTGCCCTCAGAGCTCTGGCCGCCATTTTGTTCTCCTCTGCAGCTCCAGCTGTCCTTAGGATCTCGCAGAGAGATCAGTCGCCCCGGTGCACCTTTGTTGGATACAGCTCTGCCCAGTATCTTCCCGCTGCTACACGCCGCTTCCAGTTACATTGTAACATTCCAGTCAGCTGTATGTGTCCGATCAATGCGCGGATCTTCAGGAGCTCCTGAAGAACATGTCCTCCTTAAATGGCCTCTAGCCATGCCCTCTCTCTTTATTTCTAAGGACACTGATAAACTGCATTTGTTTATTGTTCATATTTTGAGAAAATATAAACGCAGAAGGGCACGTTTTAAAAAAGCAATGTGTGCAGTGCCCAGTGGTGAATCTCCCAGCTCAGACGGCACCTGGATGTTGCTGGCATGCTGCCGCAGTGTGTGTGTCCCAGTTTGCACTCCGATTGCCTATGGCAGTCTGGTGGCTGTTAATTTGGTGTCATTGCATGGGGGCAGGTGAGCTCTAGCCACCGCACTCCCTTACTGGGGGGAGCGGCTGTAATTAGGAGCACTCAGGCTCTTCGTAGTCTGATGACTACAGTGGCCTTCCAGCTATGAGCGGGAGGAGCGGGCGTTACTATTCGCTGGGTGATTTCAGTCTTGTGGGCTTCCCCTTCCCCCTCATCTCCTTACCACAGTTTCTCTGTTCACCCTGCACCCTCTCACCCGCAACCCAGCCCGCGCTGGTGTCTCCTTTGTTGCACCCTGGCGCTCCATGTGTACTGGTCTTCAGGGTCGCTCAGCGGGGCAGTGCAGTCAGGGGGCACTCTTATATTTAGTGATGTGAGTCTTCCTGGTCCCCCACTACCCTTCAGCTCTTTACCACTAGCACTGGACACGGCCAGCTCCGCTTCCTCCTCGATTCACCGCTGTGCCAGCTGCCCTTCTGCGGACGCCCGCCCTCAGTGATGTTACACATGTGTATACACGTACTGCAGCTCTGCTGCCATTGCTCCGGACCGTCTTGCTCCCATCGGTGCTTAGTTCCTGCAGGTTCATGCTCCCGTTTGCAGCAGACCGGGATCCATGTCCCCTGCTGGTGTTGCGTAATCAGGCCTTGTGGTCCTCCGCTACAGCCAAGGGCACCAACGTGTCTTTGTTCATGCAAGTCGCCCCAGTTTCCAACAACCTGCAGGCTAATCAGTCCTCTGCTCTCCAGCCTCTGTTTAGTTATAAATGGTCCTCCAGTGCCGGGTGTCACTATCCGCCATGGACTTGGCCATGATTACTCCCTTACACGGGCACACAGTTTGTCCTTTCACTGTAGCTCTGCCCTCAGAGCTCTGGCCGCCATTTTGTTCTCCTCTGCAGCTCCAGCTGTCCTTAGGATCTCGCAGAGAGATCAGTCGCCCCGGTGCACTTTTGTTGGATACAGCTCTGCCCAGTATCTTCCCGCTGCTACACGCCGCTTCCAGTTACATTGTAACATTCCAGTCAGCTGTATGTGTCCGATCAATGTGCGGATCTTCAGGAGGTCCTGAAGAACATGTCCTCCTTACATGGCCTCTAGCCATGCCCCCTCTCTTTATTTCTAAGGACACTGATAAACTGCATTTGTTTATTGTCCATATTTTGAGAAAATATAAACGCAGAAGGGCACGTTTTAAAAAAGCAATGTGTGCAGTGCCCAATGGTGAGTCTCCCAGCTCAGACGGCACCTGGATGTTGCTGGCATTCTGCCGCAGTGTGTGTGTCCCAATTTGCACTCCGATTGCCTATGGCAGTCTGGTGGCTGTTAATTTGGTGTCATTGCATGGGGGCAGGTGAGCTCTAGCCACCGCACTCCCTTACTGGGGGGAGCGGCTGTAATTAGGAGCACTCAGGCTCTTCGTAGTCTGATGACTACAGTGGCCTTCCAGCTATGAGCGGGAGGAGCGGGGCGTTACTATTCGCTGGGTGATTTCAATCTTGTGGGCTTCCCCTTCCCCCTCAGCTCCTTACCACAGTTTCTCTGTTCACCCTGCACCCTCTCACCCGCAGCCCAGCCCGCGCTGGTGTCTCCTTTGTTGCACCCTGGCGCTCCATGTGTACTGGTCTTCACAGTCGCTCAGCGGGGCACTGCAGTCAGGGGGGCACTGTTATATTTAGTGATGTGAGTCTTCCTGGTCCCCCACTACCCCTCAGCTCTTTACCACTAGCACTGGACACGGCCCGCTCCGCTTCCTCCTCGATTCAGCGCCGCGCCAGCTGCCCTTCTGCGGACGCCCGCCCGCAGTGGTGTTACACATGTGTATACAGTACTGCAGCTCTGCTGTCATTGCTCCGGACTGTCTTGCTCCCATCGGTGCTTAGTTCCTGCAGGTTCATGCTCCCGTTTGCAGCAGACCGGGATCCATGTCCCCTGCTGGTGTTGCGTAATCAGACCTTGTGGTCCTCCGCTACAGCCAAGGGCACCAGCGTGTCTTTGTTCATGCAAGTCGCCCCAGTTTCCGGCAACCTGCAGGCTAATCAGTCCTCTGCTCTCCAGCCTCTGTTCAGTTATAAATGGTCCTCCAGTGCCGGGTGTCACTATCCGCTATGGACTTGGCCATGATTACTCCCTTACACGGGCACACAGTTTGTCCTTTCACTGTAGCTCTGCCGTCAGAGCTCTGGCCGCCATTTTGATCTCCTCTGCAGCTCCAGCTGTCCTTAGGATCTCGCAGAGAGATCAGTCGCCCCGGTGCACTTTTGTTGGATACAGCTCTGCACAGTATCTTCCCCCTGCTACACGCCACTTCCAGTTACATTGTAACGTTCCAGCCTGCTGTATGTGTCCGATCAATGCGAGGATCTTCAGGAGCTCCTAAAGAACATGTCCTTCATACATGGCCTCTAGCCATGCCCCCTCTCTTTATTTCTAAGGACACTGATAAACTGCATTTGTTTATTGTCCATATTTTGAGAAAATATAAACGCAGAAGGGCACGTTTTAAAAAACTAATGTGTATGGCTGTTCATTGTGAGTATATTTCATTGCTAAAGATGTCCAGCGCAGTGTCAGAATCTGAGTCTCCCCCCAAGAGGCCCCAGATAAAGGGAAGGTGATTGTAAAGTGATTCCCCATGTTATAAATACATAATTCTACACATGAGTTTAAATAAGATAGAGAAATTGTGTACCTGGTGCAGCACTAAGTCTGCCTTTTAGATTCAGCAAACTATCCCAATGTATGTCTAGCACTGTGTTTTGTGGCAAGCTAGGAAACCTCACAAAACACCCAACATGTTGCAAGTCTGTATTTCTCTGCCTCCTGTACCTACACACCCAGGCTCATAAGCAGGTTTGGCTCCCTTCGCAAAACACTTTGTCCCATGAATGATAGTGCTGTTTGAGGGTTTGTTTTTTAAACCAACCCTCACATGCATCTTGGTGGCCAGTTTGTACCACAATACATTTCGTACTGGGAAAGGGTATCTTCTCCCACTACAATCAGGGCATATGTGGGGTGCACCATGCCAGACAGCATACTAAGCAGGTCGCTTCCACTTCCACTGAACTTTTTGCACTTGGCAGATGCATCTCCCGAAACACATAGATCAAACTCCCAGGGACATTCACGAGGTGAGAACAGTAGACATGATGATCTCGTCTGTTGTATGTGCACATTGACTTCTGCTTCTGCCTACCATACAACATGGGCACTTTATGTGAATGAACATCTGCAAAAAACAGCAAATGTTAGAAGTTCACAAAGCCATGACATTGTAAACTTCACACGATCACACCAACATCAAAAGAAAAATAAAATACTGAAAAATCAAACTTAATTTTTCACTTCATTTGATTCTAAAATTAGGGACTGTGGAATAATAATGTACAACTATTCAGCAAGGTTTGTAGGTAAAGAATAAACCAAAAACAAATAGGTGATGGCTGGAAGTTTTAGAATGAATCGTAACCTCTGCCATTGCTCTGGGCAACCCTCCAGACCATCGCTCTTTGCCTGCCAATCCATTACAAAGGGAAGAACACATATGCAAATCAGGCTTGGTCCCACCCCAAAAGGGCAATCCAGCCCAAACTGCTAGGCCACATCCCTTCTGCAGGAGACCACAAGCATCCCCAGACATGTTTCAGCCTTGTTGGGCCTCATCAGTGAGGAATAGCTTGGGTCTCTAGGCCCAGCAGGCACGGGACCCACGTCTGGGCATTCCCGTCCCACTCGGGGTGACAAAGCAAAAAAAAAAGGTGATGGGTGGAAGGTTTAGAATGAATCTTAACCTCTGGCATTCCTCTGGGCAACCCTCCAGGCCATCATTCTTCACTTTGTAGGTAAAGAATGACAATGTTTCCGTGTCTTCAATAGGCAATAGGTGACTCCATGTGCGAACTACATTGGCAGTCATGGTCTTTCCTATTACAAACACATGCACTCAGGGATTTGTGGTCTTATCTACATTTTGTTGAATGTATTAGCCTTAGCATTTGTAAAAAGGAGTCACAACTCTTAACGTTAGTGCACTAGTTTAAAGCAGGTCTCTAGTCACCTTGTATGCTCATTTATGTTATGGTATGTTATTTTATGTTAACACTGGGATATTTAACTGTGCATTTAAATCAGGTTTGTCTTAATGCATCTAGTCTGGTACGAATAGTGCTGTATTGTACCCCACTAGGGGTAAAGCAGACCATGGGCTTTAAGAGAATCATTACAAGGGGATTAGTTGGTGAGGAAAGGCAAGTGAGAGAAAAGGAACTTAATTAGATGAATGGCTTAGCAGGTAATAAATACCAGAGGGTTAACTGAAAAACGAGTATCATTTTGGTTGCAGCGGTACATATGTAGCCACTGGAGATTTTATCATAAAATGTTAGATTAAGTGAAGAATGAAAAGCAAAACCACGGATAATGGCAATTAAGGTTACATGAAGGTATTTGTAGTAACATGCAAATGTAGTAATAGCGCAATTAGAACTTGGATCGGAGATGACTTAGAGATGTGCTCACGTGTGACATTCAAGTGTGGATAAGGTTGTGTAGCTACCCTCCTAACTAATCAGTAGACTAGCCTGACCGATCTAGTCTGACTGAGTCATGCTGATATGAGTGCCAGTGGTGAGATTTGCCAGTTTACAGTTAATAGTGGGAGAACACAGAAGGAAACGAGTGAAAAGGAAGAGAGCGTGCATCTGGATCCCACCTACATTCAAACGGACTTGGGTAGGATAAAGGTGAGATTGTGTAGCAGGTATGCATACTCACTCGCTGAAGCAAAACTGGTTGTCCCTTTATTTTATTGAAATTAATTTCCTTTGTAAAGTCCAAAATGTCCACAGAAAAGGTAACCTATACTATAAAATGAACCCGACTGTAATATAAGTAATCAACACAGGCTGACTATCAGACATGTGCTACTGTCGTCAAAGACAGAGGGACTCATTACGAGTTGGCTGGAATCACTTTTATCACCTTGGAGTACGGCAGACCATTGCCAATAACAGTAATTTCGTCTGGAAGAATTTCCTCCGAAAAATAACTTTGGATCGTTATTCCACCAAGTCATGGCAGAAAATATCATCATTGCTGGAACAGGAAGCCTGGCAGCCACCATCTTTACAACACCAATCCTGTCTGAATCATCCATCTCATGTTGCAATCTGAACACAGCGCCTAAGAAGATGTCACAGGAGAAAGGCAAAGGCAAGGTGCTGTGGATGTAGAGGATAGTGAGGCTAAGCTGCAGGACCTCACACATGAGGCTGTGGTTCATGCCGATGAACTACATGGGTCAACGCACAGGAGAACATCTGGGCATAAGAAGTCTGCCATCTAGGTCAGCTTTAAGGACAAGGTTGTGGCAGTGGGTACATCCCATAGGACAGTGACTGCCGCAAGCGCTGGAACAACCTCACGCCCATGGTCCACAGCCTCCTGGCAAAACACTGGCATGAGACATCTGCCACAGAGGACGGTAGAGCTAGCGTCATCCTTCACATGGAACAACAGATTGAGGGTGTTAGGAGTGCAGAAGTCAGAGCCAGCAGTCAAGTCGAAGCTTGTGAGTATGAATGTTCCCTCTCCCATGATAATGCGCTTGCCAAATGCCCATCCCATGCCTGTGTTCCTCAGCAAAGGTGGGCATAATGGACAGTGGAATGTGCAACCACACGGCAATGTGTACAAAGGCAATGCCACCATATGCATGTGCAAGGGAAGGTGGACAACTGTGCACATATACACAAACTGTAGGGGAAATCTGCATGTGAGCCCATTCAGCTAAGAGTAGCACCCATGTGTACTGTGAAAGGCCAATTGGCAAAGTGAACCCAGAGCACTACCACATGTACAAGCTACATCGCCAGCCCAACAGGTAATGAGCCCATGCATATGTGGTGTAGACCCTCAGCAGACACTACTCCCACCTTGAATAAGACATTTTCATTGGCCTGCAATCAAGTCTGCCCATAAAACCACTTGTGTGTTGGATGACCTTTCATCATGTTGCATGAGTGACTTGCAAGCCCAGGTACAAGTATGCATGATGACTGACAGCATGTCATTGACCACCCAACAGGTTCACCAGTGCAAGCACAACAACCACCACCCTGCACTGCTCAGACACAGGAAAAGCAGGAGAAAGGGCAGGAGCAAGGCATCAGGGCCAAGGCCCAGCAGTGTCATAGCAGCCTTGACAAGAGGAGACACCGCCACAGTCCCCACAAGTGTACCAAGTGGTACACTGCTGGCACTGCACCTGATGGCAGCACACCGATTTAGCTGCAGGGACGGCATCCCCGATAGCTGCAAATGACAATCCACAGCCAGCCCTGTGGTTGTGTATGAGGAGCCACATGCTGCCACTGGCACCTATGGCTCTACACCCGCACCCACCCATCTGCCCCCTGACTTCCCCTCATCACCTGAGGTAGACAACCATGCACAGTTGCAGCATGACCTGAATACATGGTGTGATGCCAGAGGACCATGTGATGAAGGTGACAGGGGTTTTGGGTCTCCCTGCTTCTGTCCCAGTCCTCCCCGTAACACACAGTGCATGCCTCAGCATTACATTGATGCAATATGGAGGTGGACTCAATGGAGTGGTGGCAGATCCACATTGAGGCCATTGCGGGACACAGGTGCCGCATCTGCAATCTATCAGTGACTCAGTGCAGGGCTCATCATGAAGGATTGCAAGTTCCATGGATCAGAGGCACCGGCAAGCATCTGTGGAAACTTCTTCCCTCACTGTTGTGGGCCAGCGGGTGAGGCAGCATTTGCTGAATGGATACACGTTAGCATGCTCCTGACCCTCTAGAACATCCAGGGCCAGGAGTCTGACCTATCCACCTTAGTCACCCACAGAGAGGGGTCATTAGCTGTCAGCACCTATCCCCGCTCAGCGCAAAATGTGGCCCACCCACAGCCAGAGCAGCCTGGCAAGGGCAAGAGGCAACGGATATAACATTGATACTTCTTGACAGTATTTAACTGGGCACAAGGGAGGTTGGTGGTCATGGGTGTTGATTCTGGGGGAGGTGGGAGGGCATGGGTGTTGGGGAATGAGGGTGGTGAGGGCATGGGTATAGGGGCGATGGGTGGAAAGGACAGTTGGAGATTGATGATCACCACAGTTGTAAAGAAAAAAAGTAATGTTCACAATAAGAAATGTGAGGGCAATGCCATTTGTGTGAAGGTGATATATTCAAAATGTGCTATGTGCAAAAGTGTGATGCATGTGAAAAGTAATGTGCTAAAAATAATGTTCAATTAGCTATGCTAGGGGAGGCATTTCCAGGTCAGGGGCAGGGGGACATTTTGCCTGAGGGAAATGTTGTGTAGAATGGCACAAACAACAAATATCTGGACAAATGTCTCTGGCCTTTACTTCAGGCGTACCTCAGGGCACCTCCAGTATGGTCCAAGGACCAGTCACATGCCTTCAGCATGCCAAAGATCCACTCAATACAGAGTCTGGTCCTGATGTGTGTCTCATTATAGGCCTCTCCGGTGTCATCATACATGGGAACTGAAGGTAGCCAAAGTCACCTGCAAGAGCGTAGTACAAGGATTTCAGTCACAGTGCATTGCATATGTGTAGCATGTTACAAATCTTGGTGATGCCATTTGTACTACATGGTTTTCATTTGCAGTCATTTAATGTTTTGTGATATGCAATGGGGGTACATGTGCATTGCCACTTAGAGATACTGTCATGCGCAGTAGGAAGGTCAGGCACACCAGGCACACCGCCTTACAGAACACTTATACCCGCGGTGATTCTCTGACACATAACACAGCGAGAATCTCCAAGTCACAGTCAGCCCTTCACATGACCATGTTACCTGTGGTGCGAGGGAAGCGTCACCAATTTCCAGGCTCTATCAGAAAGCAATACTATTTGTTCCCTCGTTTCCGCTGGCAACTGCCATGGAGATTGCGAGATGGCTGGAGCAAGAGTAATCGACAACAACTACTTCCTGGTTCCGGGCCAAACTCTCGGTCACGTGCCCTGAGCTACGCTCACGTGATCAGGAGTCGACAGGTATAAAAGCGACGTACTTTGAATCACTCGTTGCTTCACAGCTGTTTCACGACTCTGTTTGGCGTTTTCGATTCACGTTGGATTAATTTGGTTACAGATCTCAAGCTTATGGATTACGGACTGAGTTTTCTTGTTCCTTGGATTTGGCGTTTGGTTTCTGCTTGGATTTACGGACCTTTTTGACTTTAGCTCACGTTTCATGGATTGATTGGACTATCCTGATCTGCTTTGCCAAGTATTCTACGCTCTTCAGAGTTCTTCGAACTGCTACGTTACCACAGTTTTCAGAATACTTCCAAGAATCATCAGGTGGTAGTCAGTGCTGATTTTCTGGCGCCTTGGCTTTGAAGTGCTACTAACGCTTCCCTGCACCACAGCCTCAGAGTTACTGGCATTTAGAATATAACCCTTGGGTAAGCCCTATTTCAATAACAGTTACATTGTTAACAGTACTGTGTTTGTTTGTACTAATACCTAATTCATTCCACAGCTCTGGGGTCCTCGGCCGCGTCTGGTCCTGCGAAAGAACAACAACCACCTGTGGCCTCAAGGCTCGCACGGGGAGTGATTTTTCTTCTCTCCGTGTCGAACTTGGGGACAGAGACCCAAATATTCTTCACAACGAGTCAAGTTACCACAGACTGTGAAGCCCCGGGTTGTGTTGAATATGGAGGCCGCAGCCGACGACCCCGTGGCTGCATTGGTACAGGCAATTACAATGTTGAGGGCGGATATGACAGCTGCCAATGCCGCTATACATCAGGGGTTAGACCTCAATCAAAGTACTCACAATCCCTTACCCGCTGATGCTGAGTTTGCCGATTTAGCGGCAGCCCCACCAGCAGTAACGCCATCTATTGTTCCCACTACAGCACCTCAAATTCCCGTATTGGTGCCCAAGCCCTTTCCTTTAGCTGCTCCAGAAAGATTTCATGGGGATCCCCGAATGTTTTGTACATTCATAAACCAATGCAAATTGCATTTTCTTTGTAGACCTCAGGCTTTCCCCGATTCCACCACAAAGGCAGCATTTACATTATCTCATCTAGCTGGTAGAGCTGCCGCCTGGGCAAACCCGTTACTGGAAAACAATAGTCCTGTTCTTTATGATTTTGACTTACTAGTCACAGAAATATCTCAGGTATTTGACACCCGCTACAAGGCCCAGTCCCGGGATCTTGAGTTATTGGAATTATCCCAAGGAAAGGGTTCACTCATAGAATATATTGCCCGATTCAATCAATTGGCCACTGAGACCTCTTGGCCTGAATCAAAGAAAGCAGTGGTGTTTTACAGAGGACTCAGTAATTCCATGAAGGACGCCCTACATATAGACGCACAGCGTTCTGAACGTAAAAATGAAGCAGGGTTTCTTAGTACAGTTCAGACCTCCTCCACAGATACAGGTAGCGAACCCATGCAGATAGGCGTAATCCGCAGTCCAATTTCCCAAATCGAACGAGAACGCCGTAGAACAGACAAGGCTTGTTATTATTGTGGCTTAAACGGTCATTTTGTGAAGACCTGTCCTCGGAGTCCCAAAACTAAAAATTTGTTTTTTCGGACTGCTCGACCCTAGATTCGAGCGCCGGATCGAGCAGTTCATCCACTCCCTCAGAACACACAAGGCTCGCACGAGGAGTGATTTTTCTTCTCTCCATGTGGAACTTGGGGACAGAGGCCCAAATATTCTTCACAACGAGTCAAGTTACAACAGATACACTGTTCACACAGCTCACAAATATGTTATATCAGACATGGCCTGTGATAGGATTTCAAATTTGCATGTTGTCTGTGTTGGGCCTGTGGTGTGCTGTGCTACCAAGTAATGCCCTGCTGGTAATTTGTTAATCGTGTGCATGTTTGTGGTTTGTGCATTCCTGCCACAATGGATTTACTTGCATGGTTTGCAGTGTACATGTCATCAGTGTCTGGCAGTGTTGCATTGTCATTGTGCATTTTTGAACTGTTCCATTGGCTGTGTAGGCATGCATTCCCTATGCATTGTGGTCCCTGAAGTCATCCGTTTGTACATGAGTTACTTGTTGGGGCATTATGTATTGCTGTCATACTACTACTGCATAGTTGTGCTAGGCCTAGTACTGTGGGTTGGTGGGTGTCATGTGCGGTGTGAGAGCAGGTTCTGCTTGTACAGAGCCTTGACAGGGCATGCATTGATTAATAGTAGTAGTAATGATCCATCCCCTTCACATGGTATTCAACTGGTGCTGCAAGATTGTACTGTGTGATGGCACTTGTACTCACCAAGCATCCATGTCTGTTGCCCTCTTTAGCTCTCAATGTATGCAGGCAGGGTGCTATTACACAGGACCATAGCATTGTGGGTGAATCCAGGAAAGCAGGTGCAGCAGTGTGCTATTGTCTTGTCAGGTCAGCGTTGCTCGTAACCTGCACATTGATGTAGTGGAACTGCTTCCTGTTGGGGTACACCTCTTCGGGAGCCTAGGGGGCAACCAATGCCAGCAATTACATTTAGCATGTGAGCTGCTTCATAAAAATCAGGGCTGTCATTTGGGGGTCGCAGGCATCGCAACTGCAACCCCTTAGGTCTTCCTTTTACCCCTGTGGTCTACCTTTCTACCCCTACAGACAAACAACATTTTCTTTTTTTTGTTTTAAATAGAAGCTCCTGGGCTGTGGCCAGTTCCATGTGGCTCTTTGTTTTTGGAGTGACTGGCATTCTTGTTCAGGCCTCTGAAAAAAACAGGGGGTTTCACAAGTGTAAAACTTTGATAAGTGACCCTAAATAATAAAAAATTGGAATAACAAATAATGTGCTTTTCTGGAATTCGATACAATAATTGCTGGGCCCATTAAATGTTTATTTCAGGCACACCTCAGGGGGTTAGTTATTGATTTACAGGGTAATTCATAGAAATTCGCACAAAAGTGGCGCACGCGACTGGCGCACAGCATGCCCGTGCGAATGTCTGCGCCAGCCGCGTGCGCTAAAATCGATTTCCGCGCACAGCGTATTCATGGATTTTCGCATCCAAAACCAGCCGTGGCGCAGCATGGCGCATCGACCCTGCAGCAGCGCCAGTTACGCCCCCAAGAACGCCCTCGCGCAAGGAAAAGCCTTCAAAATCCCCAAATAATTGCAAAGGGCTGCGCTAACCCTGGACCAGTTCACAGGGCTGGCAAACAGCAAACGCCAAGCGGGGAACGTGTATTTCAGTGGTTCGCGGGAAGTTCCACACGCGATTGTCCTGTGTACGTGTGTATCAGGGGTGCGCAGGAAGTTCCACACGCGATTTCAGCAGGGTACGTGTATTTCAGGGGTGCGTGGGAAGTTCCACACGCGATTGGCCCCGTGCGAGCAGGGTACGTGTATTCCAGGGGTGCGCGGGAAGTTCCACACGCGATTTCAGCAGGGTATGTGTATTTCAGGGGTGCGCGGGAAGTCTCACACACGATTGGCCCCGTGCGAGCAGGGTACGTGTATTTCAGGGGTGCGCGGGAAATTCCACACGCGATTTCAGAAGGGTACGTGTATTTCAGGTGTGCGCGGGAAGTTCCACACGCGATTCCATCAGGGTACGTGTATTTCAGGGATGCGCGGGAAGTTCCACACGCGATTTCAGCAGGGTACGTGTATTCCAGGGGTGCGCGGGAAGTTCCACACGCGATTGGCCCAGTGCGAGCAGGGTACGTGTATTCCATGGGTGCGTGGGAAGTTCCACACGTGATTTCAGCAGGTTACGTGTATTTCAGGGGTGCGCAGGAAGTTCCACATGCGATTTCAGCAGGGTACGTGTATTTCAGGGGTTCTGGGGAGTACTACACGTGAATTGGCCGTGTGGGTCCTCCCAGGTGTTCGCTCTACAACCTCCACGGCCCCTGCAGGCAGCCCACACCACGGGGGACTACCCTGCACCCCTGCTCATGTCCCGCAGGCAGCCCATCCACCATGGGCATGCCCCCCAGCCAACCCACATGTCACCTTGCACTACTGATCAACAATGCATGTCTCCCACCACCCCCAACCCCCAGCAGCCAGGGGCACCCTCCACCAGGCCCCCACACATGTCTACCACCACCCCCACCCCCCAGCAATGCAGGGGCAGCCTCCACCAGGCCCCCACTCATGTCCCCCTGCACCCCCATCCCCCAGCCACCAGGGGCAGATTCCACCAGGCCCCCACTCATGTCTCCCACCACCCCCACCCCCCAGCAGTGCAGGGGCAGCCTCCACCAGGCCCCCAATAATGTCCCCCTGCACCCCCACCCCCCAGCAGTGCAGGGGCACCCTCCACCAGGCCCCCGCCCATGTCTCCCACCCCCCCACCCCCCAGAACTGTGGGGCACCTGCCAGCAGGCCCCCACCCATGTCTCCCACCATCCACCCCCAGCAGTGCAGGGGCAGCCTCCACCAGGCCCCCACTCATGTCTCTCACCCCCCCACCCCAAAGCAGTGCAGGGGCACCCTCCACCAGGCCCCCACCCATGTCTCCCACCCCCCCACCCCCCAGCAGTGCAGGGGCACCCTCCACCAGGCACCCACCCAGGTCTCCCACCACCCCCACCCCCCAGCAGTGCAGGGGCATCCTCCACCAGGCCCCCACCCATGTCTCCCACCCCCCCACCCCCCAGCAGTGCAGGGGCACCCTCCACCAGGCCCCCACACATGTTTCCTACCCCCCCACCCCCAGCAGTGCAGGGGCACCTCCACCAGGCCCCCACCCATGTCTCCCACCACCCCCACCCCCCAGCAGTGCAGGGGCACCCTACAACAGGCCCCCACCCATGTCTCCCAACACCCCCACCCCCCAGCAGTGCAGGGGCATCCTCCACCAGGCCCCCACCCATGTCTACCACCACCCCCACCCCCCAGCCACCAGGGGCAGCCTCCACCAGGCCCCCACCCATGTCTCCCACCACCCCTACCCCCCAGCAGTCAGGGGCACCCTCCACCAGGCCCCCACTCATGTCTACCACCACCCCCATCCCCCAGCCACCAGGGGCAGATTCCACCAGGCCCCCACTCATGTCTCCCACCACCCCCACCCCCCAGCAGTGCAGGGGCACCCTCCACCAGGCCCCACCCATGTCCCCCTGCACCCCCACCCCCCAGCAGTGCAGGGGCAGCCTCCACCAGGCCCCCACCCATGTCTACCACCACACGCGATTTCAGCAGGGTACGTGTATTTCAGGGGTGCGCGGGAAGTTCCACATGCGATTTCAGCAGGGTACGTGTATTTCAGGGGTTCCGGGGAGTACTACAGGTGAATTGGCCGTGTGGGTCCTCCCAGGTGTTCGCTCTACAACCTCCACGGCCCCTGCAGGCAGCCCACACCACAGGGGACTACCCTGCACCCCTGCTCATGTCCCGTAGGCAGCCCATCCACCATTGGCATGCCCCCCAGCCAACCCACATGTCACCTTGCACTACTGATCAACAATGCATGTCTCCCACCACCCCCACCCCCCAGCAGTCAGGGGCACCCTCCACCAGGCCCCCACACATGTCTACCACCACCCCCATCCCCCAGCCACCAGGGGCAGATTCCACCAGGCCCCTACTCATGTCTCCCACCACCCCCAGCAGTGCAGGGGCAGCCTCCACCAGACCCCCACTCATGTCCCCCTGCACCCCCACCCCCCAGCAGTGCAGGGGCAGCCTCCACCAGGCCCCCACTCATGTCCCCCTGCACCCCCACCCCCCAGCAGTGCAGGGGCAGCCTCCACCAGGCCCCCACCCATGTCTACCACCACCCCCACCCCCCAGCCACCAGGGGCAGCCTCCACCAGGCCCCCACCCATGTCTCCCACCAGCCCCTACCCCTCAGCAGTCAGGGGGAACCCTCCACCAGGCCCCCACTCATGTCTCCCACTACCCCCATCCCCCAGCCACCAGGGGCAGATTCCACCAGGCCCCCACTCATGTCTCCCACCACCCCCACCCCCCAGCAGTGCAGGGGCAGCCTCCACCAGGCCCCCACTCATGTCCCCCTGCACCCCCACCCCCCAGCAGTGCAGGGGCACCCTCCACCAGGCCCCCACCCATGTCTCCCACCCCCTCCACCCCCCAGAACTGTGGGGCACCTGCCAGCAGGCCCCCACCCATGTCTCCCACAACCCCACCCCCCAGCAGTGCAGGGGCAGCCTCCACCAGGCCCCCACTCATGTCCCCCTGCACCCCCACCACCCAGCAGTGCAGGGGCACCCTCCACCAGGCCCCCACCCATGTCTCCCAAAACCCCCACCCCCCAGTACTATGGGGCACCTTCCAGCAGGCCCCCACCCATGTCTCCCACCCCCCCCACCCCAAGCACTGTGGGGCACCTGCCAGCAGGCCCCCACCCATGTCCAACTCATGTTCACACCCCCCACCCCCCAGCACTGTGGGGCACCTGCCAGCAGCCCCCCACCCATGTCTTCCACCCCTCCACCGCCCAGCACTGTGAGGCACCTGCCAGCAGGCCCCCACCCATGTCCAACTCATGTTCCCCACCCCCCCCCCACCCCCCAGCACTGTGGGGCACCCTCCACCAGGCCCCCAGCCATGTCTCCCACCCCTCCCCCACCCCCCAGCACTGTGGGGCACCTGCCAGCAGGCCCCCACCCATGTCTCCCACCCCCCCCACCCCCAAGCAGTGCAGGGGCACTCTCCACCAGGCCCCCACTCATGTCTCCCACCCCCCCACCCTCCAGCAGTGGAGAGGCACCCTCCACCAGGCCCCCACCCATGTCTCCCACCACCCCCACCCCCCAGCAGTGCAGGGGCACCCTCCACCAGGCCCCCACCCATGTCTCCCACCCCCCCACCCCCCAGCAGTGCAGGGGCACCCTCCACCGGGCCCCAACCCATGTCTCCCACCCCCCCACCACCCAGCAGTGCAGGGGCACCCTCCACCAGGCCCCCACCCATGTCTCCCACCACCCCCACCCCCAGCAGTGCAGGGGCACCCTCCACCAGGCCCCCACCCATGTCTCCCACCACCCCCACCCCCCAGCAGTGCAGGGACATCCTCCACCAGGCCCCCACCCATGTCTACCCCCACCCGCACCCCCCAACCACCAGGTGCAGCCTCCACCAGGCCCCCACCCATGTCTCCCACCACCCCCTACCCCCCAGCAGTCAGGGGCACCCTCCACCAGGCCCCCACTAATGTCTACCACCACCCCCATCCCCCAGCCACCAGGGGCAGATTCCACCAGGCCCCCACTCATGTCTCTTACCACCCCCACCTCCCAGCAGTGAAGGGGCAGCCTCCACCAGGCCCCCACTCATGTCCCCCTGCCCCCCCACCACCCAGCAGTGCAGGGGCACACTCTCCCAGGCCCCCACCCATATCTCCCAACCCCCTCACCCCCCAGCACTGTGGGGCACCTGCCAGCAGGCCCCCACCCATGTCTCCCACCCTCCCCACCCCCCAGCACTGTGGGGCACCTGCCAGCAGGCCCCCACCCATGTCTCCCACCCCCCACCCCCCAGCAGTGCAGGGGCAGCCTCCACCAGGCCCCCACTCATATCCCCCTGCACCCCCACCCCCCAGCACTGTGGGGCACCTGCCAGCAGGCAGGCCCCCACACATGTCTCCCACCCCCCCACTCCCCAGCACTGTGGGGCACCTGCCAGCAGGCCCCCACCCATGTCAAACTCATGTTCCCCACTCCCCCACCCCCCAGCACTGTGGGGCACCTGTCAGCAGGCCCCCACCCATGTCTCCCACCCCACCCCACCCCCCAGCCCCCAAGGGCAGCCTCCACCAGGCCCCCACCCATGTCCAACTCATGTTCCCCACCCCCCACCCCCCAGCACTGTGCGGCACCTGCCAGCAGGCCCCCACCCATGTCTCCCACCCCCCCCAGCAACCAGGGGCAGCCTCCACCAGGCCCCACCCATTTCTCCCACCACCCCTACCCCCAGCAGTCAGGGGCACCCTCCACCAGGCCCCCACTCATGTCTACCACCACCCCCATCTCCCAGCCACCAGAGGCAGCCTCCACCAGGCCCCCACCCATTTCTCCCACCACCCCCTACCCCCCAGCAGTGCAGGGGCACCCTCCACCAGGCCCCCACCCATGTCTCCCACCACCCCCACCCCCCAGCAGTGCAGGGGCACCCTCCACCAGGCCCTCACCCATGTCTACCACCACCCCCACCCCCAGCCACCAGGGGCAGCCTCCACCAGGCCCCCACCCATGTCTCCCACCACCCCCTACCCCCCAGCAGTCAGGGGCACCCTCCACCAGGCCCCCACGCATGTCTACCACCACCCCCATCCCCCAGCCACCAGGGGCAGATTCCACCAGGCCCCCACTCATGTCCCCCTGCACCCCCACCCCCCAGCAGTGCAGGGGCAGCCTCCACCAGGCCCCCACTCATGCCCCCCTGCACCCCAACCCCCCAGCACTGTGGGGCAACTGCCAGCAGGCCCCCACCCATGTCCAACTCATGTTCCCCACCCCCCCAACCCCAGCACTGTGGGGCACCTGCCAGCAGGCCCCCACCCATGTCCAACTCATGTTCCCCACCACCCCCACCCCCCAGCACTGTGGGGCACCTGCCAGCAGGCCCCCACCCATGTCCAACTCATGTTCCCCACCCCCCCACCCCCCAGCACTGTGGGGCACCTGCCAGCAGGCCCCCGCCCATGTCCAACTCATGTTCCCCACCCCCCACCCCCCAGCTCTGTGGGGCACCTGCCAGCAGGCCCCCACCCATGTCCAACTCATGTTCCCCAGCCAACATGTCATCACAATCTAGATCCCCGGTCCCTATGGTCAGCCTCCAAATGCAAAACACCCACCTGAGTATTGCATCCACCCACTCATAATTGGCAATTACATCACAGAACACCAATTGCAAGTTCCGAAACAAACACATTTCCCTCACATACACCCAATGGGTGTCAGTGAATCTCAAAACCCATATCATGAAATGCATGAAACCAATGAGATAACACACATTGAAGTTCACTAAAAAAATATGTATTAAAGGAAACATAAATAGAATCAAAAATAAAGAAACAGAAATGTGAATGTACAAAAATGAAAAGAAGCATGTCCGTGAAAAAAGCAAAACCAAAAATCAAATTCCAAAGTAATGGTGTCCAAAGTCACTGTCCACAAAACAAAATCCAATGGGAAATAAAAAAGAAAGCCATTGCTCCATGGTTAAAATGTGAAAGAAAAATACAATCCAACAGTGAACTATGTACATGGTAACAAGCCAGGGTCCATTATCCCAACAAAAGAATGGAAACCTATCTAACTACACTAACTAATAAAATAAACTATATACAAAAATGTGGCCAATGTCCGAAAGGTCCAAAATAAATCCAAAAAAAAATGACACCTAACACTACCTACATAACTATGTACAAGGGCAGCGGGCTAGTTTGACGGCTCACTTGTGGATGTCCCGGGCCAGGGCATCATCGAACTCCTGCTCAATGTCCCGGAGGCGGTCCTCCTCCTTGGCCCGAGGGTCCGCAGGGCCGTCGCCGTGTCCACCTCCAAACCCCTGCGGATTGCCTCGAGGCACTCGGCCCACCTCAGGGCCCTCCGCATGGAGTTCTCCGCCCTGACCATTGTGAGCCGTGCCTCTTCCGCCCGCTGCCACTCTGCATCTATGGCGTGGCCCAACCGCTGCCACACAGAAGACACTCTCTGTCCTGGGTCCTCCTGCCCTCCGGCCCATGCCTGCCCCTCCGATGTTGAAGGCCCCGAGCCTTCATGGCTCCCACCACGTTGCTGCTGCTCCTGTGCCTCTGCCCGTGCACTGCCTCCTGCTGCCTGCACATCCTCCACCGGCTGGGGTGCAGTCGTTGATGTGGCCACCCCTGCTGGACGTCTGACTCCCGACTGTGGCATGGATGCCTCCTCCACCAGCCTGGCCACAACGTCATAGGCAGCTCCACAGGGCACCCAGGTGACTCATGGATGGGAAGATGGCACGGAGGACGACTGCCGCGTAGGGGGTTCAGTTGAGGAGGGGGTCGTAGAAAGCCCCAGCAAACGGAGGAATCCGGCCTGGGTGACCTGTCCCAGCAGGCTGACGTGGTCAACGAGCCATTCGAGATGACGTGCAGTCTCCTCATGAAAAGACTGCAGGTCACCTTGCATGTCCCGTTGACGCAACGCCACACCAGTCAGGACAGGCTCAACCCGGACCCGGATAGCCACGTCCGCAGGCAGAGGAAGGCCAGTTGACGTGAGCTCATCCCCTGCCTGAAAACGGGTCTGGATGTAGGCATCCCTGCTGGTGCAAGATGATGCAGGGACAGGATCAGGGACAGGATTGCACACAGGCACCTCCGCGGCGGCCTGTGCTGCCTCCTGTCCCTGGTCCTGCACTGCACCACTAGCACCAGTGGGATCCCCACCTCCAGACCCCGTCTCTGTTGCTTGCACGGCCTCCTCCTCCACCAAACCCCCCACCAACCTGGATGATTCCGTGCCATCTTCCCCCGTTGGGCCCTGTGGGGTCCCAGCTGCCCCTTCTGCTGCCGAGGAGTCCAACTCCAACCTCCGCCTCTTGGACCTCCCCCCGGCAGCTGCGTCCTGGGATGCGGCACCAGACTCCTCACTTCCCAACGAGATGACAACATGGGAGGGGAGCCGGGCCTTGTGTCTCCGGCTGGCGGTGGGATCCCCGCCGCTGTGCTCCACAGCACCTTCTCCGCCCTCTTCATCAGCTGACGCTGCAGACAGGGAGAAATAAAACACAGGCATCAGGGCACTGTACAATGGACACATACACACATAACAGTTGTACATGAGTGGCATTGGCCAGCCTCAGACATGTCATCACAATCCCCAACACACATGTCATTTCAACTCGCACACATGAGCCATACCACAGCCATATCGCAACTGGCAGCACCATCCATACACATACAACAGCATGAGTAGGCAAAGGTGAGCCAGACATCACATGCAACACAGGAAGTGCACCACACATGTACACACACCACCACACTTGCATGCATGTGTACACCTCTGCCAAGTGTCGCAGTGTTCAGATGGGCATCCATGTCACATCTGCCCATCAGGCTTCCACATACCGCTGTCACATGCATCCATGTTGCATCACCGTTGCACCCTTGTCAAATACACACACATGCACATGTACACAGTGCTGATACATGCAGCTGAAAACAACATGCATGCGTCACATCACAGACATGTCTACTTACATACACATTCATCCAAACATGTGTGCCCACACAACTGCATTTGGCATGCAAGCCTACACACACAAGCACCATCCATGTCTCACACATTCCAGCCCTCACATGTGTTAGCCCCACGGCCCTGTACACCCCCACCCATACTCGACCCCATACAAACAGATGTGCAACCTGCACACTACTGAAAAATCACCACACACACAGCTCACAATCAGGATGCATGTACACTTACCGCTCGACTCCAGACGGGTCTGCCTCTCAAGTACCTGGACGTGGAGCGCTGGGGATGTGCGTTCCAGGACCCTCATCTGTTCTTCCGACAAGTGGCCCCGGTGCCCCTTGGCATCCGCTGCCTTCAAGAGGCGCCGGGCCTTGTTCAGGGTCCTCGACCTGAAGTCCTCCCAGCGCTTCTTGACATGTTGTAAGTCGCGGACTACCACCCCCTCTGCGTTGATGGCAGTCACGATGTCAGTCCAGATCCGAGTCCGTCCTTCCTTGTCGGCGTGGGAACTTCCGAAGAGGGCATCATACTGCCCCAGGACTTGCTCCACCAGGACACCAACTTCGGTGGCACTGAAGCTGGTGCCCCTCTGCCTCTCTGGCCGGGGGTTGTCAGTGGTCTCAGATGGTGTTTGCCCCGACATGACAACCCCAGAGGCAGGAGTGGGTGGGCAACTGGGTCCTGGGGCTGGGCTGTGGAGCGATGGAATCCCAGTCGTGAGTCTTCGGTTCCAGCAGGGGTGGTCACAGCAACAGCACCCCTGGCTGATGTGCAGGCAGCAAATGGCAGGGCACGTGGGCAGCAGGCAGTCAGGCAGCAGCAGATGGCAGGTGGGAGCATGCTCGAGGCTCTGGGGGGCAGTAGTTTGGCCTTCTGGGCAGGAGCGTGGTCTTCAGTGTGCTTACGCGTGGCCAGCTTGATACGGAGTGATTTGGCACGTGAAAATCCTGCACGTCTGCGTGTAAATCGAGGAAAGGCCCTTAGCGCGTATGCACGTCAGCACGCATATGCGATTTCATTGGACCAAAAGCCCTTAGCGCGTGAGCGCGTCTGTGACGTGAGGCGTGCGGGCATTTCCCTCATTTCACGTGATGACAGAGCACACGTGGATTTCCACCAATCGCGTGTGGAACTTCCTGCGCACCCCAGAAATACACGTACCCAGGCCAATCGCGTGTACGCTCACTTCCCGCCGATTACACGCGATGACACTCGGACGTGCAGTTTTACCACGTGTGCTCGCATATGTGATTTCATTGGCCCAAAGGCCACCATGCGCAGCTGTGACGTCACCCGCATGGCCGTAGAGAATGGCACGTGTAAAAATAAAGAAATACAACGTCCGAGTGTCAAAGCGCGTAATTGGTGGAAATGGCCTCATTGCGTATGCGCATCTGTGACGTGTGTATAAAAGGTACGTGTAGAACGCCATTTCCTTGTACGTGCTTTTCGTGGAGAGCGAGTGGGTGAAATCTGTACTTCTTGTCGGTTCACACGCGATTTACTTCACGGCGTTTCCAGTTCGTACTCCCTGTTACCTCTGACAGCTTTTTCTCTTTTCCTCTTTTTCCTGGGCCTGTTTCCTCAAACAGCTTCCCTACTACTGTTGTCCTGTCTCCTCAGACAGCGTACAATTCTTCTTTTGGCGGGGGTATTGCCAACGCGCACACGCCCATATTTTTCACACTTTTGTTCCTGGCAGACGGTGAGTCGCGCACGTATCTAACATCTGTGCTTGCCCCGTGTGTCGCGTACCCCTTAAGAGGTCATTCTAGGCTGCGTGTGACACGCATACGTTCATTCTTGTGTTCCTGGGTGCCACAGCGTAGTGCAGTTTTATTTTTCCATGCACGTGGTCTAGGAGGGGTTGCGTGCACCTTACTTCGCTTTTTTGGGGTGCCTGTGCGTTGCTTGACCCGTCATCTTTCCCCAGGGGTGACATACAGCCTTGCTAGAGCACTAGGGTACGATTACCATCTGGTACCTAACCCCTTTGACCCCAATTGCCCAGGACAATAGTTCACATCGATTCCCATACGCACAATAACATCAGTGCCATGGCTGGGAGGCGAACAAGCCGTAAGGGTGGCAAAGGTGGCCGGGCCCCAAGTGGTGGCCGTGGTGGATCCGGTAGGGGACGTGGCCGTGACTTGCAGGGTGCCCCTAGCCCCCCATGTGTGGAGGAGCAGTCAGGGACACCCATGACCCCCCCCCGGTTCAGGTTACCGTGGCTGACACCATCCATGTTCAGCCCTTGTTGGACCAGCCCACTGTGGAAGCAGACCTGGCACAGGGTGACTCCATGGCTGACTTCCAGGTCAGCAGGTCTAGGCCACGTGCGCCGGTGAACGTTGGTGTCATCAGGCCACGTGGATCAGGGGCAGCTAGGTCATCTGCTGCCCCGCGTAGGCATGCTGGGGAGGCTGCAGGGGCAGCTGCGGCTCCATCCACCCCACCTCTCACACACCCATCCAGGACAGTGTCGGTCCAAGTCCATCATGCTGACATTCCCCCTGACACCATCACACTTGAGATAATGCCTGCACCAACTCCCATGCTGAGTGTGCAATCCCACGCTCCTGCCCCTACTTTCCAGAGCGGCGCAGGACACTCCGGATCCCCACCACCTTCCAAGGGGAAGAGGAAGAGTGCTCGTCCAGTAGAGGCTGATGCCCCAGACACGGCTACACAGTCCGGCCCGTCAAGGGAGCCCAGCTTCAATGAGGCCGAACTGAATGCACTTTTAGAGTATGTGTCCGCACATGACCGCGAAATGGTGATTGTTGCAGGATCCAAGACCACACCTGCACAACGTCAGGCACACTGGCAGACCATTGCAGACATCATAAGTGCCCTTGGAATAGTGAGGCGCACAGCTAATGAATGCTACAAGCGCTGGAATGACCTGAAGCGCAGGGCAAAGAATAAGCTGGCCTCAAGTCATGCCGCAACTCTAGTGACTGGAGGTGGGTCTCCAGCAGACGACATCGAACTCACTCCACATGAGCAGATTGCTGGGACCTACGTCACGGAGGAACAGATCCAAGGCGTGGGAGAAGTGGCAGATTACGAGGCATTGTCAGGTGAGTGCACATGCATGTGTGTGTCATCCATGTGCATGGTGTGTGTGGGAGGGCTTCTGTTTGGGTGCCAGGGGAGGGTGTGTGTGCCTGAGTGGTTTGGCTCACCCATGTGCCTCTTCCTAAACATTCTTGGTAACAGCATTTGGGTATAGCAGGATCCCTTCTGCCAACATTAGACATCCAGCCCAACACCACGCCAGTTGCCCTTGGAGTGTCATCTTGCCACTACACTGTTGCTTATTTACCTCTGTTTATTCAGGCATTTGTTTGCATAACACCACTTTTACTCGGGATTTCTCAGTCCTATTGTCACATGTCTGACATGGCTATGGTGCAGTGGACTGGCTCAGTTTCGTGGACATGATTAGTTTGGACATGTCCCTGAACCATTACAATGAAAATAATCTATCATATGAACAAACTGGACTGAATGAACAATTGGTGACCTCCTCTCCCTCTTCACTTCATGGCTAGGGTACATGTCATCTGTGTGATGGCATGTGTATTTGACCTGCCAATCACTGGCCAATGTGTGATGCCACTGCTAGGCAGCATGCAGCAAATGTGTTCATCTTCCATCTTGGTGTCATCAATGTGTGCCATCTGCCTCCCCATCACATGCAGTGACGGTGCATGCATGGGAGTGTTTTAGTCATGTGGGACATGTGTCAATCAAGTACTGTTTCTGTAGCCTCTCAGCCCTCATTGTGTGCCATAGTGCTAATGCCTGTTTCCATTTGTTTTCTTTTATGTCTTTGCAGGGGACGACGCACCTGATACTGCTAGGGTTATGGAGATGGTGCAGACCCAGGAGGGGTCTGAGGGCCGACCGTCCACCATTGAGGGACGTAGTGTGGTGGTGGGTGAGAACCCACAACTGCTGCAGGTCGTGCTCTCAAGGGGTGTCTCTGGCTGCACCTCCCCCGAGCTGTACTCAGGTTTTGATTTGGATGATGAGACCTACGTGCCGTTGCAGGTGAGTGTTCCTGGGAGGGATTCTGTTCTGTCCGACCCACCTGCACCAGTGTTAGAACCCTCAACGGGGATGTCAGTGTTGGCAGGTACGCCTTTGGTGGTTACGGATGCAGGGTCACCCTCCGCGACATCTGATCCTGTTCCTGGGCCAGCAGAGCAGAGGGGGAATGCAGTCCTGCAGCCTCAGGCAGTGCCGGCACAGCAAGGCGCAGTTCGCCTTGCCCCAGACAGGTGTGGTGGCCGCCGACGTGGTGGCCGTACGCCACCTGGCAATACCGCATGGGAGCAATCCATTTACGGTATGGCAACAGGCAGCATCATCAGAGATGATGGCTCAGGCCATGGATAAGGTGACCACTTCCATTGTCCCCCCCGAAAGGCTGATGGAGCGACTACAGCAGGCAACCGACTCCATCTGCCAGTCACACAGGGAGGACATGTTGGCGTCCGACAGGGACAGGCGGGCGGCACTGGCGACTCTGCAGGAAGCCATCTCCATAGAGTCCCAGGGCCACAGGGAAGCCCTGAGGCTGGAACTCCTTCACCTCAGGACGACTCTTGTTGAGCTTGAGGCTTCAACAAACCGAAGGACAGAACAGCAGCTGGAGCATCTCACCCGTACGCTCTCAGCTGAGATGCAGGCAACTAGGGCGGAGGTCCGGGCATCCCGTGAGTTGTTGCATGGGGACCTCCGCACACTCATCCTCCAGAACGAGACCTACCACACCCGCATGTTTGCAGCCATGGAGGAACAGACTAGGGCTTTGCGTGGGCTGCCTCCCATAGTGCCACCACCTCCGGATACAGCTGCAGAGGGTGAGGATAGCGACAGCAGTGATACTCCCACAATAGGGCCTCCCTAACCCCCCCCCCCCCCGGGCCCATTAATGGCCATTTTTTATTTTTTTTAAAAAACTTTTTTTTTTTTTTGGGACAGTGTGTTGCCTTGTGTGGCTCCCGTGGGCATACACTGCATTGTGGCTGGGCACATGCAGGCTTGTCATGTATTTGGTTCAGATGCTTGGGTTTTTGTCACACACACCCCTCCTGCTTCCCGTTTCCATGGGCTTGCAAAGGGTGTGCCCAAGTGACATTGACGTACATGGTGACATTGGACTCCCATGAGCTGTGTGGGCAGTCTGTAGTCAATACTGTGTATACATTCATAGTGCATATTGTTGTTGTATTGTACACTGTGTGGTGTATTGATATGTACCTCTGCATCCATCTCATCCTCCATATTTGCAGGTCCATTCCTCATGTCTTCACAATGCGGTCCACCTTGGAACTGGAGTCCATGTTGTAAGCAGTGCACCTACACTCTTGCGTGGCGCTAACACTGTATACTTGCAAGTGTTCGGAGGGCTGTCATCATCAGGTGGTGAGGCTAGCTAATTTTTAAGTCTGTAATGTCATGTTTAAGGTAGGTTGGAGGTTGTGTAGGTGATTGGTATTCTTGGTAATTATTTGGTAATGTGGGTTGTAGGTCCTGCATTACTGTGAGCATTTCATGTGTGGACATGTTTCCATTAGGGACACTGTAGCTGCTGACACTTGGGGCATGTTATGGGGATTAATTTCTTTCCTCTCACATTGCATGACATGCCATGGTGTGTTGTGTGGCCGTGCCGGGGAGGGGGTGGGTGACATGGCACTGTTTTCATGTAGTATTTTGCAAGTGGGTATTCATTTCTGCAGCATGGAAGTGTCTTTTCATGACACTGCATTGGTGGTGTTTGTGTAGGTAGGGATGCACACATTGTGACACTTCCACATGAACAATCTCAGGCTGCTATGGTTATGACAGTTGAAAGTCCCTTTGTTCGTCTTTATTGTCAGGTCGAGTCATCATTGCTTATCAGATGGTATGTGCCAGGCCTGTGTGCACTCCACTGCGGTGTGATTTCTATGTGAAGTAATTAGCCACCAGCTGCCTACGGGCTGCCTCATCCGTGCCCTCTCCCCTCCCATGCGCAGCGGGCGTGCATGTGGTTGGGGATGTGGGGGCACCACAATGTCCACGGCCAGGCCCCGGCGTGTTGCAACATTGTGCAGGACACATGCTGCCACTATGATCCTGCACACTACTGGGGGCGCATATAACAGCTGCCCGCCAGAACGGTCAAGGGAGCGAAAGCGTGACTTGAGCACTCCGAATGTGCGCTCCACTATGCCCCGGGTTGCAATATGGGCTGTGTTGTATCTTACCTCTGTAGGCATGATGGGGTTCCGAATTGGCGTCATCATGTGGGTGCTCAGAGGGTAGGCACTGTCCCCTGGTGAGGAGGTGATGGGATTCATTAGTGGGGTAGTGACATAACTCTGCATCTGACATGCATGCATGTGCAGTGGCATTCATACTCACCTAGCAGCCATGTATCGCCATGCCGCCCAGCTTCTAGGTCCCGGCTTAGGGTAGACATTCGGTAAATGAAGCTGTCGTGGGTGGACCCTGGATAGTTGGCATATACTGAGGTGATGATTCCCTTAGCATTACATACTACCTGCACGTTGATGGAATGCCAGTGTTTGCGGTTTCTATAGATGTGCTCAGATGCCCTGGGGGGACGTAGTGCCACATGGGTGCAGTCAATGGCACCTAGCACTTTTGGAAATTGTGCCACACCGTAGAAATCGAGGGTAGCAGCCTGCCTTTCTGCAGGTGTCCTGGGCAGGTATATGTGCCTACGGACTGATGGGCGTGCAGTGATGATGTTCAAGACCTGGTGTAGGCAGCGTGACTGCGTGGCCTGTGACACCCCACCCACTATGACACTTGTCCGCTGAAATGATCCTGTGGCCAAGAAGTGCAGTACATTGAGGACCTTCTCCAGGGGGCTGAGTGCTTGGGAGCACAGGGTGGGTGATGTGAGGTCATCCTCCCACTCACTGACCAGGTCCAGTATTATGTGTGGGGGAGACCTGTACCTCCCATACACCTGGTCATCAGGCATCCCAAAAAGGCTGGTTCTGGGAGTGAAAATTCGGGCCCTCACTATCCTCCTCCTCCTTTGGTAACCCACGGCCACTGCTGCTAGGAATGGTATATTCATCCTGGCGTATGAGCTTGTTTGTTGTTTGCGCCCACTTTTATGCTCCGCGGGTCGACGTACGCCTGCTTCATGCTGGCGTACGTGTCTCAGGATTGGACAATTTTTCGGCACGTCATAGCACGCTCTCACAGGCACAGTCCCGGGTAAATATTCCCGCCCACCCCTGGAATACATGTAACCCAATCTCACAGGCCCAATCGCGTGTGGAAGTTCACGCGCACCCCGAAGTACACGTACCCAGGCTAATCGCGTGTGGAGGTTCACGTGCACCCCGAAGTACACGTACCCAGGCCAATCACGTGTGGAACTTCCCGCGCACCCCGAAGTACACGTACAATCGCGTGCGGAACTTCCCGCGAACCCCGTAGTACACGTACCCAGGCCAATCGCATGTGGGACTTCCCGCGCACCCCGAAGTACACATACCCAGGCAAATCGCACGGCTGGGGGGTGGGGTTGTTGGGAGACATGAGTTGGACATGAGTGGGGGCCTGGTGGAGGCTGCCCCTGTTGGCTGGGGGGTGGGGGTCGTGGTAGACATGAGTGGGGGCCTGGTGGAGGCTGCCCCTGGTGGTTGTGGGATGGGGGTGGTGGGAGACATGAGTGGGGGCCTGGTGGAGGCTGCCCCTGGTGGCTGGGGGGTGGGGGAGGTAGTAGACATGAGTGGGGGCCTGGTGGAGGCTGCCCCTGCACTGCGGGGGGGTGGGGGTGGTGGGAGACATGAGTGGGGGCCTGGTGGAGGCTGCCCCTGGTGGCTGGGGGGTGGGGGTGGTGGTAGACATGAGTGGGGGCCTGGTGGAGGCTGCCCCTGCACTGTGGGGGGTTGGGGGTGGTGGGAGACATGAGTGGGGGCCTGGTGGAGGCTGCCCCTGGTGGCTGGGGGGTGGGGGTGGTGGTAGAAATCGAGGGTGGCAGCCTGCCTTTCTGCAGGTGTCCTGGGCAGGTATATGTGCCTACGGACTGATGGGCGTGCAGTATTGATGTTCAAGACCTGGTGTAGGCAGCGTGACTGCGTGGCCTGTGACACCCCACCCACTATGGCACTTGTCGGCTGAAATGATCCTGTGGCCAAGAAGTGCAGTACATTGAGGACCTTCTCCAGGGGACTGAGTGCTTGGGGCCACAGGGTGGGTGATGTGAGGTCATCCTCCCACTCACTGACCAGGTCCAGTATTATGTGTGGGGGAAACCTGTACCTCCCATACACCTGTTCATCAGGCATCCCAAAAAGGCTGGTTCTGGGAGTGAAAATTCGGGCCCTCACTATCCTCCTCCTCCTTTGGTAACCCACGGCCACTGCTGCTAGGAATGGTATATTCACCCTGGCGTATGAGCTTGTTTGTTGTTTGCGCGCACTTTTATACTGCGCAGGTCGACGTACGCCTGCTTCATGCTGGCGTACGTGTCTCAGGATTGGACAATTTTTCGGCACGTCGTAGGCGAACGTGGAATCTTCCCGCCCACCCCAGGAATACACGTAGCACGCTCTCACAGGCACAGTCGCGGGTAAATATTCCCGCCCACCACTGGAATACATGTAACCCACTCTCACAGGCCCAATCGCATGTGGAAGTTCACGCGCACCCCGAAGTACACGCACCCAGGCTAATCGCGTTTGGAGGTTCACGCGCACCCCGAAGTACACGTACCCAGGCCAATCGCGTGTGGGACTTCCCGTGCACCCCGAAGTACACGTACAATCGCGTGTGGAACTTCCCGCGCACCACGTAGTACACGTACCCAGGCCAATCGCATGTGGGACTTCCCGCGCACCCCGAAGTACACATACCCAGGCAAATCGCACGGCTGGGGGGTGGGGGTGGTGGGAGACATGAGTTGGACATGAGTGGGGGCCTGGTGGAGGCTGCCCCTGTTGGCTGGGGGGTGAGGGTGGTGGTAGACATGAGTGGGGGCCTGGTGGAGGCTGCCCCTTGTGGTTGTGGGATGGGGGTGGTGGGAGACATGAGTGGGGGCCTGGTGGATGCTGCCCCTGGTGGCTGAGGGGTGGGGGTGGTGGTAGACATGAGTGGGGGCCTGGTGGAGGCTGCCCCTGCACTGCGGGGGGGTGGGGGTGGTGGTAGACATGAGTGGGGGCCTGGTGGAGGCTGCCCCTGGTGGCTGGGGGGTGGGGGTGGTGGTAGACATGAGTGGGGGCCTGGTGGAGGCTGCCCCTGCACTGCGGGGGGTGGGGGTGGTGGGAGACATGAGTGGGGGCCTGGTGGAGGCTGCCCCTGATGGCTGTGGGGTGGGGGTGGTGGTAGACATGAGTGGGGGCCTGGTGGAGGCTGCCCCTGCACTGCGGCAGGGTGGGGGTAATAGGGGACATGAGTGGGGGCCTGGTGGTGGCTGCCCCTGGTGGCTGTGGGATGGGGGTGGTGGGAGACATGAGTGGGGGCCTGGTGGAGGCTGCCCCTGGTGGCTGGGGGGTGGGGATAATAGGGGACATGAGTGGGGGCCTGGTGGAGGCTGCCCCTGCACTGCGGGGGGGTGGGGGTAATAGGGGACATGAGTGGGGGCCTGGTGGAGGCTGCCCATGCACTTCTGGGGGGTGGGGGCGGTGGGAGACATGAGTGGGGGCCTGGTGGAGGCTGCCCCTGGTGGCTGGGGGGTGGGGGAGGTGGTAGACATGAGTGGGGGCCTGGTGGAGGCTGCCCCTGCACTGCAGGGGTGGGGGTAATAGCGGACATGAGTGGGGGCCTGGTGGATGCTGCCCCTGCACTGCTGGGGGGTGGGGGTAATAGGGGACATGAGTGGGGCCTGGTGGAGGCTGCCCCTGCACTGCTGGGGGGGGGCTGTGGGAGACATGAGTGGGGGCCTGGTGGAGGCTGCCCCTGTGGCTGGGGTGTGGGGGTGGTGGTAGACATGAGTGGGGGCCTGGTGGAGGCTGCCCCTGGTGGTTGTGGGATGGGGGTGGTGGGAGACATGAGTGGGGGCCTGGTGGAGGCTGCCCCTGGTGGCTGGGGGGTGGGGGTGGTGGTAGACATGAGTGGGGGCCTGGTGGAGGCTGCCCCTGGTGGCTGGGGGGTGGGGGTGGTGGTAGACATGAGTGGGGGCCTGGTGGAGGCTGCCCCTGCACTGCGGGGGGTGGGGGTAATAGGGGACATGAGTGTGGGCCTGGTGGATGCTGCCCCTGGTGGCTGTGGGATGGGGTGGTGGGAGACATCAGTGGGGGCCTGGTGGAGGCTGACCCTGCACTGCTGGGGGGTGGGGGTGGTGGGAGACATGAGTGGGGGCCTGGTGGAGGCTGCCCCTGGTGGCTGGGGGGTGGGGGTAATAGGGGACATGAGTGGGGGCCTGGTGGAGGCTGCCCCTGGTGGTTGTGGGATGGGGCGGTGGGAGACATGAGTGGGGGCCTGGTGGAGGCTGCCCCTGGTGGCTGGGGGGTGGGGGTGGTGGTAGACATGAGTGGGGGCCTGGTGGAGGCTGCCCCTGCACTGCGGGGGTGGGGTTATAGGGGACATGAGTGGGGGCCTGGTGGAGGCTGCCCCTGCACTGCTGGGGGGAAGTGATGGTGGGAGACATGAGTGGGGGCCTGGTGGAGGCTGCCACTGGTGGCTGGGGGGTGGGGGTGGTGGTAGACATGAGTGGGGGCCTGGTGGAGGCTGCCCCTGGTGGTTGTGGGATGGGGGTGGTGGGAGACATGAGTGGGGGCCTGGTGGAGGCTGCCCCTGGTGGCTGGGGGGTGGGGGTGGTGGTAGACATGAGTGGGGGCCTGGTGGAGGCTGCCCCTGCACTGCTGGGGGGTGGGGGTGGTGGGAGACATGAGTGGGGGCCTGGTGGAGGCTGCCCCTGCACTGCTGGGGGGTGGGGGTGGTGGGAGACATGAGTGGGGGCCTGGTGGAGGCTGCCCCTGCACTGCAGGGGGGTGGGGGTAATAGGGCACATGAGTGGGGGCCTGGTGGAGGCTGCCCCTGGTGGCTGTGGGATGGGGGTGGTGGGAGACATGAGTGGGGGCCTGGTGGAAGCTGCCCCTGCACTGCTGGGGGGTGGGGGTAATAGGGGACATGAGTGGGGGCCTGGTGGAGGCTGCCCCTGCACTGCTGGGGGGTGGGAGTGGTGGGAGACATGAGTGGGGGCCTGGTGGAGGCTGCCCCTGGTGGCTGGGGGGTGAGGGTGGTGGGAGACATGAGTTGGACATGAGTGAGGGCCTGGTGGAGGCTGCCCCTGGTGGCTGGGGGGTGGGGGTGGTGGTAGACATGAGTGGGGGTCTGGTGGAGGCTGCCCCTGCACTGCGGGGGGGTGGGGGTAATAGGGGACATGAGTGGGGGCCTGGTGGAGGTCGCCCCTGCACTGCGGGGGGTGGGGGTGGTGGGAGACATGAGTGGGGGCCTGGTGGAGGCTGCCCCTGGTGGCTGGGGGTAGGGGTGGTGGGAGACATGAGTGGGGGCCTGGTGGAGGCTGCCCCTGGTGGCTGTGGGATGGGGGTGGTGGGAGACATGAGTGGGGGCCTGGTGGAGGCTGCCCCTGGTGGCTGTGGGATGGGGGTGGTGGGAGACATGTGTTGGTGATCACTAGTGCAAGGTGACATGTGGGTTGACTGGTGGGCATGGCCATGGTGGATGGGTTGCCTGTGGGACATGAGCAGGGGTGCAGGGTAGTACCCTGTGGTGTGGGCTGCCTGCAGGGGCCGTGGAGGGTGTAGAGGGAACACCTGGGGGGATCCACATGGCCAAATCATGTGTAGCATTCCCCGGCACCACCGAAATACACGTACCCTGCTGGAATCGTGTGTGAATCTTCCGTGCACATCGGAATACACGTACCCAGGCCAATCGCGTGTGGAACTTCCCGCGCACCCCCACCTAGCCAGGCCAATCACGTGTGGAACTTCCCGCGCACCCCGTAGTACACGTACCCAGGCCAATTGCGTGTGGAACTTCCCACGCTCCCCCACCTACCCAGGCCAATCACGTGTGGAACTTCCCGCGAACCCCGAAGTACACGTACCCAGGCTAATCGCGTGTGGAACTTCCCGCGCACCCAGGAACACGCGCACACGCTATTTTTCACACAGCGGGTGTCCGTGTTTGTCGGGGCCCCTTTGCACCTCATTTGTCCTAGAGGGCCACTGTATGGGCCATTCATCATGGCTGTATATGGGTGCTTTTTGTTAGCGCACATTTTGGCGCACATTTTTTTCAGTCGCAGGGGCGCTACCGCCTGCTTTCTTCTGGCGTACTTGTTTGGCCCTGTGCGCATCTTTGACCGAGCGCTGGTTTGCCCTATTCGATTCCATGAATACGGGTTGTAGGCGAGCGTGTGGGCGTTCCACGCACTTGCCTCCTGTACTTCCCCCGTGACGCCCATATTTTCACGCGTTGGTCCCCATTCCGAGTGTTACGCCCCGTGTTCCGCCTACTTTTGTGATGTGCGCCGCGCTATGTGCGATTTCGCAGTGGCCGTGGCGCACGCTGTTGGATGACCTGTGCGCCGGCGTGCGCGGTGCACATTTTTAGCACACATCCAATGTTTTTCTCGCGCACAGCCTTCCATGAATCGCTGTGCGCTGGTTTTCCTGCGATTTTCACACTTGCACTGCGATTTTCGCACTTTTCCTGCGATTCGCACGTTTTGGCACCTCTGCGCGGGAATTTTCGGCGCACATTAATTCCATGAATCGACCCCTTAGTCTATTCTTAAACACCTAAAATTCACAATGCAGACATATACTTCCAAAAAGCATTTAGAGTAGAATAGGCATCCATTTTGGACTATATATTTTGTTTTTCGCAAGTTGCAGTTCTACCATGTTTTTTTGTGCCAGTGTCTCTGTTAAGATCATCAAACGACATTCCATCTCGGTGTCCTCAGTCACTTGACAAAATCCTTGTACCTAAAAGCTTTTGTACAGTGTAGGAATGTTTGACCACAGTACCTCAAGTAGCCATTGATTTCATTGTGCCACGATTAATGCTTTGTTGTAATGGGTCTATCTTTCCCATCTCCCTGGCATGCTGTTCAGGATGTTTGTGTGCATGTATGAGGTAACGAGTGCCCAGAGTACGGGATGTCATGTGAGTGTGCTGCTTTCCCTATTTTGCCAACCTCTGAAGCCTGAAAAGTAGATCCACACAGGTTTGACATGTGGCCAACTTTGCACCAGACCTGCAGATGAATTGGCCTCTGCTGTTAAATCTCAGTTACCAGTTTAATGGTATCCACTACAGAGGGTAATTTGCATTCTGACTTTGAGAACATTCAGACATGTTTGCTCATGTTACTATAGCTGGTAAGATAGCTATAGCGGGTAAGATAGCTCAATGAGTTGAGTGATCGCTGCGGCAATGTGTGTGTGATTTGCAGGTTCAAATCCTGGCAAGGCCAACACAGTCTTTCATCCTTCTGAGGTCGATAAATGAGTACCAACCCAGGTTGGTTGATATTGTATGCAAATTTGCTATATATAAAGTGCTTGAATTCACAGTAATTTGGTAATTTGGGCTTATACACACAGATATTAATGATACGTATGGTGATCCATTCTTGTATCAAAAGGTATATCACATTTAGTGATATTGTAACCACATTTTTTGCAGTGCATTTAGGTACAATGCTATGTGATGCCACTTCCTGTTTTGTCATGGGGTGAAAGGTCGTATTTCAGCGCTTCCCGTGACGTCAGAGGCCTGTTAGGGAGAATTCTCAAAATGTGCTAATTTCCCTTACCTTTTGAGACCCCCAACAACTTTGCTGGATTTCTAGGATTAGATTTTCTTTTACCTGGGAAGAGTGTGAGCCTTTTTTTCCCACTCTTCCATGTATTTTGTGTGTGTTTTACTTATGTGTTCATTGGTTATTGAGTTTTAAAACAACTCCATAGGCATCATCTTTTTCTGTGTGTCACACAGCACCTTCAGTGCAGTGGCACAGGAATGTCTTTTCGACTTCCCAAGGTTTAAATACCTTCTCTGGGACAGACTACTGTCTCCCAGAGCATGTAAAGTTAAATGACTTTACTAGTCTTTTTAAATTTACTGACCCAGCACACACTATCTTCCTATAGAGTGCTGGAGGGGTTGCCTAGCTGCCCCTTAGTCAAAACACTCATGTAACAGTCAAATGTTACCTTTTCCTACTTTAAATGGCTGGTGGCAGTGGTTTAGATCAACTACCATGATTTTTCCCCACCGCTAACAAGAGTAGCTAAAAATAGGGTCAGCCATGTTTTTCAATATGGCGCCCAAGACCTATCTGCAAAAACAGACCCTGGTCATCTTTTTTCTGCATTTCTTTTAGGAAAAGTCCTTCTTGTGTTTGTCTCTGCACGCCAAACTAGGTTTGGTCCCTTTTTTTCGTTGGCCTTTGGTGGGCTTCAGTGCTGAAGCCCTCCTCTGTTGCCTGAGTGTCTGGCGTGTACAGGATGTGAGCGAGGTGCCCGAAACTCCCTGTGCTTAGTCTCCTAGGAGATCTGAATGCACTCTGGAGTGATTGACTGGCTTACTGTCCAGCAAGGACAGCTACCCTGCTGTGTGATTGACAGCCAGGCTGGAATGAATGGGGGGAAACTGTTTAAAAGTAGGTCTGTGGGACTTGGAAAGGAGAGCCGACCACTGGAACGAAAGAACCTAAAACGAGCTGAAGGAAGAGGACTGCTGCAACTCCTGGATGACCAGTGAATCCCTGCTGCAGGTCCGAATTGCCTGAAACCCCAATTGACAGAGAAGCCCTTCAAGTTTAACTTCTTTCCTTGAGCTTGGAGGGAACAACCAACTCGTAAGCCATCTGGACACCGTCCCCATCTGGTCGAATTTTCATCACAGTGCTGTTGAAAACCGGATAGCCAGAGGGAAGGAAACCAGTTTGTGTACTTTAAGGCACTCACACCTTAAACCAACGTCTTGCTAATCTTTTGGCCCCATTCCTGGGCAGTGCAGGAATCTCCCAATGCCCTCTTTCTTGTCCCCATGACTGAAGCCCAGGAACAGCGAGTTTGGCTCGAACTGCCAGGAACAACTGCCTCAGCTACAGCTTTTCTTCATTAACACGGTAATGTGCAAACGCGGTCCGGAACTCGTTCCGGCCATCGAGAAAGTGCGTGAAACTTTCCCAAACTTCGAAGGCTTGTCCTTCCCTTAACATTCGTCAAGCTTTTCGCCTTGCCAAATTCTTCTAAACTCTGTGGCAAATACTTTACTGTTACTACCAGAACTGTGCTGTCCAATACAAAGACTCTGAACCATTGACTTTGGCCCAGTCCTATGAGATGAATTGCTGGTTGTAGTTAGTGAAACCCTTTGCCCTGCCTATGAATGCATTTGTGCTGTTGATTTGCATAAGCTTGTCTTTTTACGCCTTTTAAAAGTATATGAAGTGCCATTTTGCTCCCACTTCAGGGGAGCTAAACGTGTTCATGTACTTGCCGGTTGTGTATTTGTGGTTTTTTAGTGTGTGATACTGTGCTACTCTTGCTAGTGTAATGTTTTCGAACTGAGTAAATAAATGTATATTCTTTTTCCAAGAAACCTTGAGTAAGTGTTTGAATCACTGTATTAGTTGGTCCTTTATGTAACTTGTTCTACTGCTCACTTAAACTCTTGAGATAAGTCTGGCTGCTCAGCCATCGCTACCACTTTACTGTGTAGTACAGGCTTGTACCAAAGGTGAAATTGTGCTTGCACTTGTACTCCTAATTGCCTGTAGTGTTCCCAAATGGTACTGCAGGTGATTCTGCCTAACAAGGTCAAGGGACATGTGATGTCCCTTCCGCTACCTGTGGCAGTTTGGTGAAATGACGTCCCTGGTAGAAATGTGTTTTTGCATCACTTATTTGTGCCAGGGTGGTGTGCAGGGAGACTTTCCTGGGAAATGGTAAAGGAATGCCTCCAACACATGTCTAAAAAAAAAGGGGTTGTGACATGCCTTTCAGCATGCTCAGAGTGTGCTGGAAGGCGCCACTAGCAAGAAAATGTATCACTGACACAATGTTTAGCAGTGGAGGTAGGGCTATCCTGATATTGATCCTTCTGATATTGTCATGGATCATGGCCTGTACTTCTGCAATGGTCTCCTTGTTCAGCAGCTACAGGGCAATGAAACAGGCATCAGTCAATGCCCAGGCTGAGGGCCTGACCCGTGGAATGGGTGCTCGCCTTTAATGGCATCTTCTCCTCCTCCTCTGTGCGGTACCAGGTGTTAATATCCTTGCAGAAATATCACCATACAAGAATGGCACCTTTTTTCCAGCAATATTAACCCATGGACCCTCTGGGGGAAACCCCTGCTACCCCCATATTTTTTTAAGGGGAGCAGGGGACATCCCTGCAAACCCCGCTCCCATTTACCCCATAAATTATGCCCACAAATAATGTTGCTTTATTGCCTTTGCCGATGACCATATATATGGCAACATTATTTGTGGGGATATTACCTGATACCCTCTCTGCACCATGTGCCCTGTGCTGCTGTTCTTGCCTCTCCAGCTTAATGTGGAGCAGGAGGTGCTGCAAGTCCCAGTTAGTGGCAGCTAGTGGCAGCATTATGTTGGGAAGTGTTTTTGGGTCAGGCACTTGCATTATGTACTCTTTTTGAGTTGATTGTGTGCACTTTTGACCTGATTTCCATTGTCTGTATGTACCTCCACGTTTTAGGTGGAGGTGCACTGTGTTTATGCAATAATTACTGCCCGTTTTTAGTGGTATTTCCACTGTATTTCAACTAGTAATGCAGCAAAAATAATATGTTGTTTCTCTGCAGTAATTCTAGAAGCCGGATATCAGTGTTATTTTCACTGACACTAATTGCTCTGGCGCAAATTTCTTGGGTGGAATTAGTACCCATTTCCATGTACCCACGATTCGGCTGCCTGGTAAAAGTGACAGTAATTCCATTAGCCCCACTTTTACTACATACCACCTTACTCGTAATGAGGCCCAGAGACTGCTCAACCAAGTCTTACTAACCTCTAATAAGAGGATTGATGGCAATGAATTCCACAACCTTGGAGACAGAGGTCCACAGGGGAGGACACTGTCCACAAGAAAGATCATCAATGGAATGGGTAAGCAAAAACAGGACCGTCCCAAACTACTAACACTGAAAAACCAATCAGACCAGCCACAAGGTCGTATGTCTAGCCAATCAAATGAGTGCATACTCCTGCTAAAGGAACCCCATAAATACACAACGGCTCCCTTGATGGCCTAACCCTGCCAGCCCCACACTTGAACCCATAAAATAACACACTTATAAAATGAAAATAATGACCTAAGTACAGTCAAAATTGAATGGAGACGGAGGGATGTCAAACACAGAAATGCAGGTAAAATGTAATACATTGTCTCAATTGCACATCAAAATATTTGTTTCTCCCGTTTCATAGTGCATAGTTATTCGATTCGTTTACAAAGATACAAATATATGCTGAGCAAAACGTTTCAGTGCTTGGGCAGCCAATTTGATAGGAGAGGATTTGAAGCAGACACGTGCGAGCTGGAGTCTGGAGCTCCAATGCAGAGCCTTGTGGTTGTGCTATCCTACACTGTGTGGGGGGAAGAGCTCTGGTTTACTTTGAAAGCTGTCTGCTTTGCCAAGAGCTCTAATGCCACACTCAACAGTAACATGCAGTGCCTCCCGCTCTTTGAACACAGATGTGTACGTGTGTGATTGAGTGAGCTTTGAAAACAGTTTATTACTTCGCTGGGCTCTCTGAAGAGCAAGCAGATGGGACAGGCTGTTTGAAATCTTAGAATGGATATGTACTCACACTTGGCTTTAATCGTATGAGCTTGTGGTTCTGGGAACAGACTATAAATCTTTTTAAACAGTGTGTGCTAGTATTCGGTGCAGGCAGGCTCGGACCAAAAAAACGCAAAATGCTGGTGTGGGGAGTTTTTTCTGGTCAAAGTGGGCCATTCTTTTGGCCAATGTGTGGCAGTTTGATGAGTTACTTCAATATGCGGCTAATGGTTATCACTCATTATCTTTAAAATGCGCAATTTGCATCGGATCTTATCAAAAAACGTCACATTTGGTCCTATTCAAGCAGTGTGCAGCAAGGCAAGCCTGTTGCTACCATGATTTCTTCACACTGATTGTTCTTTGTAAAATAGACGTGTGAACTATCAAACAGGATATGTCATGGTCTACACTTCCTGTTCAACATCCCCAATGCCAATGGAGAAGACTGAAGCTTCAGTGGCACTGAACACAGCCTTCCCCAAAAGCCTTCCAGTTTCCTTGAAAACCAAGATGTATACCATTTTAGACCATTGGAATGTTTCCTATGGAGCCTCATTGCACATTTAAGAGATCATAAGCACCCCAACAATATGCCTAACTTCATGCAAGAAGTGGGCAATTCTTAGGGCCGTAATATCGCTCTTTCATCATTCTCAGTCTGGGTAACCAGGACTGAGACACGGGTTGCAGTTTGGTTGGTTACGAAGTAAGTTCACTTCTGGCTGGCTTTATTCTGGGTGGTGATGGAAGCAGCTGCACTGGCCAATAAGAGCAATGCTCTTGTGGTGTGAGACGCCTCAGTGGTCTCTTTCATGCATCACTGTCCCGGGAGGATAGCTTAGCGGCAGCGTGCGCGTCTTGGAAGCAATACGCAACTAAGACAAAAAAAAAAAGCACAATTACGCAACTAAGAAAAAACAAACAATCCCTGTAAGAGCGCCTCGATGCCTGCGGGCTGTGTGAGTGCTTTATAAATGTTAAATAAATAAATAAATAAATAAAACTGTGTACACGACTGTCTGCTTTTCCACCTGCAGAGCTTTCCTTGAGTCTCCTTCTGGCTTGCTGAGGCTAGTTGTGGTCCCTTATATCCTGGGTCATTTGCTTCAAATCTAGAGTTATAGTGATGTTCTGGGACAGAATGGTGGGACTCTGCTTAGCCTTCACATGGCCTGGTTGTGCTCACCTTCCAGCAGCCTAATGAATTATATACTTGCTCCATCAAATCAAACTTCGCCCGCGCATTTCCCAGACTTATCCTGCCCTTCTTAAGATGGAACACCATTCTCAGCGAACCTCAGCCAATCACAAAGTGGACACTTTGCGATCTTTACCACACACCAGTCTGATTACTTAACATCCTCATACTCTTAGATTCATATCTTTCTGCACATCCCCTTAAAATAAGGTTCAGTCTTTTGGTGCCCCTTCCTTGCCCCTGGGAGCTCCATCCCTTGCATGTTCTTGGGGGCTACATGTCACGTTTTCCTTCTGGTCCTCCTTTGCACCTCGCAGTGCACTGTGGGCAGCAGCTAGGATAAGGAACTACATGTCAGTTACAGAATTTCAGATGCACCATTTATGAGCACTCACATTCGTAAAGCTTTTTTTTGTAGCAATTACTTAGGGATTCTGAGTCGTGGATTAGGACAGCAGGTGGCAGTGTGGTTGGGGGACATTAGAACGTCCTAATCAGTACTTTCTATTGGGTTGGTTCCTTAGTGTTTCAATTTTGAATTACAAAAACTGCAGTAGGGAGTTTTTATGCGAACAGCAAGGATTACGACAGCACTCTAAAAATCTTACAGCATGTTGTCATGTTTACACCCCGACATATGGACCTACGAGCAGTTCTGCAGCCATGAGCTGCTGGCACTTCTGGGTTGCAGACTTTTAAGCTCACAGCAATGAGCACACACGTCTTGCAACATGCTCGTTCATGACCTTGGAGCCTCTTGTCATGCCATGCACCCTTTCTCCAGACGGATTTGAACAGAGCTCTACCGCAACATAGACCCGCTCTTGCCACTTACCTGAACAGCGCTCTGCAACAACACTGTCTTACCTGTAATACTCCTCTGCTGTACTCCAGACACAGTGACTACTCCTGGTATACACGGTCATCGATCAGGTATTCCGGCTTTCCTTCTACTTACATTTCTCGCTCTGCTACTCTCTGCAATGACGCCAAATCCTGGCATTTGTGAGTGCCATTCTTGGAAGCATTCTGTTCTTCTTTCTTCCTTTTCTCATTGAAAGGTTCCTTGTGACATGTGCAGCACACTCTCTACCCTCTCTCTTCTTGGTTAATTCCAATCATTAACAATAGTGGTTAAGCAAGAAGTTGTGAATGTTTTTGTAATGCTTGGTGAAGACATCTCTACAGATTTACCCCATGTGAATGTCTCCTTGAGGAAGTGGTAGCTACTTGCCTATAAAGTTATTGTCCTTGAAAACCTAGCATGACATATGTGTGAGAACTTGTGGCTGTCCTTAAACAATTTCTATATTGTCCTCCTGATCGCATGATTACTGGGGAATTCCTAACAGGGACAATAGGCACTTCACTTCTCTCCATGCAAAGGAGGATTTTTGGAGTCCCTTGCTTTGCTCCTCTCTAACCAAACACAGAGACATGCCACTCTCATTGGATCACTCTACTCCAATCCAGAGAATATGTCGGATGCAGATCCAGTCCTACATCCAGTAGTGGTGACACCTGCCAGAAGCACCCATCCTGGTAGGATTTCCAGTCCCGGGGATCCCTCAGGGAGTGGGAAGAAGGAGAAGCTTGGATGTACCCTAAGCTACATTTTTAATGGAATTCCCTAGTCACATATACCCCACTTCTAATTAGAATTGCTGCCTCCCTTCCAAGCATTTTCACCGTTGACAGCAATGTGATTCCCACCCCAAAGAGGTTCCTTGCAGAAATTCCAGCTCACAGGTAAGCTACCCCCATATCCTTTGAGGTGTGCTCTTCCTTGTGGGTCTGATTTGTCTTAGCATTGATTCCCATGTGACTGTTGGAGAATCCTTTGTGATATGGAGTGCCTTCAGCAAGTAAAAATTTGATCAACCAATGATGATCTATCCGATTCCAATACCCATCGACAGCACATATTGCCAGAAACTGAGAGATGTAGTCGGTAGCATTCATTTCCTATGTCCACCGGAAAACAAAGTGCGATATAACCCTGTGAAGGCATTAAGGTTTTGTATTTTCTGTATTAAGGTACAGACAGCACAAGTCTTAAGGAGCCCATTCAGTGCGAGTGGATTCTAGCGATGTTAAGCAATCATAGGGAGAATAGCACTGGGAGAGAGCATGCAAGCTAAACTGGGCCCTTGATGAAGTGGTCAGCAACACAGAAATTGGCAAAGTGAAGTCTCCACGCAGGATGATTGTCCTAGGATCTCTTGACGAACAGGGAATGATGATGAAATCAGGGAGGGTAGCATTTCCATAAACAGGCAAGGCTCATTTAGGAACTAAGAAAGCCTGAAAAAGTTTAATAACAAGTACGGGTAATCTAGGGTAAGAAAATGTAGTAAATTGAGCTTTTAGTTTGAAGCTCTATACTTTTTTATATACTTGCATAAATGTATACAGTTATATAATTGCCTGGCTGTTCACTACTTTATAAGAACTCTTTCTATCAGCAGGACGGAAGCTGAGATTACAAAAGGGCAGGATGAAAGGGAACACGTTAAAACAGCCTGAGGAAGAGGGAAAGTACATGATGATGCTTCATTAATAGTTCTTCAAACAAATTCTGTAAAGCATATAGACATATTGGCACAAAGTTCCGGAGGGAAGCTTTGTCCAGTTTCATGTTACACAATTGCAATATATTTAATAAAATTGCCACCAATCAATGCAAATCACTTATCTTCCAGCGAACCAAATACCCCCAAGCTCCACCTCCCTGATGAAGCTTCACTAGGCTGAAACATGTGCCTGGGGTTGCTGTTGGTACTCTTGTTCAGAGGAGATTTGCCTAGCATTTCGGTGCTGGACTACCTTCGAGTGGGACAAAGGCTGATATGCCTATGGACATGTCTCCTCTTTGAAAAGCACAGTGAGCTAAAATGTGGTTGAGACTCTCCCGGGGGCCATCCACCCATGAACATGTCAATGGGCTGTGTTTGTGCCGGTAGAGGAACTCCGAGACCTCTTTATGCAAATATATTTATTTTAGTTCAGCTTTATGCCGAATTTTGAATCCAAGCATGGTCATTTTATCCTAAAGAAATTACAAATATAGTTTGAGTTTAGTCTGTTTGCAATAATCTTTAGGCCATTAGATGTTCTGGCCATCAGAGCTGAAACAGCACTGGAGTGAGGAGGTGCACTGCTAATTTAATAACTCACGTGGAAGATAAAGAACTCAGAAACGTTTTCATAGCTAAATACATTTTCAGGTGCAGATGGGTAAAGTCCACTGACCATATGGAACTTCAGAAAACCAAACAAATCTATTGTTTCCCACAGGTAACCCAGAGTGCATTCCAATAGGACTAATCCCAAAGAAACGTTCCAATGGTATACCTCACAAACAAATCTGAAAAGGTAATCACTTGTTCCATAAGCAACTGACTCAATGTACAACAATGAATGTAGCAAAGCCTTGACTACGTTAAACAGAATCATCTTCCTTTGATACAGAACGACTTGATCAGTGTGTCACACACTTGTATCAGTAATTAAGGAAAGTGAACATTACAGGCAAACACACATTTAACATTTGATTAATGTTCTACAAAACAATTTAGAGCCAAAAGAAGGCTTGCAACAAATGTTTATCACTTGGTTTCAGCAAACAAACAATAATCTCCCAATTAAAGCACATTTTTTCAAAACACCAAGCAGTTTTACCAAGAAGTATCCACTTTGGATAGTATAGATTGCTGGCACTTGACAATTGCTGAAGCATTTTGAATCCTAAATCCCTTATAAAGACTGTTAAACTGATCTGTAACCCAAAACCTTATGTGAGAGATCACTCACTATTGTATCTAACATTTAATAGTTACTAACCTTTCAGATGGAAATCCCATCACACAGGTATAAACCTAAAGTCAAGTGTAGAAAAAACTAGTCAGGCTCCTAGAGATTGACTTGACACACCAGACATTGATGCAGCAGAATGCACTGAAAAATAGATAGAGATTAATTCCATGGTCACAGTCTGCAAAATCTGCACTGAGTGAAGTGTGGGTCACTCCAATTCTGCCTCCCAACTATGTGTGACAAGTACTGCCCATAGCATGCTATACTCCTCATACCTGTCGGATCATGAATTAGTGGACCGTGGGGCAACAGACCAGCGAAAACTGTCAGATACCCTGCATCATAATATAAGGAGGATACATTGGGCCTCATTACGAGGTTGGAGGTACCTACATACCAGCAAATCTGGCACCCGAAAATAGGCAATTACCGGGGTATTCTGCCCCACCGGACCTGGTAAATACCCTAGGGCTCAATGGGAATTGGGATGCCTATAGCACCGGCAGCGTTCATAACGGTGATGTTGCTACAGGCTTGCTGTGCTCGCAGGTGCCTTTCCTTCCACCAGGGCAGAACTGGCTGAATGAAAGGCACCCACGGTACAACTCAGAGTTTTCTGGTCCGGAGACAACGGTACCAGTAAGCTTACCGGTACCGTTAAATCCAGACCGGCAACCTCGTAATGAGATCCATTTGGTACAATTGAATTGGTGTCAGGAAAAGCATTGTCGCATGGTCGTGCCATTACACATCTGCTCCAACATTAATATGCTTGTCAAACAACAAAGAGGATAACCACACACGTTCATGAAGTACTGAACACTGAGGAAAGCACAACAAAGGAGAGCTGTGTTCAATACAGTACTATAACAATAAGTATCAGAAAGCTTGTGGTTAGTTGGAGCGGAATACTCTGCTTGAAGCTAAGCCCCAAGCACCATTTAGCACCGCAACAGTGCATCTCCTCCCACTATTACTTCCAAAATGACAGCAAGTTATGGCCCAACATTTAAGACTTGGTGACAACAGTTATACAGATTAAGGTCCCAAATAAAATCGACCAATGCACAGAACGACGCAATATGTCGGCTGTTCAAACAAACCCTTATTGACACACTAACCATTTAGGACATGCAAAACAAACAATCCACTGGAGATACCAATCTTAGGCGACATTCGAAAACCAGTCACGGGCCAAATCTTTTCAAAAGGTTGACTCGGATGACATGCTTTCATCTCTGCCTGCAGGCACACGCAGTACACTACCTGGGAAGAGGTATTGCATGTGTATTAGCTATGCAACAGTTACTCTGGTGAGACTTTGTCAGATATAGTGAGACCTGAGAGAGACTTGTGAGCAAAGCAGGTCATAGTGATACCTGAGAGAGAGAGAGCCATGAGAGAAGTTGCAAGTTCCTCCACAACCTTGTCAGGCATGCGAGAAACTGCAAAAAAGGTTGTCGAGAGACATGAAACAAGCTGAGAGAAAACAAGGTCGTTGTGAGGCCTGGATGCAGTCTGGGAGAAACCAGTGATGTGTAGAGACCAGGTAGACGTTTGAGAGCAACCAATGTCACACAGAGAACTGAGAAAATTGATGGAATGAAGAAACTGATGGTCATGCGGAGGGCTAGCAAATGTGTAGCTTAAGATTCCTGCAGAAGGCATAACCGTGAGTAACCGCAGGAGGGAACCACCAAGGAAAGCCTTTCAGAATTGCTTTGTTATGAAAAATATTTTGAGCAAAGTAAACCTCTATAATTTCTTTATAGAATAGCGTTAGCCTCCAGGCTAAATGACACACACGTTAGGCTTGCAAACTTCTTTTGGTCATTGTCAGAAATCTTTGGTATTAGAATAAGGGTTCCAGGAGGGGCAGAAACTGAATAATACATTTAAGATGCATCGTTAGATCAATGGTCACCCTGATGTAGAGGGAGCACCTGAAGGTCCTTGCCTTACATTATCCGATCTTTAACACTTGTTTGCGAAGAAATGCCCATTAGTTTTAGAGTTCATCACTCTACGTAATAAGGCGCTAATGGGTTAAGGCTGCGGCGCCGTTAACCCATTAGCGCCTTATTACGAGGTCCTTTTGCGGGACCCGACCTGAACGGCTGGTCTAGACCAGCCATTAAAGTAGGGACCCGCAAAGGGACCTTGGTGCTAAGTACGGTACCGCAATTTGCGGTACCATACTTAGCGCCTTCCCCAGTCCCATTGAGCCCTATGGGGCAAAAATGGGAATGGGGAAGGGCCAATGTTCAATGGGAAATTACCGCCCCGCCAACCTTGAAATGGGGTGGTAATTCCTCATTGAACATTGGTGGACTCGTTACGATACCGGCACCAACCATGGTGCCAATAGCGCCATGGTTTAGCGCCAGTATCGTAATGAGGGCCAAAGTCTTTGGACTGTGACAATTACGAACCTGCATCAATACATGAAATGCTCTGAACACAATTTTAGAGCTTGTCAGGTAGCACAGCGTTGAGATCGCTCGCTCTGACATCCGTGCAGAGACTGCCGATGCAGGTACGAATCCCAGCATTGCCAAACTCAGCCTTTCATCCTTCCGAGGTCAATAGATGAGCAGCACGCATGTGGGTAATAATAAGCAGCGATCAGATCCCTGAGGGCTCATAGTGCTGTATAAATGCAGACTTATTAATATTATTCACAGTTAAAATACAAAGGGGCCTACTCATAAATGGGGAATTCAATCAAGTAACATCTCATAACAAAGTAGGCTACCCCTTCCTCTTCTGCAGTTGATCCCAGCCCCAGGAGTTCACATGCATGCGATCAATACATTTTATCTTCACCAACAAGTTATACTCAGAATATTACCATCTTAAAAATATATTATTAATACAAATGCTAAAAATTATTTCTCGATGTTCCTGTTCATTAAACACATGTAACACATTTTAAAACATATGCCTTAAACAAGATCAGCATAAGCAACGACACTGCCCACACATGTGCAAAATTCAAAAAAGTGCAAAAATGAATGTGCAAATCAACACATTTGAAACTTTCCATCTGCAGTAATTTTCCGATTTTTTCTTGGTGGAGGCCCTGCCACAACGGGCGACTGCTCATCAAATTATGAATTCATTGCATGAACAATAGTTTTTACACTGTTTTGTCACCTAAGTGGGTTAGAACTACAACCTAACAAGTTGCAAGTAGGTGGTACTTAAAGGTTCTTCCACTGGTCCAAAAATATCCCACAAACATAGGATACATGACCAGGAGATCTGCCCATCCCATGCATCCTCCTCAACTATACTGAATGGCCTTCATGAGGACTAGGTATTGCTTCAGCAACAGGTTTTCATTTTCTCACGGCTACCCCTGTCAAATCAAATTGATGTCCCACTCTGTGTGAAAAACAATTAGGGTCTATGTCAACATTTAAAATGTCTGGTGAAGCACGGCATGTGCAATACTGGTAAACTACCAGTGGTTTCCTAGAAATCCACTAACCTTAGAATTTAGTTTCGAGATGGGGAATGTTTTCTATTATTTCACTCCACTTGCATTCACTGCCAACGTGTATACTGTCTGAAATAACCAAGGCAAACTCATTACAGAGAGGGAAGTCAGCATCCTCTAAATTGTGTTTGTGGGCCAATGCAAGCAAGTATAAGGGTGTTGCCAAATGTGCTTCTTGGGCATGGCAACATGCCAAGGCTCATCATACATATTTTGAACAGCCCATCTTTTTTGTGCAGATTTAGCATGAATAATGAACTTGCAGAGGGCTGAGTTAGGCTGCTGATAACAGGACACTGAGGGTGTGGGGGTAAATTGTAGGTCTTTAAAAGCAGACTTTGGAAGACAGCCAAAAGAATTCCTTTGAAGCTACAGAGCATTGCTGCTGTCCTGCATCCTTTATCATTGGAATTCTGCTATGCGCAACCCATGCAACAGAAGAGGCTTTCTTTTTTTTGAAAGAAAGAACAATGAGATAAGATGGGTTTAACATTTCAAATGAGGGGCAAAATGTAAAACACATTGTGCTTGGTGTTTATATATTGCAGAGTGTGAAAACAGCTGGGGGCATTTAGTATTTCTTATAAACTTTATTTTTCATTGCACCCTTGAACAGGGGTGTGAAGGCATTTTACTTTTAAAATAAACAACCATTTATTCTGACTCCATATGTTGCCTATAATAATGTGTAACAGGGCTCATTAGTGTGAAATGTTTAGATGGTATTTAAATGTAAAGAGCATTATTTTGTAGTGCTGAGAACGGCACTAAAATGTGCTTTATGACTTTGCATGCTGCCTAGGGCAGGGTGTACAAATGTTTGTGTTTATAGAGCAGTTATTTAATAGTGCAGCACTTAAATATTTAAGCTTGAAAAGTAAGCATGAGGTTAAAAAAATAGAGGTTTTAAAAACTGAAACTGTACATTATGGATAGATACACACTTTGGCCCTCTGAGGGCTTGTGTGAAGAAGAAAATATAGGTGCTTTGTGAGGCCACCAATCTGCCGGGTCAAGCATTAATAAAATAGAGTTTATTGTTAAACAGCACACACGCTGTGGACAAGGTGTACCCATTATTTTTATACAAGGGGATGAAGTTGTTGATTTTTAAACACAGCACAAGTGTTAGGGGCTGAATAATATATTTTAAAAGAGATGATTGGTGTGAGAGCTGACTTATTTAAAGTGTATGTTCTAGATTGTGCTGAACCCATCTTGTATTTTTAAGTATGGTACTGGTTGAAAAGCGCAAAGTGACACAATGTAAATCAAATGTTTGCAAGAAAGTAATATACCTGACACGTGTGAGTAACGGGTTGCATCTTTATTTATGAAAGCTTCAAACATGGAGAAAATGGTGTATAGTCATTATAAAATGTAGGCCTGTGCTAAGATGTAAATGCAAGTATGAATACATATTTTTATTTTAAACTATGTGAGAAATATTTACATTCTGTCTTTGGAATGTGTCTGGCTATATAAGGCAGGCTCACAATATACACTATGATGTGGTATAGGGTTCTGGCAGCCTTAAGAAACAGTGCTAAGTCTAATTTAGTAAATTTAGAGAATGTCTTGGGTGTTCTAGTGCACACAGGAAAAATAGCCAGGGCGTGTTTAGAGGACAGCAAACAATATTGCTACAATTATTTTTTTTTTAAATTGCATTTTTAAACCTACAAATATAGAAACTTTTTAAAATCATGAGGCCTGACTGTAACTTTGCACACTGAACTTTTGGGCTTATTGTAGTAGATGTGTACACAAGCTACATGAGACATTGTGAAGTGGCAGACAGCATATCGGTTAATGTTAAACAGTGCAGACCCAAGGGACAAAATGGCAGCCTTTTATTGCACACAACCAAATGGAAATGTTCATATAACAATTTTATAAGTGCATCTAGGGCTGGGCCATGTATGAACACATTTTAGAAGAAAAAAGGCATTGACAAGGTTGATAGCCCTGGACTTTATGTAGACATAGTGAAGTAGAAATGAATGGAGAATGTTACACTTGGGCTAGGCTACTAATGTTGAATAATTTACTGTTTTGGGAGAAAAGTCTATCGCATGTGAGAGAAATGAATTTAAATACAGGGATGCATAAGGAGAATTGTTATAGACTGTATTAATGACTCTGGGCATAGTTGACAAGTATTGCTTTTTTGTTCATCACACACAATGAAACACTGTGAAACATATTCTGCACCATGGTGCTAAATTTAACATATGTGCAGGGCACTGTCTTAATTGTGTGCCACAAATTTAAAATATGTTTTTAAATTTTAGTAGAAAAAAGGCCTTGACAAAGTTAATAGTCATGGCCTTTTATATAGGCAACATGAAGTTTACTTAAAGAAACTACATAGGCATGGAAAAGGTTATGCCGAGGGTTTAATTTGATAGAAAATTTAGTGTGTATGCAACTATCTGAATTTGGAAATATGATGCTCAGAAAATATAATTCATGCACATTTTGAGGAGGGTCATGCCTGGTTTGAGAGCACAATTTATAAATGGGGTCTTAGCGGAGTTGGCTCTGTTGCACCTATGTTTTGTAATAATTATATTATATACATTTTTACTCTGGCTTCTTGGGATTCATGTGCCATGAATTTAAATTATATTTTCAACTTGTGTTGCGTTTTATAGAATAATGATGTTTCTGCCAATGTCTTACAGATCACACATTTGCTGAAGTGTTGTACAAAACATTTAAAATGTGTAAGGGTGGCAAGAATCAGTGCGTTATACAGGCTTGAGGTGTGCTTGGTTCTAATAACGGTTTCAGATGTTGGATATTGAGATACAGTGATGATTAATGTGTAAAATATGTTTCATACAGATTGCATATTTTTTTTGTTTTTTATAGAAAGGTCCCTCAACAATTGGATGATGGCAGAGCTGGCAGACTCTCGGGATGTGGATTGTAGAGCACAACAAGCGGTACTCAATGCATTTATGAATATTTCTGCTGGTGATTCATCAAATCTTGAATGTCTGGAAGGTACATGGATGGGACATCTTATTTCTCTCGGATCAACACATTCTGAATGTTTTAATGACCCAAGGATGTGGGAGATGTTTTTGTTACAGCAGCAAGGCACGATGGATTTGGGGGGTCCGATGCCACAGAGTACTTTTGCACATTCATCACCAGGCCTGGTTGGCTCTGGAGTCTTTGAAACGCCTGCTGGAATGTCTGGGAGGCTAATGAGTGATAAAAAAAAAGTCTCCAAGGGGGAGTTGGTTTCTCATGGATCAACACATCTGGAATGTTTTAATGACCCAAGGATGGGGTCCAACATTTTTATTCCATCGATACGACCCAGTGGATTTCTGGGGGCCTGATGCCACAGAGTTCTTTTGTATATTCATCACTGTGCTCGGTTGGCTGCGGTTGGCTGCAGAGCCTTTGCAACAACCGCTGGAATGTCTGGGGATCTAATGAGTAATTAAAAAAGTCTCTATGTCCCTGCAGGACTATGTTGGTTGTGTGCTATCCACACATTGAGCTGTAACAATGGATATCTTGGAAATTGGGTGACAATTGATCCTTTAACAGGGGGTCTGATAATGCAAGCTGCCCCTCCGAGTTCTATCAAATCAACACGTTGTTTAACACATTGCCAGCCCTCATGCAAAATAGGGGGTGCTCCAGTTTTAAACATAGATTATTGAGCTATTCCCTAACCATTCCCTAACCACTGGGGGGCTCGAAGGCTCTGGCGGATATCACATGACATTTAAAAGCCCAAACAACTCTTGCCAGTGTGAGAGTGAGAGTTCCAAAATCATCCGCATCTTTAAACCTATCTCTTGCTGGCTCCGGGCAGGAATCCTCCTTTATAAGTGTATATTCACAAGCCAGCTAGGGTGTGAAGTGGGGTCGGGGTATGAGAATATACATTCTGTATTTTTCAAGTTTCAAAACGCAGTGCATAATTTTGAGAATAATTTGAATTACACAAGACAACCACATGGCCGTGGCTCTTGACTGTGCTAAAGAAGAATGGTGACATGGGTGCTGACATTGCAAACAGATGTGCACAGTTCGGGGCTGGCACAAGCAATATGAATGTGTTTAACAATGATGAAACCGATGCATCAATAAGTGACAGGCATAATTTTGGCAGCTCAGGCAGTGTTACATTTTAGACAACGTAGCAAATGTAACGGTATACCCTGTTGTCAATTCACCTATGCATCCTTTATCTTGGCAGCTGGGCAAACTTGTAATGCCTTTGCAGGAAGACACTTGGGTGGTGGTAAATGAGGGAGGTGTGGATAATGTACAACCAGGTGGTGCATCTGTTACTCATAATGATGCGGTAAATGAGCTGGAAGCGTTAATGAGTGCTATGCAGAGAAATAGGTTGCAATTCACTAAAAACCCAGCACATCCAGAGTTTTAAGACACTATGGGCCTCAATACGACCCTGACCCTGGTTAACCCCATAACGCTTCATTACGAGGTCTGCTCGCGGGATCGCTCAGGACGCCCGGTTTTACCAGACATCCTTAGCGGTCACGCGAGTGGCCCAGCATGCTAACAACGGGCCTGTCATTAACAGGCCCGTTGTTAGCATGCTCTCCATTCCCATTGAGCCTTATGGGGGCTCAAAAGGGAATGGGGATGTACCGGGTCCTTGTTCCCTGGATGGGGAAATACTGAGCCCTCCTGGGTTGGATTGACCTGGTATTTCCCCATTAATTAAGGGAACCCTGACCCGGGTTTGGGGGTAGCCATGCCCTTATTAAGGGCATGGCTACCTCCAAACTCGTAATGAGGCCCTATGTCTACTAGTAACCATTTACTCCTTGAGTGGTTTGTCAAGAATGCTGGCATTGTTAATAGCACTGATGAAACAGGCACATGTAGCGATACTGTTGAGAGTCAAGATGCTGGTGCCTCTAATACTGCTGTTGTTGATATCCATGAGGAGGGTGGGTACAACGATGGGGAGGTATATAATGCTGGTGTTATTAGCATTTTTCTTGTTGCTATTTGAGAGGAGGTTGTAGATAATGATGGAATGACGTACATTGCCAATGTTTCCAATACTGTTTTAGATGATATTGAAGAGGGGGCTGGGTACAACAATGGGGTGACATAAAATGGCAATGTTTCTACCACTGTTTTAGATGATGGACAAGAGGGGGCTGTGTACAGCGATGGGGATATGTACAATGTTGATTTAATAAATATTACAAATGACCAAGTGCTATTCAACCACAGGCCCATGTTCCCCCTGAGTTTGCATCAACATCACACAGTAACAGGGATAAAGTTATTGAAACACCCCCAAATAATCCCATCCTAATTATGGATAGTGATAGTGAGGCAGACACTCAAAATGGAGCTGGTCATAATGTGGGGTCAGGGCACAGTTTTGACATCATGAACACTTCAAATGGCTTTGGCGCTAGTGTTATTATCATAGACGATGCTGAGGGTGCATGCAGTATACATATGTTATTCAATTGAACAAAAAGAGAAAGATTGGGAAAAAGTCATAAAAAATCAGATGGGGAAGCCCACTTTAAAACAAAATTGCTTAGCGTTGTCAAAGGTTTAAAGGCATACTGCAAAAGAATTAGAATACACAATCTATGGTTGAAAGCACTTTTGAAAATGTGGAAGTGGCAGTTTTGACAATAATAAAACATTTGTTCGGTGATACTAACGCCTTTGCAGTGGAGGCTTGTGAATTAGCCATAGGGTAGCAGTCCAATATTATGATAGCCGATGAGGTGGTTGTTCGACATGACACATCAGTTACAGAGGGGTCTTGTAATGCATTTTTGAAACATTCACAGAGGTGCAGCCCGCAACAGGCCAGACAAGGTTTCAGCTGTTGAACACTGAGCACTTGCCATCAAGGATTTTTCAGCCAACTGTCTAGCCGATATTCTACAAATATTTGTGGGGCCTACTATCTCCAGATCTCTGTCAACCCCTGATCATGAAATACCCCTGATATTAACAGGAACACACGATTCTGTGCCAGGCTGGCTAAAATCTTCGAACCTCCTACCAGATACTTGCTGACCCCTTACCCAAAGACCGCCCCTCCTACGCTGCCCGGCCAAATCCCCACTAGCTCCACCCTGCCAAATAAATGCCAAGCCACATATGCCACTACCAAACACCTCACTGTTCGCAAACATAAAGGGAAAGAGCCTGTGACCAACCATATATTGTCTTCAGACCACTCTAGCACTCTGCCTCAAAGTGGCCCTAATTGATGCCACAGAGATTGCCAACATAATCGTGAGTGAAGATTTACACTTTCTCGCCATTACCGAGACCTGGCCGCATGCCACAGCAGGTCTCATACTCATGGTAGCTGTACCAGATGGCTGCACAATCTCAAGACAGGATATAAAGGAGACAAGAGGCGTACGCATTGCTATCATCTCCAAATCCAGCCTTTCTATAAGACTGGCCCCACCCCAAAATATCCAATCCTGTGAAGCTATTTCTGTCAAACTACCTCTGTGCAATTCCCAGTCCCTCACCATCCACATGATCTATAGACCTCCTGGTCCCATTGGAACTTTTGAGGAAGATATCTACACCATTTTATCCAACAACCACAAGAATACCTCACAAGTACTATTATTAGGTGATCTTAATTTGGGCTTCAACGACCCATCAGACAAACATGCCACAACGACCGCCAACATCTTACAAGAACTTGGCCTAACCCAAAGAATCAATATGCCTATGCATAATAAAGGGAGAATATTAGACTGAGTAGCAGACTATAATTGTCAGGTGAACATCTCTGCTATCTCTCCCCCTAATCTGGATGGACCATTCATTGTTATCATTCACACTCTCTACCAGCAGACCCATGCCTATACATGTACCTATTGCCCCACCTACGCTAACTAGGAACAAAAAAGCATATCACATTGGAAAGACTCATCTCCACCATCCTCCCCACCCTCAACTCACTCCCGGACAATGCTACTCCTAAAAGATTGGTCGAAGAGTTTAATAAAATTATGTCATCATCTCTAGACTCCATCGCTCCCCTCAAACTGAGACCAAGCAAACCTAAAACCCACTTGAATAAGTGGTACTCTACACACCTAAAAAACCTATGACAAAAGAAGAGACACTTTGAGGCTACTTGGAGACTAAACCCCTCTGAAGCTAATAGGTCTAAAGTTCCCAAGATATCATCCCTTTACAAAAAAGAAATTTGCCTAGCTAAACGCGAATCCTATGACAACCGCATCTCCCAATCTAATTCCAACATGAAGGAATTATTCACAATACTCAAAGAACTTTATACCCTGATTCAGGTGCCTGACACATGCATCAAAGACATAGAATAGTGCTCAGACATCCACCTTGCACTCACTAACAAAGTAACACCCTCCAAAACAAAATAGCCCAAAAAAAACCTCTGTTAACAAACCCCCCACAGCCCCAACAACCAACCTGCCAGATTCAACTTCTCCAAAACATCCATCATTGAGGTAGAAAAAATTATACTGTCACTCAAACCATCCAACTGTCAAGGAGACCTATGCCCAGCTCAACAAGGATGCAACTCGAGATCTAGCTCCCTTCGTATCAAAGCTTATTAATGCTTCATTTGCAACAGGGACCATCCCCACTAACCTCAAAGAATAATGGGCTCCCACTGCTAAGAAAACCTACCTTGGCCCCCCAGATACCTACTAACTATAGGCCAATCACACTGTACCCTTCCTCTTAAAAATACTAGACAAAGTGGCCTACACTCAAATTCAGAAATACTTAGAATCACATCACCTCTTAGGAGCTCGCCAATCAGGCTTTCGCCCTCACTTTATATGTTTTACACTGCCAGAAACATTTGTATGGTATAATCAATCTAAAAGGTTTTCTCAGGTCTAAACATCTTGTCCGGCACTTCCATCAAATTTCCAAAAACAAACATGGACTCAGTTGTCAATACAACTGTTGCCTGTGTTTAAGAGAGGAGTGTCAAACACTTAAGGAAAAACCTAACCTGAAAAATGTACTAAGTGTCACATGTTCGGAAGGCCCCAGAGCTTTTCTAAACACACACATTCAAAAAGCTGCATTGGGGGTGGTAATGTGTGAACTGTGTGTTGACTGCCCCACCTGGAAAGTAAAAGCTATACCAGAATAATCTGTAGTATGTGCAAAGTTTCCATTGTTAACATGGCTGAACACATGTGTTACATGACAGCGGGTAGACCAAGAATATGACATGTAGACTCGTCAAGAGAATATAAGCCGCCAACCAAACCATATCTATGCCAGACATCTAACAGAAATTTACAGAAGACTCACGCGTGGCTGCTTTGAATGCACTTTTGTAACAAGCAAATTCATGGGCTACACCTTTTTACTACACCATTACACAATTCCAAATCATATGGTGGGTACTTTGTGCTACTTGAATTGGTTCAGGAAAGAATTAAAGTGAAACTTATCACCCAGGGTGGCAAGCTTATGGCGATCTTTGTGATAGTTCTACAGATACGCCTTATTGACTCCTTGTGACATTTTGCCCATGAAACTCAGCCAGCTTCCAAAAACTTTGAGTTTTTTCTGGTTCAAAGGGCTTCTTTCCCCATCTTTTCAACACAGCTGCTAACCAAAACTACATCGAGCTGATTCCAATCCCAGATAAAAATGGTGTTCAATACATGATGCCTAGCAAGAAAGACCCGTTTATTGCATGGTACAAGGGAAACACGGAGTGTTTGACTTTTTCCAGGAGTTAAGGGCCTACTGTCAAGAAGATGTCATCATTTTAAGAAAAGCTTGTAATTTGTTCACGGACGGGATCATTGAAATGACTCATTGAGAAACACTTAAAAATAGCGGGATATATGTGTCAAATGTTGATCCTTTTCAAAATATAATTCTGACTAGTTGCTGTATGCAGATCTATAGATGTTATATCGAAAAAACCTGAAACAATTGCGTTGCTTCCCCATGATTCATTTCATGGACGGCAAAAATGTAATTCGATGCTGTCTATTCAGTGGTTCTTATTCATCTCACAAAAAGAGAACATCTCTATACAGTACACCCTTACAGGTGTGGGTGAAAACCGACACAGACAATATTGCTTGGATGGATATGCTGTTGTTTAAGGAGTGGAAACTGCCTATGAATTTAATGGCTGCTTTAATCATGGATGTCCCGATTGCTACACCGCTGGGGGTTTCAAAACATTGACGAGCACAGATTATGACCAGTTATATAGACACACTGTGTTAAAACAGAAGTGTCAATAGCAGCCACTGGAATAACTGATGCATTGGAGCTGCTAATTTCACTGAAATATTCCCCTGACTGATAGTTGTTGTGAATGCAGCTAATCTTCTGAAGCCTAAGAAATGAGCCTCTGCATGATGTTTTCCATGCCTTACCATGCAGCTTAATGGGTTTACTCATTCACCCCTGGGTGTACTCCCTGATAACTTCCTTTACCTTTCAGAGTATTAAGCAATTCTATATTGTCATGACATCTACAGTGACCATTAACTATGGAAACAAATATGTGCTAACTCCCTGAACCTCTAATAGTGGTATCCATTCACTGTTACCTTATGGAACTTACTAGAATTGTAAAAAGGCTTTTATTAGTAAGTGGAAGCACACAGCCAGCAGTTCAAGGCGACACACATAGGCAAGCATGCTGTACCTAGGTTCTCTATCAGGCATATTTAATGTTTGAATCCCTGCATTGCAGACTTCTAAAGGACAAAGTCAGAATAACAAGCCAATAATATCTAAAAACACACAGGGGGCTCTCGTAACAGGTCAAGGGCCTGATTCATGGAATTATTTGCGTGGAAAATAAGGAACTTGCAAGACGAACTGTCTGCAATATCCTGTTAGTCGATTCATGGAATTGAATGCTCTGGATTTCCCTTGGACTTGAGTGGATCTCACGACGGTCCGGCATGCTGCTGCAAGCAACCGAGTGCCTTGTGCAAGACACCACGCAGAGCGTGAGCATGTCTTCCGCAGAGGGCTTGGAAGGGGGCAGAACACAGAAAATGAGGAGGAAGATTCAGGCAGTTCATCGCACACCCAGAAATGTGCATAACTAAGCGTATTCATGGATCCGACTACACAACTTCTGAGCAGGGAAATGGCCATGTAAAGCCCTCATACTATCTGCCACATGAAGACAGGTGTACAGACACTTGTGCACAGGATTCTCTGTGCAGAGGTAAGATCGGGTGTCGGATTTGGGGGTGAATGTAAGCGGATTGGGTTCCGATTTAACTTAGGGGTGCATATGCAGTGTAGCGGGGTCCAGGAGCAGTTTATGGGGGGCCACAGGCATATTTTCTGAGTTTTACCCATGTTACGATGAATCATATGCATGGTGTCGGTGTGCCGGTAACAGTTATGACGGAACTCATGCATGGTCTCCGAGATGCAGTTCTGCTTGCATGAGACCCCACACACTGTTTGTGAGGGTACATTTTATTTGCACACGGTGAGCTCACAAAGGTAGCTGTTTCTGGCTGTTTTTGCTTTGTATGGGGGCGTGTCGGGGATGTTCCGGCCGCAACTTGCGCATGCAGTTATTTTCCACAAACAATTCCATGAATACATGGAATGCACAGAAAAACATCTTTGCCCAGGCTCAAGCAGTGTCGTTCTCGGCATCTGGCCATTTTTGGGATTAATGCACACTTTTACATGAATCGGGCCTCTGGTGCCGAACTTTCAAACTCACCACATGATATGTTTATCACTCACTCCCTCCTGGGAGGTTGTGGGAAACTATGTATCACCATTATAATCAGCACATGATTTACAAATTGGTTCTTTGTACTCCCCCACACCCCTTTACCGGTACAGAAGGCTGCATGGCACTAGAATTAGGCACAGTCTCCCACTAAGAAATATAGGCCACAGAGCCAGCTATGCATGCAGAATCATGCATAATACTCAAGTACTTAGGATCTCACAGGAAGGCAATCCATGTTTGAGTCCCTGATGACAAGTCAGATGATGGATCATCAGTGGAAAGTCAGTTAAACCAAGCCGTGAAAGAAGAAACTAGTCAGGGCCTCATGCCAGAATTTAATGATGAAATGTTTTGGCCTCGCACAACACACTTTCTAATCTACCTCAGACCGCTTAGAACACAGCCATCATCATCATCATCACCCCTCTGCCACAAACTGTAAACTACATATAATGCCACATGTTGGTCTGCATGAGGCTGACAGGGAAGGCTGGTATGGGTTGTGTATGGAACAGTATATTTTGTTATTTTTGTATACAATGTGACTTTCTATAATAAAGTTCACTGCTGCTTCTCCAAGGCCATGCAGGAACCTTAAAGGCCTTCAGTGTGGCCTTCGTATGACCAGTTTGCACTAAGAATGGTGTGATTGTGGTTTTGGTGGAGGCACCAATCAGCTTCTGCTGCAGCCATTCATGGTCCAAGGAACCATCTGTGTCTTAAAACGACGACAGAAAACACACCCAGTTCCTATCCTTGCTCCCATCAAATTAAGAGCACTGCGGCATAGAGGTGTTGCAGTTGTGGGCACTGCAAGCAGTGGTTAAGAGGCTCAGAGTGCTGCAGCCATATCCGGTCTGTGGACTAGACAGTACGCACACACTCATAAACACAAACAGTACAGGCAGAGTGCTTTATTAACGGCAGTAACTGATCTCCCCACCAATAGCACGAGTCAGTGACGCCGATTACAGCACTGACAGCATATCTGCAAAGATGTGTATAGCACAATAGCAAAAACAAGGCAGATTCTCTCAGAGGGGACTCAGCCACCTTTCAAACGGGCATTGGTGCCCCTGATTTCTCCACATGGTGGGAACCTTTGCAACAAGCAATGGCACCACATGGCGTGGATGTATACCGAAAATCAGGGGAGTTGCTAGGTCTGGAAAAGACCCGGGGCTAGGCTGATGTCAGAACTGTTGGGACTGGGGGCTAGCTAGTCTTTTGGCTGTAGCTCCTGAGATTCTATCCGGGGCTACAACCAAAAGATCAGGGGCTATAGCCCCCTTAGCCCCCCCTAGCAACGCCCCTGCCGAAAATACTTCAGGCATTGTACGCCACACTGACCACAGTATCTGTGCCATTCAAACTATTTCACAGCCAATACATTCATAACTCTAAATGAGTATATGAGTAGTGATTACTTATGTTTAGCTTAAATAATACTTGGTTATCTGCATTGATTTACTTGTAAAATAACAACTGTCCTTCATTCCGAATGTGCGAATTCTCTCAACTACAAAAACAGATGCACAAAGTCAAATATTAGATGTATTATTTCCAGTGAGTATGTCTTAAATGTCACAGATAAAAATAAAAAAAAGTGTTGTATGAAACCAGGCAGAACGAAATGTACTGCCAGTTTATCGCAGACACTGTTTTATAGTTCTAGGCGAGACAAAACCTCTTTGGAAAGTTTGCCAGGGAATGAATGGTTCTGATTGATGCCCAAGAAAGCTCATCTAATTAGGTAATGTCTTTGCTCGAAGAGAGATAGGGAAGGGGTTTATTGAACCAGATAAAGACAATAAATATTTGAGTTAAAGATGCTACTGGCCATGCAACCTCTAAATGCCAAACAAGGACGTTTATCTATTCCCGTGCTTAATACAACTCACTAACGGGCAATTAAAACATATTTGGGAGCTGTGACTGGAGTACATATTTTACATTGGAACCATTTCTATACTTATCATCTCCAGATCCACATTGCGTTATGTCCTTATCAAGCAAGTCATGTAGTGCCTCGAGACCAACGAAGGCTGGACGATGATGTGGGCACTTATAGCGGAATTCACCACCGTCAAGTGAAATGAAAGGAGATTTTAATGGAGGAAACTGAGGTAAGAAAAAAACAGGTGGTGTTGAGTTTAGGAGAGGAATAATGCAGTGACAATATTTTGCCAGGCTGCCACAGCCTCACTGTTATTAAGAACACTTGAGGCGAAGAGTGCCATGCATGACAAATCATTCAATTTACAGAGTGCCTGCAGGCCCTCGCTTAGGGGGTTGTACCAAATAAAAGCCTCTAGATTTTGGGGATGGCTTGTACCCTCAGAAGCTATGATGGCATTAGATATCCATGTTGCTTTCTATAGGCTGCATGAAAGCAGGAACCAGGATGAGGAGCCATGAGCAGAGGTTGGATCGGTACTAAAGCCAATTAGGTGGCAAAAAAGTAAGTACACATAAGTGGGTGTGTGGATGCATGCGGTGAGTGTTGTTTAAATGTGTATGTGGGGGTTTTGTCTGTGTGTGCGTGTGTGTTGTTAAGGATTTCAATCAGGTGACACACACCTTAGTCTCGGCCCAGCATGCAGCGCGCGATTGAGATGCTTAGGTTAGATTAGATTCAATATTGAGATGGTGCACGACTTATATCAAACCCCCTTTTCAAATACCCTGGGTCACAATGGACCATGAACCAGGCTGGTTGATAAAATATAATATTTATTTATTTATTTGAAAATTCAAAAGAAATCATACAATTTTTAATATGGGGCTGCAATCACCAATGGGGTGATAAGAACAATATGAATGCAAGCCTATAGACCCAAGCTACTCTTCACTGATGAGGCCCAACAAGGCTGAAACATGTTTGGGATGCTTGTGGGCTTGTGCAGAAGGTATGTGACTTAGCGGTTCAGGCCGGTCTGCCCCTTTTGGGTTGGGAACAAGCCTGATTTGCATATGGTCTTTCCCCTTCTGTAATGGCTTGGCAGGTGAAGAACAATGGTCTGGAGTGTTGCCGAGAGCAATACCAGTAGTTAGGATTGATTCTAAACCTTTCAGCCATCACCTCCTTTGTTGTGCATGAGGGTAAGGCCTTACAAGTTGTGTGTATAGTTGTAGGCAAACAATCTAATTTTGATAGCTTTGTGGAAGGTGAGATGAAAGGGTTCCCTTATGATGGAGTGAGGTAGTGAGTTCCATTGCCTAGAGGCAATGAATGGGAAGCTGGCACCACCGCCTCTATCATGTTAAATTCTTGGGACAGGCAGTTGGTTGGCATACAGTGTTCTTGTGGGTCTTGTAGTAGGAGGAAGGATGACTCTTTGGGAGAGATAGGGAGGCGCAGTGTGGTGTATTCATTTATGCATAATGGCGAAAGTTTTGAACAAGATGCACTGGCGGATAGGCAGCCATTGCACTTGTTGTCCGGCTGCAGAGATATGTTCCCTTTTGGAGATACCTAGAGCTCTGCGGTGGACGTTATTCTAAATGGTTTGTAATTTGTCTAGGTTTTTTGCTGAGGTTCCTGTGTAGAGTACATTACAGTAGTCCAGCCTTGAGCCTATGAGGGCTTGAGCAATTGTAAGATAGTAAGAGGTGGATAGGAATGGTCTGGTGACATTGAGGAAGTTGGAGTAGTAGGCTGCAGAGGTGGCGATTGTGCTCACTTGCCTGGACATGATTAGGTTAGTATCTATGTAGACTCCCAGTGTTTTGACTGAGTGGGAGACTGGGATGGTGATGTTGTTGATAGTGAATGAAAGGTACTTGTCTTTGAGAATGATGCGTGAGTCCGTGGGGGCAAGCAGAAGTAGTTCAGTCTTGTCCCCGTTCAGGCATAGCCAATTTTCAGCCATCCATGTATGGATGGTGGTGTAGATCGAGTTAAGAGTGTTGGAATCAGCCTCATAGTTGCCAGAGAGAGGGATGAGGGCTTGAGTATCATTAGCATAGTTGGTGTACATGATGCCGAGTAAGTCAAGTAGGTTGAAAAGGGAGATAGTAAAAATGTTATAAAACGGGGGGGATAGGAAAGAGCCTTGCAGTACCCCAAAGAGGATGCTGTTCGGATTAGTAGTTTCTTGGTCTGAGAAGGCAAGCATAGCTCTTTTTTCAAGGAAGGAGGCAATCTAGGTGATTGTATTGGGTGAAAAGAAGGCTGATGTTGCAAGATGTTGACATAGTAGATTGTCATCCACAAGGTCAAATGCTGCCAACAAATTGAATAGAAGGTGTAGGGCAGGTTTACCTGAGTCTCTGATGTCATCAATTTGGTTTTTAAGGTCCAGAAGGACTGTTTCAGTGCCTTGACCAGGACGGAAGCCGGATTGATGGGCACATAAAATGTTCTTAGATTCTAGGAATTCCTGGACTTCCAGGTATGCTGCATTGTGCAGAATCTTAAGCAGATCAGGAAGGGCACAGTGGTTATTGGTGTGTAGTTATTGGGATTGGATGGCTCCATTGAGATTATTTTTAGAAGTAGGTGAACACAGGCTTCTTTTAGGCTAGGAGGAACCAATCCTGAGGCAAAAGCGGCATTGATGAATGCTGTGATGAGCGGTGTGAGCAGGCCTGCGCATTCCTTGATAAGGAAGGCTGGGCAGATGTCCCCTTTGCACATGGATGGTTTGATTTTCTTCATGATTGCAGCGACTTCTTTCTCATTGATGTCCCTGAACGAGAAGGGAGTTGTCTCGGTAGTCTGCTGGATAGGAGTTGTTTTTTTTTGGGCCAAACTGGGCAGGAGTGGATTAAGTTGATTTGCTGTGATTTTGTTCAGCAGGGTGATCAGCTTGTGGAGCACAGCTGATTGAATGTCAGGGAGCCATGCTTAATTCTTTAGGATGTCTTGAGGAGCTGGGAGGGCAAGAGTTTCTAACTCTCTAAAGATGGAGAACATTTCTTTACAGTTGGACTTGATATTCTCTACTCTGGTGCAGAACGAGTTAGCTTTGGTGAGGACGATAGCTCTTTTATATTCATTAGATAATTTGTTAAACTCAAGTTTGTCTGGGGCAAGTTGACTGGTTTGCCATTTTGATATGGATGTGTGCTTTTTGGCGCATAGAGCTTAGAGTTCAGGGGTGTAGCAGGTATTGGAGTGTTTGGTACGTTTGGCTTTACGGGCCGTTAGGGGGCCATGCCATTGATAGCTTCAGAGAAAATGGTGTTGAGGGAGAGAGCCAAAGCAGCAGGATCTTTGTAAAAGGGTGCTTCAAGGGCTGGAACCTTGAGATAGGGGACTAACCTTTCCCTGGTGAGGAGGCGTGCGCTTCTGGTGGAGGCACAGGGGATAGGTATGGTGGTGGCTTTTTGGGTCTTAGGTGTGGAGAGTGTGAATAGGATGAGGTGGTGATCAGTCCATGGAAGAGGAGGGTTTGCTGTGACATCAGGTGGGCAGTTGTGGTGGGCTATCCTATCAATTGTGCAGCCCTTATTGTGGGTAGGATTGGTAAAGGAGTTTGTGAAGCCTAATGTTTCTAATGCTTTTTCAAGTTTTTGCCTGGGGTGTCGTTAGGGTCATGAAGCCCTAAATTTACATCGCCTGCTAGGATAACCTTGGAGGAAGTTTTAAGGTTGTCTGATACAACGTGAGTGATGGAGGAGTGGAAGTCTGCTAGACGGCTGGGTGGATGATAGACAATGTGAAGGGTGATGGTGCAATTGTGTGAGGTTGGGATTTTTAGACATTGTATTTGCCATTAATAGAGTGGTCAATTTTTCGGATGGCAATAGAGTCTTTGGGCCTCATTACGAGCCAGGCGGTAAGTTACCGCCTGGGTCGTACCCTTACCACCATGGTGTAAACTTTGTTTACACCATGGTGGATGGCGGATTTACCGCCCCAGTCCAAGGTGAGTGGGGCGGTAAATCCCCATTTTCCATTTTACCCTTCCCCATTCCCATTTATGCCCCATAGGGCATAATGGGAGTGGAGAAGGCGCTAATTACGCCACCGTAAATTACGGTGGCGTAATTAGCACCATGGTCCCTTAGCGCCATGGATTTTAACGCCTGCAAAAAGAAGGCGTTAAACTCACCATGGCGCTAAGGGACCTTGTAATCAGGCGTTAAGGGTCGGCGCCGTTTACGGCGCCGTTAACCCCTTAACGCCTGACTCGTAATGAGGCCCTTTAGCAATGAGTACAACCCTGCCTCCTTTAATGAAAGGGCAGTCCTGGCGTAATATAGTGTAGCCCATGGGGAGTGCTAACGCTAGGGATGAGACAGATGCTTTCTGAAGCCAGGTTTCCATAACAGCACAAAGGATTAAGTTGTGGAAAATGATAAGATTGTTTAGGTCTGCTGCATGATCAGGGATGGAGCGGGTGTTGATGAGTGCGCAATTTAGGAATGTTTCAGTAGCCGCATGACTGGTTGTTGTGGTAGCAGTTTTCTGCCTGATGGTCATAGGCATGGTGGGCTTGTTCCCAGTTGGGGGATCTGGAGGGGTGAGTAGGGTGGGTTCTGGTGATTTAAGTGAGCTCGGTGGATTTTGTTTGAGTGTATGAGGAGCTTTTGCTTTGTAGCTCAAGGCCCTGGAGGCCTATAGTTGCGGCAAGAAGTGCTCATGGGTCATGTTGTGTGTAGGGGTGTGTGGGTTCATGTTTGAAGGTGCGTATTGCGGTAAACAAGGTGGGAGTGGTGTGCCTTCAGGGAGCACATCGTATTCAATGGGCACTCACAGGAGCATAGGAACAATACTCATTCCCAGGTCCACAATATGTGGACCTGGGACCAGTAATCAATGGGTATTCAGTGCACATGGGACCAATATTCAAAGGCAATCATTGGCAATAATTGACAACATTATTAGGCATTTCTGGTAGTCAGGGACCAAAAATCAGAGTACATGCACAGAAGCAAAATGAACAATACTCATTGGGCATTCATGTGGACATAGGATCATTTTTCAGTGGGCATTCAGTGTGCATGGGACCAGCAATCAAAGGCAATCATTGGCAACGTTTTTAGGCATTCCCGTAGAATGGGACCACAATTGAATCGGCAGTCAAAGAAAAAGGTAGAATTAGTATATATTTGTATTTAATAGGCATGGGACAATAATTCAGTAGGTATTCAATGGCAGTATTCGGTAAGCATTTGCAGAAACATTCGATGAATGACCGTTGAGCAGATTCACTGCGTATTCATAGCTTGTAGCATGCAGCCGCCCACCTAGCAGCTGTAGTCAGTACGGTTGTATCGGATTGTGCACCGGTGGAGGCTAGTTAGAGGGGTAGGATTGACTAGAACATGGTAGGTGACACGAATAGAGAGCGCAAAAATAGAGGGTGGTCACTACGTGCTACTTTTAGTAGAACTATTAACTAGGGGTGTCACGGTATTCATTTTATGACGGTATGATAACCTTCTTGCCAAATGACGGTATATCATGGTTATCGCGGTATAGCAGGTGGAGTTAACTGATCTTAACAAATATTTTCTAAAAGGTCATAAATTGACAGATGTATCATCACAAACAAAACCAGGCACCCAGGGCCAGAATTGGGCTTTTCAATATAAGTTACACTGAAATGCCTTGCTTCCACCAAACACAAACACACGTGTGGAGAGGAGGGGGTGGGGTGGAGGCCTGCTGCAACTGGCAAAGCAAACTGAATAGCTTTTCTTAAGTGGTCATGTAGGTTTTTTGCTTCCCCACTGGCTACTGGTGAAGATGAACATGTTGCCATCTTGATAACCTGCATGCCACAGATCAATGGAGGCTGATGGTAGTATACGCTTGTGCACATACACACACACACACACACACACATTGTTTTTCATGGTGTATGAACCTGGCGCCATAGGCGCCAGGACTGGCACCATGAGGCCTTTTGAAGAGGATGCCAGGCTCTAGAGGCCCGAGTCCTGACTCCACCTGGCCAGTGGGTTTGCCAGAGGGGGTTTTGGGCAAGGGTCGTGACAGCACTCCCCCCTAAGGCCCCTCCCATGGTGTTCCTTCTGTCTGGCCCAGGTTTGGTTGGGAAGTTCTGATGGAATGTCCTGATTAGACACACACACACGCACTCTCTCTTTACGTTACAGCCTTTAGTTTACTTGCGGGCCAAAAGGTGTTCAGTAATCACTGACATGTTACCCTTTGGTATGGCAGCAGGGAATACCCACAGAGATGAGTGAATTTAGCAGTGTGACTTATTATATGTAAATTCAATGATAGAACCAGGGAAATCCCCCATCGCCATATGTTTAGAGAACATTATCCATTATAAATATATAAACCCCAAAGCCGCCACCCCAAAGTAAACCCTTTTCCTTCTTGGCACTGTATCTATTCTTCCTATTGCTAACATATTGATTTTGTGTAAGGCACGTGTGGTTTATGGAATGGCATTAAAAACTGCTCCAAATGAAACTACTTGGCAGAGGCACATCCAACAGTGCAAAACCAAGACTGCGCAGCAATTGCTTACTGCAGCCTTTCCAAATCAGATTGAAAAGCACACTTAACGGTATGAACGGTATAACGGTATAAACAATGTGACGGTTATTATTGTTCAATGAAGTGGTTCACGGTATCTTTAACGGTATACCGTTTTACCGTTACATCCCTACTATTAGCACACCTAGCGTTGGGGGTTCACATAGGTTGGAGCCCTATTGGCAGATGATGGACGGCAGTAGTAGATGAAGACTCGGCTCCATTAGTTATTTGCCTAACTTGCTATAGCTTGTGATAGTTCATCCGTGTGATGGTCAAGCGATTAGGTGATCGGGAGCGCAGGAGAAACAGATATGATTTTGAAGTAGAGCTTGACTTACCAATGGTGTGGGCAATTGCAGAGCAGGGGCCATGGCTGGCGGCTGCTCCCGGCTCTGACAGGCTGGGCACAGGAGCCTTATCTGTGGGCCTTTGCTGGGGACCGGCCTCCGCCTGTCGGTCATCAGGATTGGCTTAAGTCGGTGCAGGCAGTCAATGGGAGGCAGGTACGTTCGTCTAGGCTACGTGGTACACACAGGCCCGAAATCACTTGATGGCCATTTTGGAACGCTTCTTCAGAAATATCTTTGTGTAGATACATGTGTTAAGGTGAAAAGCGGCACAGCTGGGATCAGCGTAGCAGGCTGGATGAGAGCATGAATAAAGTAATATAACCTCTAAGAAGGAGATTATTTGCAGCAACACACTAGTTTCAGTGATTGGGGAGCCGCAAGGGCTCATCTCCAGGTGGCAAATGCCAGCTGCTGTAGAGGAGCTGCTCCTGCAGCAACGAAGTGACGGTGTGCCCTCCTGGGCATCTGCTGCCTTGCCGTCAGGTAAAAGTTATTTGGGGTCAAAAAGAAATGCGTCAGCCAGAAAAGTAAATGCCACACACCATTGTAAAGATGTCCTATTCAGTATTGAGTTTAGTATTGTGTGACAAATGTCTTATGACAAATTCATCTAAATTCCAAAGGTGTACAATGTGTGATGTAACATATTTTTTAGGTTGATCCGAGTGAAAACGTCCTACTTTTGTTTGTCATCAGAACTACATGAAAGAGCATTATAATTACCTGATTGCAGATCATGCTGTCAAACTAAACATAGTCATCATGATGTGTGCAATAAAGTGTGTATGAACTTCCTGAAAAATTGCATATTTGGAAGCAAAACGAATTACAATTTCAAGTCAAAAGTGCAATTTTGAAGTCCCCCTCCCTCCCATTAAATTAATTTAATTCGAGAGATAAAAGAAGCATGCAAATAACAGCTAACAATTTGCAAGTATATTGGTGACAGCCGAAAGTAATTGCACCGATATGTATCCTGAGCTAGTAATTATAATTTACATCTCAATGGTGCCTTAGCTGTTTCAGATGCATTTCTGCTAGGAATATCACATTTAGATATTACCTTTAAAACATGCGATATTCTCAGTATAAAGACCAATGCATGAAATGTGGTAATGCTGTGACAAACATGCAATAATTCACAAACTTCACAGGTCCATTTAGAAAAAGGCTGCTTTCATTCCTGATTCCTGGATTAACATGCATTCTGGAAGCAGAAGTGAACACCATGGCTATCCCATGGGGAATTCATCAAAAAAAAGGTTCAGTATTGACTGTTGTGCATTGTGCAAAGCCATGCATAAAAGGTTGAAAACACAAGCCTACATGATGTGAGCATCATGGGCTGGACTGACCCATTTGGGGTGGGGCCAAGCCTGATTTGCAAATGCTCTTTCCCCTTCTGTAATGACTTGGCAGGCGAAGAACGGTGGTCTGAAGCGTTGCCCAGAGCAATGTCAGTGGTTAGGATTGATTCTAAACCTTCCAGCCATCACCTCTTTTGCTTTGCTAGTCAACTGGAGATTTCCTGGTCGGCCTCTGCACCCTGGGCCTCTTTTGTGTGGTATGTCCACATTTTCTCATAGAAAAGGGTTGGGCTTGATCAAAATGTGTCAAATGGGGCTACTTTAAACATTATTTCAAGGGCCTCTTTTGGCCCCTAGTAATTATTTCCAGTGCCTCTTATAGTTCCCAGTCCACCCCTGGGTATTCTTACTTCCTTTATGGATCCTCCTGGTGTATTTGTTCTGAAATTGAATAGATGTCATAGGCATGAAGTAATTAAGCTATGCACTATTTCAACAGTACTGCATTATGTGAATAATTCAATACTCACATTGAGTATGGTTATCATTAAACCTGGGCTAATACATTGGGTTGAACCTCCGATCACAGAAATTCTAACTGTATGTGGGTGGCTCCGATTTGCCTGAACGTTTAAGGGCTTCTGATAATTCAGCTGATGATATGCTTCTGTAAGCCTTGGGTTGTAGAAATCACACCTTTTTCTGCCAACAAATGTTCATAGCAAACAAAGTGTAAAGTTAATGGAATAGGCCAGAAGTTCAGAAGCTTTCCTGCCAAGGAATATTTAAGAAAACAACATGTCCTAATGAATAATGGCCTGGATCTGTCATTTCAAATTAAAATACAAACCAAAAATACTTTGTTTGCGGATGACACAAACTAGCAATCTTTTAAACAATTTGAGAAAAGTGCATAAAACGTAACAAACAGAAAAATGTGGCGACAATGCATTCACAAAAGTAGCATGCACATTTCCATGGATCTGAGTTCAGCACAAATTATGTGCTGGCCAGTAGCCTTGCATACATTAGTGCGAGCAGCATGTAAGGCACTGTCTACACCCAGAGGTCTCTAACATAGATCTATGTTATGTTTTTATTTTCGAGGTACAGAGCTCATAACATTGCAATCTTACAATATTAAGGGCCTGATTCACAGAAATGTTTTGTAATTTGTAATGTGTTGTTCCATTATAAAAGGCTTCTGTGAAACAGGCCCTAAATGTTATTCCTTTAAGGAACTTCAGAGTCTACATCATGAATACTTAAAATGTGACTGACTGTACCTTAGACCTACTACACGTGACTCTTCCTAACACAAAATAACCTGCCTAAACACACTCAGCAGGATGTAACTGCATGCATCCCCTAATATATAACTGACTCGTCCCCATGTCTTTTCAGAAGTCCAAGTCTGTTAAGAATTCCCTATATTGTAATAGTGCAAACCTCAATAATGCAAAAGGGCCTAATTCACAGAAACATTTTATAAAGGTGCAATCCTATTGGAAACACTCTTTAAATCAGGCCCTAACTGTTAACCTCTCTGATGAAAAACATGCCCAATCATGGGATTGACTTGGGTGGTCTCACATCCAATCTTTCAATTCCCCATCTCACCTTTACTAATTTCATCAACTTAGAAGGATGACAAGCTGAGTTATTTTCCCGAGATTCAAACTTAGGACCTGCAGATTACACGTAGATCTAGGCAGATGATGAATTATTCAAATGAGCTATCTTATACCAGAGCTTAAAGTGCTGTCCGTCTTAGATACATTCACAGATGCATAACACGCCGTTTCCTCTTGCTAACTCCACCACCCTGCCTCACACAACACCTCCGTTTTTCCAAAGTGTACTCTTCCTCTATGAAGCTTGGAAGTCATTTTGTATATGCAGGAAAGGTGTCACACAAAAGAGGGATGTCCTCTGTCAGTCTAGCGCTACTATACACATACGTTGTGAAGGCTTTGTTATTACAAGAGACATCATTTGGGGGTGGCCAGGATCTCAACTTCAACCCCTGCAAACTCATGTGTGACTCACTGCCTCTGCAACCCCTGCTTAAGGGTTGCAGTGGCAGAGAGAAACCAAAAGTAAAGAGCGCTCAGACGAGAGCCTTCTCTACTTTAATTTCTTTTTAAAGTCACTCTGACTTGAGAAAGAAATTATTTCTTAATATCAAGGGCCCCCCCACACAGGACATGGGAGGGTCTGTCTCCCCTGCTCTGTACATAACAGGAAACAGAGTGTGGGGTAAAATATTGCACCTGAATGTCAGAAATAAAAAGACAAGACCAGGCCAATATTTAAGAGTGAAGCTGACTGGTGCTATCCATTGGAAAATGCAGGCCAGTCCCAAAACACTTCTTTTTCTGACTTAAGGCCTAGGACATGAACAGAAATGGGCCTCTTTCAACTTTACTATGAGTAGGCGCTCGGGTGAAAGAAAATGTGCCTGAAAACTTGAAATTGCTAGATATGCACAATGCATGGAAAAGATATATGTGGCTGAACATGCTGTTTTAATAAATTATGAAAAGCTACAATTTTACTTAAAGTAAGCGATAGCAGCATGTTACATCGACTTCAATGCAGCGCAATACTGTGCTCAAGAAATCTAAAGTGAAGCCAAGCACTTTGCATTTGTCACAAAGAAAAACACTTACGTGTCAACATTTAAATGACATCATTTAAAAGGAGAGGCCTACTTGGAGCATTGTGATACTCATGTTATGTCAACTGGTATATTAAAGAAAGACATTACACATGGACAGATTAAAGACTGAAGCTGTACTTTGAAATGCATGGATGCAGAGGGGCATTTCCACTGAAACAAAACTGTGACCCATGACCTGTTGGTTTGGGCTGTCTAGGAGAAAGTTGTCTGATTTTCAATTGAAAGAGGAAAAAAAATAAAAGAGATGATAGAGGAGAGATTTCAACTACGGTGACCTGTTGATAACACAGCCAACAGAAATTACCTGTAAGGTCAGGTTCCCCATAAAAAGTGCAATTCGTTCTGAACAAAGACCCTTTAAAATATGAAATCCAGGCTTTTTAGAGGTGAGACTATCAAGAAGAATGTCTGGTTGTCAATTAGTTGCTCATAACATGTCCAGCAGACGTAACGTTGAGGTCAAGCTTCCCATTAAACTGTACATTAAGCCTAAAACAGTCCTTTTGAAGCTCTTGAGGGGAGCTAAAATCAGCATGCCCTGTAAGTGTATTTGGGAATTGAAACCAAAGGATAAAGGTTGGGGCTATGAAAGTGAGTGAGGCTTGTGAGGCCAGGGTTTTATTAATAGAAAAATACATTTTGTTGCACAAAGCTTGTTGCAGACTTGTATTAAAGGTGACAGAAATCTCCTTTGAACCATGCTAAAATGATTTCTGTGTGAAAAGCATAACAGAAATGATTAAGAAAAATGTTATTCGGGTCTTCCCTTGATTCCTAGAGATTTGAAAATTGGTGTGAGGGGGAAGGACCAAATGAATATTTGAATGATGAAGTGTCATATTTTTCATTAGTACGGTCTATGAGGAAATCAAGAAAAACTGTAGCTCTGCCCAGGAAGGGTGTGCTGACTTCAAATTAGCATCATCTATTCACCTTAAAATGTAGTTATTAGAAATATATACACAAATGCAATTGTCTGAAAAATGAGGGCAGTTACCATGTTGATTGATTTGCAGAGCTGACAAATGTTGCTTCATCTGTCATTTTGAAATGATATATAATTGCCTCCCTGAGTTTACATAATACACCCCTTTTAATTTCTGGTCCTATCAGTAGCCAGTGGGTCTCTTAGTGAGAGACAAAGGTAACAAGGTAGCCAATCCTGACCGTGGGATTCATGACAAGATTGTAATGTCACTAGCCCTAGAAAAGTGCAGGTTTGCATCCAAACTGGGCTTTTTGTGAATTATACTGGGAAAGAGCTGCTGCTGTACTCTTGCGAGAAACAACAAGCAGAGAGCTGTCAATCCTTGCATTGGAGACAGTGTCTGGGACATAGAGAATCTAGCTGGGACCCAAACAAGGGGAGCTGATGGAGTCTGTGTGCAGGAGGAAATCCTTGACTGAAAGCCCTTGACCAGACCTGTGCTGTCCTCAGAGGAGCCCTGCTGGTTGCCCTGACCAACACTTCCCATGTAGGTAGATATCCCAAAGCCATCAATTGTTTGGGGAATCACCTGGCTTTATCCCTTTCCATTGGTGGGTCAAGGAGGGGGTGAAACTGGGTATGCCCTTTGCATCATTTATTAAATTCATTCAAAGTAAATTTCCCATAGACAACCACCCTTTATGTTGAAATTGCACTGTGTTGGGAGCAGCCATCCATAAACCTTTCCATTAAAATATGGGGATGGGGGAAGCTGTGTAGATCCTTAGTACATTTGATTAAAGTAAATCAATGAATTCCCCTATAGAAAGTCACGGGATGAGGGTTGTTAGAATTTGAAACTAACAATAGCTCATGCGCGGTGTGTTACAGATTGTAAAGCCCATAAAGACTTGGTTGACCGTTTCAGAAATCCTTGACATCCATATAGAAAGAGTGAGGGGGTCCATAATACCAAAAGGAAGTCATCTACAAAACACCACTTTTCATGTCAGTGTGGAGGTGTGCAAAAATGAAACTCTTCATTCATGTTAAATCAAAATGACAAAGTATTGTTCTCATCTGTACGTGTGTTGAAACATGAAATTCCCCATTCCTTTTAAATCAGAATTACAAAGTATTGCATCTCATCTGTCTGTATGTGCAAAATTTGCCTTTTGGTTCCCATTTTTCGCTGACCATAAGTTATCAAGTCCTGTCTTTTATTTTGAAGTGTGCTGGAAACGATTTTCATTTGAGTTGCTTTTTTCCCAACCTTGCCTTTTAAATAACAAGCCCAAAACTATTCTTGCCATTAAATTCCTTTCCCAAAAAGCGCCTTTTTAAATCAGCAGCCAAACAACATTTCCATTGTGCTCACACTCCTTGCACCTTGCCTCTCAATCAAAGGGCTGCTGGGAGAAAAGTATTGTTTCAAATTATGGTATTTCTGTGCCTCTTGTTTGGTATTCAGAACATTTTCTATTGGTTACATTGAAATTACATCTGTGTAAGCTATTAATGCATGTTTCAAAATTTCACCTGTGTTGTTTTATATAACCGTGTTATTGTGTGATTTTGGGTGTTGCCACAGCATTGGTGGTTGATGTTAATATTGTGTCAAAAATTAAATAAATAAATACATATATATTTTTACTGCACACCGGCCTGTTTCCTATCCCATTGGTGACAGAGGATATTTGTTGGGGTTGTGTTTGAGACGGGTTGGCGACTTTGCCAAATTGAACCTAAAATAAAAGTTCTTGACTGTGTGCCACCTTGCTACGGGGAAAGGAACTTCCTGAGCTGAACATGACCGCATAATAAACCACGACAAAACCTGGTTCTTTCATGCATGGAGCATGGGAGCCAGTAAGGGCTACCAAGCAGAGGAATTCCTCGGAGCAAGAACAGATATGAGAAAAGTTAAGAACATGTTCTTTCAAAATGTGCATGCAAATGTGTGTGTGTGAGTTTATATTATGTTATGTGTGTGAGTGTGTGCATGATGTATGGATGGCTAGGTGTGCATGTGTTAGGGCATGTGTGCATGTGTAATTGAGCATGTGAAAGGTATGTGAATGAGTGTGCCTGTGTTCAATGCCTGGATTACTTACCAGTAATCTTCATTACTCCTAGTCCTACTATTCCTCATCCCAGTACTTGCCTATGAAGCACCATGTCTCATACATACGTACTGAGATATGGAAGAGGGATGTGGAGGTAACTCTGGGCCAAGGAGCTTATTTTGGGGGTTAGAGGAAGAGAGTGGGAGGTAGACGGGGTGTGTGGGGATGGTAGGGCAGAAGGGGGTACGCAAAAACCTAATGGACATGCATTTTAGCCATTCAGGTAGCACAGCAAGCTAAGTGCTCAGCCCTGATATCTGTGTGCAACCTGCTGTGGCAGGTTCCAATCCCGGCAGGGTCAACTCAGCCTTTCATAATTCTGACGTCGATAAAATGAGTACCACTCTGTGGGATAATAATGTCTTCTGGTATTAGAGCGCTTTGAGACCTATGGGTGTGTAGCACTATATAAGAAATACATTATTATTATGATAAAGCAGGAATTTTGGTGCAGCCAGTCTAGTCATCTTTTACTTTGGTATGCCATGTGTACTGGGCATCTATAATAAGGTAAACATGATAGCTGTTATTACATGTCTAGACTGATATTTGGGTGCAGCCAGTCTAGAAATGTCATATTAAATCAAGGCATATTTTTCTTCACATCTCTAGTGAAGTAAGCATTATAAGTGTTATTATTTGTCTAGACTAACATTTTGGTGCAGCTAGTCTAGCTATTTCTTACTTTGGCTTGATGTTGTACACTGGGCATATCTAATAAAGCAATCATGATAAGTGTAATTACCTGGCTAGAATACAATTTTGGCTCAGCCAGTCCTTACTGTGACAATGTATATTTTTCTGGGCATCTATGATAAAGTAAAGATGATACGTGTTATTGAGTGCTTAAATTGTCATTTTGGCGCAGCCAGTCTAGGTATTTCTTACTGTGGCATGGCATTTTATTTACTGTGCATCATCAAGGCAATAACAAAAGTGTTATTACATGTCTGGTCTACATTGTGCACCCAGTTTTGACATGTTTTATGGTGAAATTGCATTTCTAAAGGCAAATTGGTAAGATAGCTAAGTGGGTTGAGCAGTTGCTGCTGTGGAATCCTGGTAAGGCCAACTCTGCCTTTCATTTTCCTGAGGATTATAAATGAATGCTAACTTCGGCTGGGATGATAATGGTATGTAAACATGTGTTATGTACCATGCTTTGGCAAAAGCGCTATATACATAATAAATCATCATTAGCTTACCATGTATGCTCCTGTGCACTATAGTGACTTGCATCCATATGGATTTATGGGTACTGTATTATCACAGCAACTGGCAATATAGGGGATTTACTTTTCATATAATGACAATAATCAAAATGCAGATTTAATAGGCATAATATGGAAGTAACTGGGCATAACATGTTTTAGTTGAATGGCTATTGCAGTGCCTCAGCCTAGGTTGTTGATTTGGGTATGACCCTGTGATATCATGACCCCATCATGGCATATGAAGGCAACTGATGTGGAATGGTGTCAACTGATACAAAAAGGTTTACACAATAAACTCCATAAAATTAGGACAACTATGCATGAAAAAAGGGAGTCAACCGTTGATGCTGGCAGGGCAGTAACTGTAGGTTTCACGTATGACCCGTCAGTCCCCCAGTTTAATTCTCACTCAATCACAGAAAGTGAGCTGTTAAAAATTATAGAGCACATGAAAACATCACAATGTAGAGGTGATGCTTGTTCCTCTATGATTATAAAAGCATGTCCACCGCGGCTTATTAAAGCAGTTTGTATCTTTATAAATGCCTCTCTCAAGGCAAGTAGTGTTCCAAATGAATTTAAAGCAACCATGGTCACACTCATCTTAAAAAAAAAATGGGACTGCCAATGGACAATCCTCCAAAGTTCCGTCCAATCTCTAACACACCCTTCCTACTCAAGATTTTGGATAGAGTGGCTTACAGTCAACTTGCAGAGCACTTAGATCGTCATTCTATCCTCCATCCAAATCAGGCAGGTTTTAGGAAGAAATATGGGATGGAAACCTCTCTTTTGGAATTGAAATCTAAATTAATGGGGGAAATGGACAGAGGTGGTCTCTCCCTGATTATCTGTTTAGATCAATCAGCGGCTTTTGATTTAGTTGAGCACTCAATCCTTATTCCAAGGGTACAGGAGGTGGCTAATCTTTCAGAATTAGCAGCTCGGTAGATCACCTCTTTCTTAGAGAACAGAACTAGTAGAGTCTGCTCAGCCACCGCTGAAGCCAGCCCACTTTCCGTCCTCTATGGGGTCCCTCAAGGGGCAAGCTTGTCCCCATGTCTGTATAATTTGTTCATGGCCCCATTTTTCTTCCTGCTACAGGAAGAGGGGATCGTATTCTCCACTTATGCAGACGACACCCAATGTGTTATTAACTTAACGGGTCATGACAAAAATGAGGCGGAGGTTAACAGAGTCTTCGCCCTTATTGAAAAATGGATGCTGAATAATTTCCTAGCTCTTAACCGCAGTAAGACAGAGCTGATGATAGTCGGTAGCTCCAAGGCGATTAGCAAGTTAAGTCAAGACTATAGTGCTTTCAAACTGGGGGATGACACCATCACTCCCTTATCAAAAACTAAAATCCTAGGAGTTATACTGGACCCGACACTAAGCATGAAAGCGCATGTTTCATCAGTGCATCAAATTATTGGCTCATTTGAGGCCCATGATCTCGCAGGAAAGTGCTCAGACAATAGCCAGGGCAAGTATAGGTGTCAAATTGGACTATTGTTGCAGCCTCCTGCTTGGCATTAACCAAAGAGAGCTGCACAGACTGCAGGTAGCCCAGAACTGGGCGGTCAGGGTAGTTCTCAGACTTCCTAAGCACAGTCACATAACTGCAGCCAGACGCTGATTATACTGGCTCCCCATTGAAGCCAGGATTAACTTTAGAGTATTAGTTATAGTCTTTAAATGCCGGCTCCAAGTTATGCCGGCGTATATACAACAGCATATAATTTCAAAGAGTAATCCAAGATCTCTGAGATCCGATTTCTCAAATCAGATCATACAGCCAATATGCAAAACATCAAAGGCGGAAAAGGGATCATTCAAGGTGAAGGCCCCCTCTCTGTGGAACAATCTTCCTACAAGTTTGAGGAGCCACTCCTCCCTCTTATCTTTTAAGAAGGAATTGAAGACATTTCTGTTTATCTGATCCACCGGAAAATATGGATTTCTCCAATAGTGCTGTATCATACTATCGGGGATAGCGGAATAACCTCCATGGGGCCTTATGATCTTTTATTTCTAAGGACGTCGGTTTTGGTGCTGTATGTTTTTCTGTTGTCTGCGCCTTTATGCCCAAGGGTCAATAGCGTGCATAACAAATGCAATGTAATGTAATGTAGCATCCTTGCTAAAATATGGTTGCCTGCTTTAGTACCTATTTGCTACTTTAAAGTTTAATGTTTTTACATTTCTGTACAGTGAGATCCCAAGAATTAAACAGGAACTGATGTCATCCGGGTCAACAGCCAAGTGATATCACGTCCTGTGACGTCATCAGGTATGTAGATGTCACTTCCGGTACCCTGGCCATTTCTGTGAATCTACACCCCTGGTTGTGATTGGCACAATGATTAGGTCATCCTGTTTTTTTGTTTTTTATTTGTTTGCCCATTGTGTGCCTTCGAATGTCCCTTATGTCATGTAATTTTCACACAAACACAGGTTCGTGGTTCTTACTAATTAGTACTCACATGCACTTAATTATAGATAGGCCTTTTCCTTTATGTTGACAAGAGTTATGATATGATATGGCATTTATAGCAAGCCTATACACAAGTGTTTCAAGGTGCAACAAACAAGGGAGGGGAAACAGAGGGAAGACAGACAGCGATCCTACTAGGCCAGGTGACATTGAGATTGCGCAAGTGCAGGGGAGGGGGACGGAGAAAAGTGGAAAGTGCGGGGAAAGTTAGTGCAAATGGGTTGTTGAAGAACTGTGTGAGCAGAGACTTCGCTGGTAGTTTTCAGATTGTTCAGTGATTCACAGAATAGCAAGAATCAGACATGGAAGAATATTTGGCTAACTGAGTGAAGAATATGTTTGCTCATTTCCCATAAAAAGTAAATCAGTTCATACAATCAAAGTATTTGAGAGCCGATTAAATGAGCTAATTTAAATGTATGTCTTACATTTTTTATACATTCCAAATATTTTGATGCAGTCCAGTTTCCAGAGTAACAGACCCACATGGAAACATAAATTGTCACCACATGCATTGTATTTGGAGGTGATTTGAAAGCAAGATTGCAAATGTCCCTACTGCTCATGCACCAACTTCAAATGGTCTACTTTTCCCTAACATCTGGTAACATAAATTCAATTTCAATGTTTATTTATGTTTTTGCAATGGAAAGTAAAGTGGATGGGGGTTGCAGAATCACAAACTATATACCAAGCCCCAGCTCTGTCGGAGGCATCAATGAAAATATGGAGCACCGAAAAGAAACGTGCATGACATTTATGCACGACTTTAATTCATTTTTTTTTACTCTGCTCCATTACAAAATGACCTCCATAATTTTATTTTTAAGCTAATGTCACTGTTGGAAGCATAGACAAAAAGGAAATAATGGCACATCACTATGTCAGGTGTGTGTGTGTATGCACTATTACCATTTGCCACTAGACTTAACAAAAGTGTTGTTGATCTAAAGCGTTAACTTTCAGTAAAAACATGAACACGATATCTATAAATGCAAGAGGGGATGTGTTCACTACACCATTGGTCTTGGTCCTTTGGAAATCAGTTTGACATGAGTTGCGGTCATTTGCATATTTGCATCTCAGACATCTCAGGAATGTGTGTGTTAGGCTTAAAACGCAATAAATGATCCATTTGTATCATACATTTCCTGAACCCATGTGTACACAATTCATGTTAATCCGCACAGGCATTTTTCGTTTTGTTATTCCGCACGTATTTATTCATTTAGTTATTAAATTGCATTGATGAATTCATCTATTCACTCAATTGCCTTTTTAGATTGTGTCTAGTTCAGGCTGGCAAGAGTGTGCCAGCATCCTAGCACACAGAAACTGTAGTAGTGCTCCAAGAACACTCATTACATGATAATCAAGTGAAACTGAGCAGTAATAATTATGGAGTAATTCGCTTGAAACATTAATACAACGACAAAAAAAGTTCAGTTGCACAGATTTGGAGAAAAAGTTAAAGGACAGTACACGTGCCAATGGTGACCTCTTTCAAAGAAGAAGATTGATGGACATTACCAGTCATGAGAAACAATGGGGTTCTTATTATGTAAAACCTCGAATAGCTTCTAACACAGCACTTCTGTTTGCACTTAAGTGCAAACTACCCCTTCTGTGCAAAAGTTGTCTTCCAAAAGAAAGTTAAAAAATAAAGAGTAAAACAAAAGTGAAACTTTCTTTACACTGTACTTTTCCATTATGTGGCGGATAAGTGGAACTGTCTTAACGATTCTAGGAGATATTTAAAGTGTATTCCTTTGATATCTGCCGGCCTGCTTTTACCAGGTGATAATTTTAAGTGGATTTCTTGGGATTCAATTGCATTATCACCAATATGAATAGCTCCTGGTGGTAATGAAATTGCATCAGTCGGGTGGGGCAGAAACAGCAGGCAGACATCCATCTCGTGCCCCAATTGTCCCAGACAAATTGTTAAATATCACGCAGATTGGTGAACATATCTGTAAAAGTGTACCACATTTTTATGAATACGCAGGTCCTGGAACATGACCTGCAGGATGGTAAAGTTTGGTAGTCACCCTTGAATTGCAGGGACGTAATTTCACCAAAATGCCAGGGGTAGCGGAAGTGACGTCACACGGCCCTTGACCTCTGATGACATCACATGAAGTGACCCCCACCCCAAAGTGACATCACGGGAAGTGATGGAACACAACCTTACACCCCTTGACAAAACAGGAAGTGGCATCACATAGCACTGTTTCTGAGTACAATACGAAAAATACGGTTATGATATCACTGTAAAGCAATATATATTTCAAACAAGAATGGATCACCATATGTATCATTAATATCAGCGCATATAGGCCGATATTACCAAATGACCGCAAATGGAAGTAGACGTTGAAAGCCAAATGATAATGATATGCTATTATATAGCACTTACGTGTAAATGCTTCATATAGAACAAATATACATACAATATGACCTTGCCAGGAGTCAAACCTGCAGATCAGACACACAGTGCAGTAGCAAGCGCTCAACCTAGTGAGCTATCTTACCGGCTATAGCTATCAGAAAACCAGCCACTGCAGAAACAAAGAACCACATGCTGCTGGCCACAGTCCAGGAGCCTCAATTAAAAATAAAAAATATTTACAAAAACATGTTTTCGTTTTTCTTTTTTAGGAGTAGCAAAGGAGACCACAGGGGTAGCAAGGGAGACCTCAGGGGTGAGACCCCTGGCAACTCCTAAATGTCATCCCTTTTGAACTGCAGAAGAGGCCCTGCATGGCAGGGAATAGACAGCATATGAAAAGAGATACTCAACTTGCATGCTGCTGTGAATAGCAACAGAGGAAGAACCTCACCTTGATGCAATCACAATTTGTGTGGGCATACACCCTTCTTCAGTTTCTTTTGTGTGATAAGAGCATTGTTGATGCAGCGGAAATGTGTTCTATTCTTGTCAGGAATATTTGAGGGAGGAGGAGGCAAGCAAAGCATGTGAGGAATCATTTTCCAGATTCTCATAGAGCACCAATAGAAGAAATGGCAGAATGTGTGTGTTTTTGTGGTAGGTTCCAAGTAATGATCCTCTTTGCTGCAGATTGGAAAAGAGTGCCCTGCGAGTGAAAATAGGATTGCATTATGATGTGATGTGTGTAGGTGAATACATTGTATGCTCAGCAGGCTGTAAGACACAGTGGGCTTCTGTGTATGTATTTATATATTTGTTTATTGGTCACTTATTAGGCGCTTATACATTTAGCAAAACAATTTCAAAGCACCCAGAGGGCAAACAGGGTGTGGACAGGGGAAGGTAGAAAATGAATTATAGCAAGGATACATAATTTCTTTTATAGTACAAACACATGATTAGAATGAAGGAAGGGGAGACAAACCTACTAAGTAAAACAGCTAAAAGCCATTCTAAAACTAGAAGTCAGAATTATTATTATCAATTTTATTATTATTATTATTATTATTATTATTATTATTATTATTATTAGTATTAATATTATTAGTATTATTATTATTATTATCTTTATTGAGCATGAACCTGGCTTTGGGAAGCAATGGAGGGCTTCACAGTCATAGGGGGAAGAACACAGTGATGAAAGCTGAGAGAAAAGGAGCTGGGAGCCAACAAGGGAGGATGGGCAATTGGCAGCATGGGGGAAGACAGTGGGAAGCAGATCACTGAATCGATGAAGATATTACACATAAGACCAAACCCAACTCCCAAATTGTACTACTAGGCGAGCTAAACCTTGGCTTTCATGACGCACAAGACGCCAACGCAAAAGCCTTAGAACACTCACTCTTGGATCTAGGATTTACTCAGCATATTACCAAACCCACGCACAGCAAGGGCAAAACCCTGGATTGGGTAGCCGACTTAAATTGCCACACCAAAATACTCTTGAACTGCCCGTGAACCTGGTCAGACCACCACGTCATTCACTTTGAGTTCCAGAACATCTGTCATGTACCTCCCACTGCTCTGCAAGCACCCCCGGCCATTACCAGAAACAACAGATTGATTTCCCAGGAGAACATACGCCCTCTGATCCAACCTATCACCAATTCCCTGACCTCTCCTGACAAGGACCCTGCTAATCTAGTGGACACATATAACCAAAATTAGCTGCAGCACTAGACCAAATAGTTCCCCTTAGAACTGGAAAAGCCAAGCCGCCAAGCCATCTAAATAGATGGTTCTCATCTGACTTCAAATCCAAAAGGTGCGCAGAAACCAACCAGAAAAAAAATCCCTCAACCCAGAATAAGCAATTATTTAACATTGCCTCTAACACCTATAAAGATGTTATTTTGAAAACCAAGAGTGACACCTTTAACAATAGAATACTAAATGCCAAATTCGGTACCAAAGAGCTTTTTACCATCCTTAAAGAATTGGAGTCACCCATTAGCCCCTTCCCCCCAGCGTCGTGCAACAAAGATGACTATTGGTGTGCAAACATCTAAAAGGCTCTACTAGATAAACTTGCACTACTGCAAGCAAAAATCGAAACCGAAAAACTCATCCTCGCCTCCAAGGCCAAATCAAGCATTTCTCTCCAGTCACCACAGAGCAGGTGGAAGCCATAATAACTGGCCTTAAACCATCCAAATGTCAATGAGACATCTGCCCAGTCTCCATCATTAAAGAGGGTGCCAAGGAGTTTGCTCCCTTCATTACATCCTTTATCAACACCTCCTTCGAATCCTGCTCCATCCCTAAAAATCTCAAATATGCCTGAGTCATGCCCCTAATCAAAAAGCCCACTCTTGACCACAATATCCCTACAAATTATAGACCAATCACAACCGTACCGATTCTTCTATAAATCTTGGAAAAAGCAGCCTATATCCAAATACAAAACCATCTCGAAACAAATAACCTGTTAGGACTCCGACAATCAGGATTCAGGCCAAGACATCGCACAGAGACGGCCCTCTTGGATTTAAAAATCCAGATGGATGAAGCCAAAGACTCCTACTCCTACTACTTGGCTTGTCAGCTGATTTTGATTTAGTGGACCACAGTATTCTAACAACCCACCTAATCACCTGAGCCTCAGTTTCATATAAAACAACTGAATGGATCCAATCGTTCCACTTCGATAGATTCATGAGGGTCTTTTCAGCTTCAGCAGCAGCAGCTCCCTCTCCAATCTCATGTGGAGTCCCTCAACGCTCATGTGTATCACCAACTCTGTATAACATATTTACAAAGTTGCTGTTCGACCACCTGGATGACATGGACATCCCTTTTACAAATTACGTGGATGATACGCAAATTCTCATCACTCTCTCGGGATCTTATGAGAAAGATTCCACCCGCTTAAAGGAAATATACAGCAAAATCCAAGATTGGATGGCCAAGCATAGTCTTTGTCTCAATGATGACAAAACTGAGCTGCTTCTCATCGGTTCAAGGCAACGCCTTAACAAGCTAGACCCTCAATACACTTCTTTTAATATTGATGGCAATAACATTGCAGTGTCCAAGGATGCTAAAACAATAGGAGTCTACCTCGATTCCACCCTCTCTCTCACAAGACAAGTAAACGCGACAGCGTCTTCAACGGCCTATACTAATACATTGTTAAACACATGCAGACCCTTCTTATCTACCATCAGCTGTGTCACATTGGCTAGAGCTCTTATACTCTCCATATACTCTCCAAACTGGACTATTGTAACACTCTCTACTAAGACACCAGAAAACTAAGTCTTCACAAGCTCCAAGTATTGCGAAATAATGCCCTTAAAGTGGCACTAAACATAATACGGACTAACCACATCTCGTAAGCCAGACACAACATCAAATGGCTACCCATATAAGACAGAATTAGCTTCAGAACACTTATGATCACACACAAATGCCTTTCCAACACAGCCTCCATATACCTGGCTGAGGAATACTCCAGAAAGACCTCCACCAGACCAACCAGAACCAACTACACTCACTGCCTCAACATCCCCAAGTTTAAGCTGCAAAATTCAGGTGGCTCCAGCTTCCCAGTGTTGGCAGCTAAGACTTGTGTTGCCCCCTACTCTAAGAGATGAGCCATCCTTTCAGGCCTTCACATGCAAAGTCAAATAATGGCTCTTCTCACTGATCCCCCAATGATTAAACTTTCCTCTTATTATCCATATTGTATATATTCGACTGCTTTTGACGTTTTTTTTCTGACAAGTGTTAACTAAACAGCCAATCCTGTAAATCTAAACATCTATATACATATCTGTATATATGTTAGAACACTGCATGTTCATGTGATCTAAATGCCATGACTGTAACAAATGTTGTCCACCAAGTTAAGCACCTAAATACCTCTGGGTTCAGCATGCTGTAAAAGCAACTAAACTAAACTAAACTAAACTGAGTCTCAGGTATGGTGTGGAGTGCACAGTGTGTAGACCTAGGTGTTAATGGGGAGCTATTCCTTGAAAATTAAGGTCTTGAGCTCTTTCCTGAACTGTAGAAGTAATGGGACATGTCTGATTCTAATGTGGAGGAGGCTCCAAAGTATTGGAGCATTGAAAGAGAAGGCCTGTGTTCTGGTTCTTTGATTCCTGCACTGTCATAATTCAACTCTGAACATGTTCTTATTTCTGGTGGATTGCAGGCCTCCGGAGATGCTGAATTTCTCAGAGACGTAGCTTGGGACTTCAGTATGACAGCCTTGTGGATGATGAAACAGAATTTGAAGATGATATGATATTGCAGTCGGAGCCCGTGCAGTTCAATGAGGGCTGGGGTGATGTGGTCGAATTTGCAGTCCTTTAATGAGTCTTGCTTCAGCATGCAGGACAGATTTTAGGAGTGCGAGAGTAGGTGCCAGAAGGCCTTCAAAAAGGGCATTGCCCCCATCCAGGTGGAAGAGGGCCAAGGCTTGGACAGCAGAACTGAAGTTGTTTTCTGGGTTGAAGGGCTTGATTTTCAACAGGAGAGAGAAAGTTGGTACCAAGAAGTTTGTGCTGTTTGAAGAAGAGGTGTCTGTCAATGTCAAAAGCAATGGATGTAGTGCAGGCGGCCAGCTGGAGTGTTGCACTCTTGATGTGCATAGCGGTGATCCAGGACTGGAGGTTAGGGTGTTCAGTGTCAGCAGTAGGAATTCAGTCATGGAGGACTTTATGGATCCACATGATTCTGAGTTACTTGGGGTCGAAGGTTTTTCAACATATTGGAGTAGATAAGATCCTTGGGGATTTTCTATAACTGTATGTGATAATTACCTTATGGGGCAATGCTTATGTGTGTTAGTAAGTAACGCCACACAAAGGCATGCACAGGGGATGAGATTTGGTCATGAATATTTGAATTTTATGGAGTGGTCGAATAGCCATAAAACTTGTCCCATAGATACATTGTAGTGGTAATAACGTGTGTTAACTTTGGGTAAATTGGCTTTCATTGAAATGAGGAGAGGTATTTTTCTTGTGTTTTCTTTTAAATGGTACTTAAAAATTAAAATGCTCTTCTGATTAACTTTATATGTGAATTACCATTCTCTAATCCCTTTACAATTGTGCTTGTTTTAAACTTGCTGAACCACTCACACAGGCATGTGTGCAAGTCTTGAGCTTGGCAGAAGATGCCCAAAGTCAAGTTGAGGGATATCATTGAAATCTGTTGGTTTGCCTCTCAGGATCAATACTTCCATGATTGTGTGGAAGATTAGGTAAACGAAGTATATACATGTGTAGTGACTCTTTCACCCTGTGCCCAAAAAAAGGTAGTTCAGTCAGATAATGAATGTCTGATGAAGAGACACATATTTAATGATTTGGAAAGGCATTTTATACTGTTCATTAGCACCCTGGGCAGCGCCGTAAACCAATGAAAATGCTTGGAACGCAGGCTGTATTAACAATTGAAAGCCCACGCTCCACGAATGTTCCTTGGTTTGGGATGCTTCCCTTCCCCGCTCCCCCTTCACCACTAACCACCCGTGTAGTTTCCTACACAGGTGCTATTGGTGTCTTTTTAAAAAAAGAGAGAAAGAAAAAAGAAACATTCCTTAGTTTTCCTGTAGATGACATCACAGTCATCACCATGGAAAAGGGACTTGCATGACAGCAATACTGCATGGCACTGGGCCGTACCAGAAAGGTTATTTATTATTATTATTATTATTCTTTTTAATACCATTAGCACCCATGCAGGCAACTACACGGATGCTAATAGTAATATGCCCCTCGGTGGCGTGCAGAACCTTTCGGTAATGGCACCACCACCCTCGTTAAGGGACCCCCGCTGCACTCAGGCCCTTAACTTCGGAGACAGGCCATTACCTACACGGTCAGCCCGCCACCTAGGGGCATATTGCCTCATTGTGTGTCCTGATCTCACAATAGTCAACACTTTAGCAATAAAACAATAACATCGGCTGAGCGCCTGAAACTTGTTACTGCTCGTTAATGAACCATCCTAGGACTAGAATTCATGTATTCACTTTACAACCAAAGTTTACATTTTGAAAATGAACAAGAAATCACATGAACATTGCAGCTCACACCTGGACCGGGAAGTCTAACGTCCTCAAGGTGTGCAGCTTCCTTCTGCAGTTCAAGCCAGACAAAGTAAACGTGTGGCCAAGGGGCTGTAAACAAGCTAGCGCCACTGATTGATTCCAGTTGCTTCTTCTTGTTCTGTGAACGTTTTAAAAACATGATTAACGACTGATTGGAAACAGATACATACTGCAATGCATAATGTTTTGATGATGTGTGGCTGTGGCTGGCTTTGAAAAAGTTGACATCAAGAGCGGACAGCGTTGGTGTTTTGATCAGGTTCTTTGCTTCCCGTTAAGTCGTTGAAAGCACACGATCACGTCTCCGACACCAGTTCGATTGGTGAATTAGCGATCTGGAGGGGGAATCATGCAAGGAACAAAACACGTCATGTGCTGTGGATAAAAAGGGGAGGCTAACTATGTGAATAATGCGTGCAATGTCTTGGTCCGAATGCCATATGCGCCGTCACGTTTTAACATGTATATTCATTTGATCATAAAAAAAGTGCCTGGAATGTTTTTGTTGAGTCTAGTGTATAAGAAAGGTAATATCAGACCACCAGAACAAAGGCAGTGTTCGAGAAATATTAACTTACTATTAAGGAAGCTTTGCCAGCCTTCATTACTGAGAGACTGCACGCGCCACCAGTAGCCAGGAGCTATACACTTCAGATGGTTGGCACATTCCAAGAGGAGTCTCAGCTCTCATATCAAATCCAGCTGACAGTGTGTGTGAATTCAAATCAGAACCTTAACATGCGTGCTTGGTATCTGATGTAAAATCGTTTTAGTCTGGCATTAAGCTGTTACCGGAAGGGTTCAGATCACTGGCAAATGCCTTTTCCAGTCCAAGGCATTTTTTATAAGAATTATATAAACCACATATACAAAAAAGGTAGCAGGCACCCCTCTCTAGAAAGAACATGGCATGATAACGTTTTCTGTGGTTTGTCCCACTTTGAGAGTCCACAGTCATTGCTTTTAGCTCACTGTACTTCTCACAAAGGAGGAATATCCATTTGCATATTAGTATTTGTCCCGCCCACAAGGGCAATCCAGCACTGAGATGCCAGACAAACCTCCTTTGAACAAGAGTACCAACCGCAACCCCATACACATGTTTCAGCCTTGTTGGGCCTCATCAGTGAGGTGGAGCTGTGCCTTTCTGAGCACAGTGAGCAAGGGGTCTATGTCTGGGTTCCCCCAGGTAGCTCAGGGTGACCAACCCCAAATTCCTTATAAAAATACAAGAAAGGTAGCAGGTGCCCCTCTCTAGAAAGAACATGGCATGATAACCTGTTGGGTGGTTTTGTCCCACTTTGAGAGTCCACAGTCATTGCTTTTAGCTCACTGTACTTCTCACAAAGGAGGAATATCCATTTGCATATTAGTCTTTGTCCCAACCACAAGGGTAGTCCAGCAACGAAATGACAGGCGAACCTCCTTTGAACAAAAGTACCAAAAGGCAACCCATAGATGTGTTTCAGACCTTGTTGGGCCTCACCAGTGAGGTGGAGCTGTGCATCTCTGAGCACAGTGAGCAAGGGGTCCACGTCCGGGTTCCCACAAGTAACTTCGGGTGATTGACCCCAAGTTCCTTACAAAAATACAAAAAAGGTAGCAGGTGCCCCTCTCTAGAAAGAACATGGCATGATAACGTGTTCTGTGTTTGTCCCACTTTGAGTGTCCACAGCCAATGCTTTTAGCTCACTGTACTTCTCACAAAGGAGGAATATCCATTTGAATATTAGTGTTTGTCCCGCCCACAAGGGCAGTCCAGCAACGAAATGACAGGCGAACTTCTGTTGAATAAAAGTACCAACAGCCACCCCATACACGTGTTTCAGCCTTATTGGGCCTCATCAGTGAGGTGGAGCTCTGCCTCTCTGAGCACAGTAAGCATGTCTGGGTTCCCCCAGGTAACTTCGGGTGACAGACCCCAAATTCCTTACAAAAATACAAAAAAGGGTAGCAGGCATATAAACCACATAATTGTAAATATGCATGGTATTAATCAAGTGCAATTGTAGCTTGAAAGCAACAGAGCAAACTACATAATGTCCGCACCATGGACCATGGACTTAATGGTAGGGTTATGGGATGCTAAAGTGTGCTGGGAAATGTAGGGTTTAAGTGAGTAAATAGCTGCTGCTGACATGTTTCTGGCCAATTTTGTTGGCCGTCATTAGTCTTGCCCAACATTCCTCCTCTGTAGTTGGATTAACCTGGGCCACACAGTCGCCAAAATACTTTCTCCTTTGGAGTGAAAGTTTTGGGCAGGACAAGGTCAGATGTCTGATTGTCTCCAGAATTTCAGAGTTTCCACAGAAGCGACATCTATCTTCTTGGGCTGTGATCTGTTTTCTTAGAAATTGCACCTCCAAGGATGGCAAGATGTTAAGTCTACATTGCATCATTACGTCCCTATATCGGGATGATGGAAACCTTCTCGAGTACAGAAGAGGGTCATTCAATGTTTTGCATTCCCATATGATGTTGTGACAATATTTGTTCTGTCTCTTCAATGTTTCTGTTTTGTCCCAGTCTTTCTCTCGAAGAGTTTTCTTTGCCTTATCAGGGTTTCTTTTGAACGTCTCCGTTTTGATGTTTTAGTACGATAGCACATCTAGGAATTTCCGCTTCCAGGCCTGAAAGTTGTTGTCCCCCTTCCTCACGTTTGTGCTTGCCAAGATCTCAAAAGGGATTGGAGGCATGTCCAGAATACATTTACGGTAGAAAGAGATGGTCTTCCATAGTACTGTCGATACCAGGGATTGTAGTCTGAGTTCATGTCTTATTGTCGCGACTGGCAGGCCCATTTGGGAGCCTGAGCACTTCCGCCCAAAAAAGGCCTCAAATTTTCCACGTGTTTCCCATGGCAAGTTTAGTAAAGATTCTGCTCCATAGGTCAGGACGGCCACAACCTTTTGCTTATAGAATGAAATTATTGGCATCATTAAATAAGTTCTATATCTCCAATGAAGAGTTCTCCCTTGGTTTGAGAGTTTAACTAATCTCTCCCTGATGAAATTGTATTGAACCAGTTTGTTAATGTTTTTGTTAATTCTGACTCCCAGGTGGATTGTTGAATCTACTATTTCCAGGGCCTGACTTTCGATTGTCCATGCAAGTAAGTTCTTTTTTTTTCTTTGATGCTCGGGCAATTGCATAATCAGGATCATTGATTTTTGTATGTTAATCTTCATGTCATTCCTGTCCATGTAGATCTTAAACTCAGCAATTCGTCTCTGGAGACCTATGGCAGTTTGATCTATAAACACAACATCATCTGCATATAGGATCCAGGGTAGCTATTTTTTTCGGATATTGGAGGGAAAGCTTGTATTTTTTTCTGGGACTCTTTTATATCAGCCAGGTAGAGGGCAAACAGGAAAGAAGCCAACGCACATCCTTGTTTGATGCCCTTAAAGGTCAGTATCTTATCGGTTGTGTCATCTCCCTTTGAGAATAGGATTTTTATTGATGTATTTGTGTAGAGCGCTTGGATTGCTTCTAGAAGGCCTTCCGGACAGTGCAATTATTTTAACTTAGCCCAGACAAGTTCTCTGCTGACTCCGTCAAAGGCCTGTTCAAGGTCAATGAAACCTAGGTAGATGTTCCCTTTCGTTTCCAATGCACGCAACTTTAGCATGTTTCGGAGAAACAAGTTCAAGCAGGTGCCAACGCCACATATAAATGCAGTTTGGCGTTTGTCCAGAACTCTTGCCTTAATAGCCCAACTGTTAAGGTCCCTCAGGAGGATGGAGGAAAATAACTTCCCAATGGAGTCCAAAAGGGCAATTGGCCTGTAGTTCCTGGGGTTAGTACAATCCCCTTTCTTAAAGATGGGTACTATGAAGGTCTCCTGCCAAGTTTGCGGTATGGTTCTTGTTTTTATTATCTGTTGGAAGAATGTCATGATGACGTTGGTCCAGGCTTCCCCGTTTTCTTTGAGCAGATGATTGAGATGCCATCTGGGCTGGCCGCTCAGGAGGAACTCAATTTTTTTTACCCTCGACAATATGTCCTCACAATCTAATTCAATTAGCCAGGGAGATGATGTGCTTGTCCTTTGTCTTTGTTCGACTGCAGAGTTCTCCTGAAAGGGGGCCATATAGTAATTCACCCATTCCCCCTTCAGGACTTGATTGGTGGTTAGGGCGGACTGGAAGGACTGCAAAATGGAAAATGACCTATCGGACATTATGGAGGCTATTGATACCTCTATGCTGGAGGAAAAAAAAAACTTAGCCTAATCTGTGGTGGCCTGAATATAAAGTCTCTCTGCAATCTTAGGTGTATCATTGTTGACTTCTGATCTGTTTAAGTGTTCTTGCATGTCCACCTGCGCCATTGTGCTTTCCCTGGTTGGTTCTGTGATTGGGGGGAGAGGGGGTTTGATAAGTCACTCGTTTCTGCTCAGACTACATCATCTGCTGTCTAGTTTTAATCTGCAAATCAGGTCCCTGCACTGTCGAGTCACTCGTCAGGCGGCCCATGGCCCCGTAGTGCAGCTCCGCTATTCAGTAGGCACGGGGATGAATGGTGGCTGCCTCAGATTTTCCAGGAGAAGCACCTGGCCCCTTCAGGCACCACCAGCAACACCGACAACACCACTTTTGCACTACTTCCGCTACGCTGACGCGGAAGTAGGTGCTTTTCAGTGGTGTGTCGGGCTGTGGGCTGGCTCCTCCTTCAGAGCCTTAAATGACTAACGCAGCCTCACATCCTCTCTGCTTCGTTGAAAGTAACAGCAGAACAGAAACAAAGTCCACAACAGATGACGCTCTGGATACCGGGGTCTGGGGTCTAACACTGACAACACCACTTTCGCACCACTTCTGCTCCGCTGACGTGGAAGTAGGTGCTTTTCAGTGGTGTGTCGGGCTGCGGGCTGGGTCCTTCTCCGGAGCCTTAAAGCGCTAAGGCAGCCTCACAGCCTCTCTGCTCCGTTGAATGTATCAGCAGAACAGAATCAAAGTCCACAACAGACGCCGCTCTGGATACTGGAGTCCGGGATCTAACACCGACAACACCACTTTCGCACCACTTCCCAATATGCATTAGTGTATTAAATGAAAGATCGGGACTGGGAAAGTGTTGCACTCGTGACAGGGAGACAGGGAGATGCATGGCCACTCACTGGTCACTTTGCTCAGGCCTCAAAATCACTGTCAGCAAATTAGATGCATTATGATCAACTGCAGAAACCTTTCAAAAACTAAAAACTTGGATCTAGCCAACATCGAGAGCCACCCTGAAAAGGCTTTGATCAATACCCATTATGTTTCCTCATGGTAATCATTTGAATGCCTTGTTCAAACTTTTTTAAATGCTTTCCATGATGCCACATACCAACATGCTAAAATCTATATTTCTGCGCAATGACATTTCAATGCAAGTCAGATTCGAGTTTGTATCAATATACTAAGTGCAGGCCACAGTTTAGATTGGGGTATGAATAATAATAATAATAATAATAATAATAATAATAATAATAATAATAACAATAATAATAATAATAATAATTTTCATACATCCGTTATTATTATTTGTATTAAACTTAGTCTCTTTATTATGATAGCTAATGAACAATAAATCAGAACATTTTCATTGGAAAAGAGGTACATTGTAATGTTGTGCAGTCTTGCATTCAATTCGCATGGAGGTATTGTCCCTATTCATGTTGATTGTTTTAAAAACCATAATTTTGTTAACAATCTGTAATATTGTATAGATATACATGATACTGTCGGGGGGAAATTCTCCCGAGGTCGGCTGGGCCGTCCGCGGACATCCGGGCAGGGAGGCCCCAACTCCTCCCGTATATCCCAAAAAATGAGTATGAGACACACGCAAGAAGCAAGGTGATTCTGCTGTTTATTAAACAAACGGCAGGGATGGGTCAAGGATCGTACGCGTCCATCCTGACACTCTCTTCTTATTCGTGGGGCTCGCAGGCCCTTTTTACCTTAGTATGATGCGCTACTTGCGTCACCTGGGAAAGTTATCAAAAAACCTATCGTCACTCTGGATTGGCTCCTCGAGTGGTAGGGTTAGTATAGCAGACGTATAGAGAGCGTTGTTAGTGGTCGAGGGTTAGTCAGGTGGTATACTTGGGTTGTCCCTTCAATTTGATACATGAAAATTGTTACATGAAGACACCTGAGGATTGGCTAATGTTAATGGCGTCAGTGATAAGAGCCCCCCAGTCTGGGACCATCGCTGTTCCCAGCAGCGGTGCACCTGTCATTTGCAACAATGTATCACTATGGGTATGTGCAGACAATGTGAGGATTTATTCATATGCTGGAAGGCAGACTACTCCCACCGCCGCAGATGTCCATTGAGTCGCTTAATTGTATCTGCCTGTGTCTTGAAACGTGGGATCCAGGCACCTCCCTCCTCCTGGGCCTGGCACCCTGTCAGGTTCGGCTTGGTCACGTGAGGTGAGACTGTGGTTGAGGCAGAATTCTGCACAATTAATATTGCATTTTCCACTGTGTGCCTGGCTTAATTTGCAGGTGTGGCCTTGGCGTCGGCTTGCGGCATGCGAGTTTGCAACATTGTGCCCTTGACTGTCTGCTCTCGCCGGGCTCATTCTGCAGGGTCAGCAACTGTACTCTTGCTCATTCAATGTTCATGGAAGCTCTTGCTTGCTGCCTACTTGGGCCTGGTGCATACGTGGAACCGTTTGATACACAGCGCTTTGGGTTATGGTATCATATTGCTTTTATCCCCAGTATCAGGTCTTCGTTATATTTCTCATTGTAATGCATGGGTTTAGGAGAAGCGTGAGCAAGCATTTTAGATGAGTTCATTGTGCGTCTTGCGTTTCTGCATTTTGAAAAGCCTATGTGAAAAATAATAAAGATGCGCGTCGGTGGGTGTGTCCGTCACCTACGTCATAGCACTGAATATGTTCTTCGTGTGGATTGGTGTGGGAGTGTCCAGTGTGTATGTTTGAACGGATTTTATAATCGAGATTCCATCCAGATTCGGCTCCATATGTAATTGAAGGAATTGCTGACCGTTGGCTAGGTCGTCATGGAATCTCTAACGATGTGTTGATTTAGTGTTGGATGGTTCAGTCGAGTCCATCCATGCCACAGGTGTCGGCATGGGCAGGGCAGGCGGGTGGGCACGGGGGTGGGCACATCCGTATGTTCCTGTACCAGGGTATTTGGTCATCTGGTAGATGGGCAAACTCCTCTCGTGGCGGGTGCCTGGGCCGGGATCCTCTAGGCCAGGGGTGTGAGGGGATTGGTGGGAGCCTTTTGTTCCATTCTCCCACTTCAGTCCCCCCTCTGGTCGACTTGTCGACCACAAACATATCCTTTTCCTTATCTCCTCTCACACTCCATATTTTAGTTACTCCTCCCAAATGTCCATAGTGGTTAACATGGTCTTCAAATGACCAATACATATATGCACAGGTTCCTCCAGGTGTGCAGTATACCCATTTCCCTATGTAGCTCCTTGGGTTTCTTGGGTTTACAAGCTTCACAGATGGTGGGTCCAGGTGGTTGGTGATGATCTGGTTGCGCAATTTCTCTCTCTCTTTTATTATTGTACCTGTGTGTTGGCCATCATCTGCTGGCATCAAGGGGTGCATACCAACCATTTCGATCATTTCGTCTGTGGTGCGTGCCTTCCGGGCCTTCCAAAATCTTATTATGATCAGTGCAGCTCCAGCCAAAATAATGCATCCAACTATAATCTTCAGTCCGTCTGACAGCCAAGATGGCATCCATGACCATAATAGCGAAAACCAGCTGTCATCCTTTTTCACACCTTTACTTTCATCCATCATTTTGGAGTGCATCTGGGCCAATTGTGATACTGCTTCTGTCAGTGTACCATTGTCAGCATCGTTAGCAGGAATGAATGTGGAGCATGATTGTCCTATCTTTGCGCAAATTCCTCCTTCCATTGCTGTGAGGAGGTCCAGTACATATCTGTTCTGTAGTGCTACCATCCTCACTGCCCGCAGTTCCTCTTTTATTGCGTTGAATCCATTTACTGTAGAATTAATCGTCATCATTAGTTCCCATCGAGTTATCTGGAGCCATTTTGCGTTTGCATAAGCCTGTAGTCCCGGATGTATTATTGAGGAGAAGAACATTGCTGCTCTGCTGAATAGTCTGTGTTCTGGTGGGATTGAAGTGAGTGCTGTTCCTGACTGACCCCATAGGTAATTTCCTGTCAGAGGTTCTCCTTGTCTTTTCTTTCTATTCAGGACAGTGTTGTTGCCGTCGTTTTGGTTCTCTGGCCCCTTCTGAGGTTGTGCAGATATCTTCTTCCTCTTGTTTCCTTCATCCATTTTAGGGAAGTTCGCCACGTTCACATGTTTCCGGGGCACCACTAGTGATGGTACATTAACGTGTACCATTGTGCATATACCATTCCACAGATGGGGCAGTGTGTGGTATGCCTTGTCTCCGCAAGCCCAGTAATGGTCCATTAATACTGCTGTTCCTGCTCCCCCCTCAGGTAACTCTGTCACGCTTGCACAGTTTGTGTTGTATCCCACGTCCACTTCTCCTCTATGTTGGTAGCATACCTTAGGTGCAGACAGCGGCAGTATTGTTATTGGGTCTTCATCCTTCTCTATCCACGTTAGCATGGGTACGTACTTGACCCAAGTCGTCCAACATCTGTCGTTATGTTCAGCAATAGTTGTAGTATCCTCTCTCGTTACCATGTTGCTGCCAACCACTCCTATGTCCCATTTGTTGTCCAGGTACACCTTCCCTGTTATTATTATCAGTGGTCTTTCCCAACATCCTTGTTTACCAGGAACTTCAGTGGCGTACCAATCACATGGTAGGTATTATAGTGTTACTTTCTTTGTTTCTCCTTTTTCAGGGCCACTTGTTATGTATCTGAATGCTTCAGCATGCAAACTGGTCTTGTGGTAACTCAAATAAACCTTGAGGAAGTTGTTTTCGTATGGGTATGTGTCTCGCGTTTTCCACACCAGGTGCACCGTGTTCCCTTTAAATCTCCCTTTTGTTTGGAACAGTGCCAAGTATATTATACATCCTGCTGTTTTTTCATCTATTTCCGTGGCAACGAAAGTTCGAGAAGCGCTCATGGCATATGGGATCAATGAACAGACGTAGCAGCTGTCTTCTGTTGTCTGCTTACCTATTTGAGTCATGTGTTGGTACCACATGTTGTTCGAGAAGTATGTGGAATCTTGTATGTAGTTGTCAATACCTTTATTATCTGAGTATGTGCTGCGTTTAACTCTATCTCCCTTGTGTGGAATTTTGCTAGTACCACCTGACGTAACACCTGTTGCAGCCGAGGGTGGGGGTATATTAGATTTGGGTACAGCCAAAATATTGATAGCATAACTTTTCTGCCATACAGAGGCAGCCAAGAACCCGGTGATCATCAAAATCCCTATCATCTTTATTACAGAGGCTAGTCTGACCGGCATTTTGCTCTTACCTTGCTGCAGTCCGGCAGCTAATTCTTGCGACGTTAAAGTTGCCCGCCTGAAAATCCTCAATATGCTTGTTATTAGTGTTAGTTGTTGTTTTCAAGCTCTCCCTATCAAGTAGTCGTTCAGTGCCCAGGCGAAGAGCTGTTCCCACGCCAATCTAAGCTCTTAGGACAGGCAAGTATTGGTGAAGATGGGGCATTGATTGTTCTATGGCCAAGAGAAATGCTGTGTAGTAGACACGTACCCTCCTTCTTTTCAGGTACTTTGGCCTTTTTATGTGATAGACAAATTGGTGTGATAGCTCTTCAGGGTAGTTATCGTCTGAGGGTAGCATCTACTCCTGGGCAATGAACTTTGTTAGTTATCTGTTTCCTTAGCAGTACAATAATACGCGGTACCTGCATGTGCGAGAAAGAGAAAAAGAGAACATTCAAGTGTTTACATGTGTATATGTGCAAGACAATGTCCTTCAGTTGGGTGATTACTGCAGTGGGTAGGGGGTCGAGGGCAGAGGGTTTAAAGCTCAACTGGCGGAAGTCTCTTTACTCTTTGATCGTGTGACCATGGGGTGGGCGGTATGGGAATTACCCTTCTCTATTTCAGTAGTTGTCTCTGGGGAATCTGGGGGGTGGTAGGGTATGGAGACACTTAGGTCGTCAGCTGTGGTAGAAGTCTCTTCCTCCGTGGGTGACGCTGTTGCTGTTCTTCCAATGGCCCTGTTGGTGACGCTAGGGCAGGTCTGGAGTTTGCAGATCTTTATGTCGTGTAGGTGATTCCAAGCACGTTTGTCCTGTAACTTTACTGCTCTCGTAGATACTTCCTCTACCAGGTGGGGGCCAGTGAAGCGTGGGCTGTTCCACTTTCTGTTGAAATTGCGGAGTAGTACGTGGTCACCTTTAGCAATTTTGCACAGTTTTCCCTTTTCCAATTCTTTATCCGCGTCTTCTTGTTGATCACTCTTAGACCCGCCCCGCGTGCGCTCGAGCTGTTGAGACACAAACACTACGCTAGTAATCAAAGAAGACACATATTGGTACATTTCATCACCAAGAACAGTTGCAGTGTTTTCATAATCTGTGAATGCTCTTGATGTTGGCGTTAGAGGAAGGCGCATTTGACGTCCCGTCACCACCTCGTGAGGGGTGAAGTGGTGATCGGAGCCTGGTCTATTCCTTAGCTCAAATAGGACTAGCGGAAGGTAATACAACCAACTCTTCTTTGTTGTTTGCTGTATCTTTGCAATTGCCTCCTTCAGTAGGCCATTCAGGCGTTCGCATATACCGTTGGCCTGCGGGTGATATGCACATGCAAATTTATGCTTGATGTTCAGTAAGGATGTTATGTGCTGGAACATTTCATTAGCGAAATGCGGGCCATTATCTGACCGCAGTACCTCGCACACTCCCCATCTGGGGAAAACCTCCCTCACTAGAAATTTAGCTGCTCTCAATGCATCTGGGTGTGAGCAGGGTCCTGCCTCAATCCACCTGGAGAATGGGCATACTACTACAATCATATACCTATTTCCTTGACATGCGTTGATCATATCAACATAGTCAATATGGATGTGCAGGAAGGGTCCCTCTGGCCGGGGTATAGTACCTTTTATCGCCTTCAGCGTGTGACCGGCCGTGAACTGTTGACATGTGAGACAATTGCTGATAAAATTTGTCACATGGGAATTTAACTCGGGACAGAACCAATCTTCCCTAATTCGTGCTGCAATACCTTCCTTGCCTGTGTGGGCTGGGTGGTGGAGTTGGCTTAGGGCGGTGTTCAATAGTGCCAATGGCATTACCATCTTTCCAGTGTTACCCTGGGGCCATAGTGTGTCAGTTGGTGACATTGTACATCCTCTTTTTATCCATATTTCTTTTTCTGCCATTGGTGCAGCCGCTTGTAGCTCCATTATCTGTGTGGCTGGGAGGTGGATGTACCCTTCTCTTATCAACATCTCCTTAGCTATCCCCCTCCCTCTCCCTCTCTCTAACTCTGGGGGATTCCATATCTCACCAAAATATGCAGCATACTTCGCATGTGCGTCTGCTGCTGCATTCCCCTTTGAGATATGATCTTCTCCATTAGTGTGTGCGGTACATTTGACCAAAGATAATTCTTGGGGGTCATTTATTACTTCAATTAGTTCAGCTAACAAGAGAGCATGTTGTACTGGGGTGCCGTCAGCTCTCCTAAACCCTCTTCTCCTCCATTTGGACAGTCCTGAGTGGACAGCAGACGTGACATATGCGCTGTCAGAATATATGGTCACTCTTTTGTCAAAGCTTTCCTTCAATGCCAAGATCAGTGCAACCAATTCAGCTGCTTGAGCGGAGTAATGCTGTGGTAGTTGTACACATTTAATCGCCACACACACCGGTTCCTCTGTCATTTTTACCACTGCTGCCCCAGTTCTCCTTATCCCATCACTTTGGTCTATTGTTGAAGACCCATCAATGAACAAGAGCTCACCTCCTTCTAGTGCGTTCTCTTCAACTTTTCTAGTACATGAGTACATTTCGGTAGTCTGCGTACAATCATGTGCATAGTCTCCTTCCTCAATTACTTCTGCTATAAACCTTGCAGGGTTAACCGTGCTGCATCTAACAATTGATAGTTCTGGTCTAGATAAGATTATTTCATAACCTGACGCCCTCTGCGTGGTTAGTGTGGACTTAGGCTTGTTCAATATTGCAAATAGTGCATGTTCCACAAATAGTGTGGTTGGGCACCCCATTGTTATTGATGATGCTTTCTCTACCGCAAAGGCAGCTGCGGCGAGACTTTGTTCGCAAGGGAAATGACCTAACATCACAGGATCCAAGTGGCCGCTGTAAAACGCTACTGGTTTGTAACCCATGCTTGTTTTTTGAGCCAACACTGCTTTCATTACTGCTGAGTCGCAATGTGAAAATATAAAGAATTGTCGTTCATAGTCTGGGGTGGCCAGTACTGGAGCAGTTGATATTGCATCTTTCAGTTCATCAAAGGCCTCTTTCATTTCCATTGTCCACCCCAACTTTTTCTCCCCTTTGTTAGCTTCTTTTAATGCCTCAAGTAGGGGTCCTATGTATGAGCTATAATCAAAGATCCAGGCTCTACAGTATTTGCACAATCCCAGGAACTGTTGCAGTTCCCTCACTGTTTGGGGCAGCAGCGTTTTTGAAATGGCCTGTGCTCTTTGTGGTGCAATCTTTCTCCCGTATTGGGATATGAGCTGACCAATGTAAAGTACCTGTTCCTGACAGTACTGTAACTTTTCCTTGTCTACCTTGTAACACTTTTCAGCCAATATTGTCAGCATCTTCAATGAGTCCTCTCTGCATCTTTTTTCGTTTGTGCTGCAAATTATTATGTCATCAACATACTGCAACACTGTGCTTTCCAGTTCAATGTTACCCAAGTCCATCTGTATTACTCTGTTGAAAATTGAGGGTGACTCGCAGTACCCTTGTGGCAATCTGGTGTGTTTCCATTTAGTGTTTCTGTACGTGAAGCTTGTCAGATCTTGTGAGTCTGGGTGCAGGGGTATTGAGAAGAAGGCATTTTTGAGGTCTATCACTCTAAATCGTGATGCCTCTTCTGGAATGCCGCACAATATTGTGGCCGGGTTTGCTGCTATGGGGTATTCTGCTTCCACTATGTTGTTCAAGGGCCTGAGGTCCTGTATGAAGCGCCAAGACCCCCCTATAGCTTTGCACACTGGGTATACAGCTGTGTTACATGGTGATTCTGATGGTACCAATATGCCATTATTTATAAGGGCCGTTATTGTTTCATATATGCCCTTGTCTGCCTCTTTTGATAGTGGGTACTGTTTCACTCTGGGGAGTATAGCACCTTTTTTCAATTTTATTCTTACTCCCCCTATACTTTTTATGCACCCCACGTCATAGGGACTAGTAGTCCATAATGATGTTGGTACCTTTGCCATATCCTCCTCAAAGAAGGGAACTGGGGTGGATGTGGGTGCTTCAAGTGCCATTGCAATTTTCTGTGTCACTTGTTTGTACGTCACTCTTAGCCATATTTCTACACTCATCATAAACACCATTTCACCTTCTTCCTTTTCTTCTGAGAAGAGCTCCTCATCTGACACCTGGGTGAGTCTACATCCCTCTGCTAGTGCTATCACTGCCCTCCATGCTCTTCCTTCTCTGTCTTGGGCATGTACTGCAATGTAATCAGCAGTTGCTATAATGCTCTCTATGTTCACTGAAATCACATTTCCTTCTGGTTCATTGGCTGGTGTTTCTGGTCTAAACAAATAGGCTGCTGGCCTCCTCCAGATCTTTCCTTCTATTCCTGGCATCCATGCAAATGCCATGTCTGTCCCGTACTGGAACAGTTCACCATCTACTGGCTCAGCCCTAATCACTGTCTGTCCACAGTATGCTTGCATAATTTGTCGTGCAGTGAGCATGTTTATTCCTGGAGTGGAGCAAATCATGCCGTCCTCCATAAAGGAGATCGTCACATTCAACCTGCTCATTATGTCTCTCCCCAGTATATTTACTGGTGAGGCCCTAGAATACAAAAGCGGCACTGACATGTCATAATCCCCTATTGATAAGGGAATGTTATGAGTAAAGGGAACCAACCCCCTAGCCCCAGAGAATCCTTGGGTGTTCATGGCTTCACCTGACATCTTAAATTAACCTTCCCTTATGCAAGACCGGGTCGCCCCGGTGTCAACAAGGAATGATAATTTTTTTCACCTATCGTTACCTCTATGCGTGGTTCCTCCGCACTATTAGGTGTTACCGACAGGATGGGACACACCAAGGCCGTCTGTAGGCTATCCTATTGAGGGTATAATGATTGACCACTTCCTGAGTAAGGGTTGTGTCCCAGGACCGTCACCCTTCCCAGTTGTGTTTGCTGTAGTTGTGTATTGGTAGAGGTTATGTTATGGTCTTGGATTTGGGCAGGTTGCTGTACTTGCTGTACTTGGGGTTGTTGTGTTATCGCTACCTGTTGTTGTGGCAGTGAATATGTCTCTGGCTGTTGTTGTGTTACTAGTTGTTGCTGCCCATTTCCCTGTTGCAATGTCTGCTGTTACTGGATTCCCTGCTGTTCCTGTGTGGGCCCTTGTTGTCCCTGTTCACTCCATGATGGTGTGCCTGGTCTCACTCTACACGTGCGTGACATGTGCCCCACTAATCCACAATTCCAACACACCGGTGGTTCCCTGTTCTGCCATGGAAAGCTTCCTGGGTTGTCCTGGTATACTGGTTGCCCGGTGGGGTAGAAATTTCTAAGTCCTCCCCCCTGCAGTTGTGTGTTATATCCGTATCCTCTCCCCCTCATCATTCCTCCCCTTCCCCTGTTGTAATTATAATACCCAGCTCCTGGCGTTGAGTATCCTCCTCCCATGTTGGTCGTGTATGGTTGGAGTGGCGACAGCTGTTGTGTTACAGTCTGTGATGATTGTATTTGGGAGGGATCTTGTGCAGCCACTACCTGTGTGGGGCTTTGAGTCATTGTTGCAGGTTTAGTTATTAGTGCACCTTCCATCGTGTATTTAGTAAGTTTTTTCTGTACTAATTTAGCCTCTTCCGTTTTTCTATCCTCTTCTTTATGTTTCATTTTTTCTTGCCATGTCCTACAATGATGCACTATTGTCAGTTGTATTTCTGGCCATGCTTTTGCTTCCATCCCCACTACTTTCTTCAGTTGTTTCTGGACTGCTTCTGGGAGCCCTTGTACTAGTATATGATAGAATATTGCTGGTGTCTTGCCCCATTGTTCTCTAGTTTCCATGCGCCACTTCTCTTGAATTTCCTGGATATAATCAACAGGATCTTCATTCTCACGCATCTTGCGTGAGGTAATTGCTCCTATGTCTGATGTGTCTGGGTACTGTACCCTCAGTGCCTGCCATAATGCATGTCTGCAGTTTGCGAATGGTGCCCCATCGTGTGAGGTGTTTGTTATTGTGACCCCGTGGAAGCCTGCTCTCTTCCAGATGTCATCTGCTGCATCCCCTAATATTGATATTAGAAGGCCCTTTACATCCCCCACTGCCAATTTCTGTCCTGCAGTGCGTTTTTCCATTTCATATATCCATTTTCCCGCACCTCCACTTAATGATGGGAGCCTGCACTTTATATTTTCCTTGTCTGCATGCTTCCAGGGGACGTATTGTGGTCTAACCCCTCCCCTCTCCAGAAGTGGCATTAGGTTGTGTCCTGGTTGGCCCTTCGGGTCCCACACAATCAAATCCGTACACCCCTCCTCATCTTCCCTGTCTTCTACATCGCCAATGTGGTCCATATTTCCCCTGCTCGTAACTGTTTCTCCTCCATCTCTTCCCTTTCTTTTATCATTTCCTTTATTTAATGTGGGCGTGTGTATTCGTTCTCCCTGCCTGCGTCCAGGGAGGTCTCTAAGCCTGCCTGCGTAGGGTGTCAGTTCGTGTGGGAAGGGCGCGAGTTTAGATGGGCATGTTGCACGTAATGAGCGTGAGGTAGTGGAGCATGTGGGACGGGATGGTGACGGTGTGGCTGCACGTGCCTGCCTTTCCGCTATTCCTTGCTCTTCCTCCTCACTTCCCTCCAGTTCTTCCTTTCTCCTGCAGATCCATGGTGATTCTCCATTTGTCCGGGTGATGTATAATTTATCTAAGCTTTCCCTTTCACTGTCTCTCCCTTCCTTCTCTATTCCTTCTCCTTCCTCACTGCAAAAGTCCTCCATTAATGGCAACCCCCAGTCTGTCTTTTTCCCCCTAATCGTTACTGATTTTAAGTCTATTAGATCCGTTCCTCCCTTGTCTTCTTTGCCAATTGCTCCCCTTTGTGCTGATGTTGTTGCTACTTCTGTGTCTCTGTATACATACCTCCTTACTTCACTCCCCCCTCTCCTTTCTTCTCTTTCCCCTTCATTTTTCTCTGCTATTTCTCTACCAATTTCCTCTCTTTTCTTTTTCAATTCCTCCATTACGTCAATACTCATCTTTTCCTTTATCCTTTCTTCTTCTTTCTTCCTTTCCCATCTCGCTCTTTCCCGCTCTAATATACCCTCTATCATCCTCCCTTCTTCGTATTTCCTTGTCGCTTCTGATAGTAATCTCCTTCTCCATATTTCCATTTCCTTTTCTTTCTCTTCTTCCTCCCTTTTCTTGTCACGTAGTGCTGCTCTGGATACCATTTCTGCTACTGCCTTCACCCTTTCTGCTTCTCTCTTTTTCTCCTCATTTCGTTCCCTCATTTTGTCCAACTCATTCTTGCTTTCTTTCCTTTCCCGTGCTCTCTCTCTTTCCTCTCTCTCGAGCTGCTTGATCAGTGTATTCTGCTCTTCCCTTAATTCTGCTAATCGTTCTTCCAAAATCTCTTCCTTCTGTCGTAACAACTCCTCCCCCTTTCTTTTCTCCTCTTCCCCCTTCCTTTCACTCTTCCTGGTGTTGTCCTCATCCATTTTCCTTACTACCTCCTCCTCTTCTCCTGTTAATGAACCTCGTAATTTTAATAATACCTGCGCAGCTACCCATTCATCCTGTCCTATTCCTGCGATCTGCTCTTCGCCAATCCCCTCTTCCCCTGCGGGCATTTTTGTGCGAGCTGATCCCGTCGTGCTACTCTGCTCCCTTCCTGTGTGGCTACCTGTGGCTGTATATGGTGGCGGGCTGTATGCCGGGTTCGAGTACCCCTCAGCCGCCCTTAATTGAACCATGTCTCGTAGTTCTGTTAAAGGATATAACCCCCTTCCTCCTTTTTCACTACCTTCGCTAGGGGTATATCGTCGCTCTGTTCCTTTTTTATTTCCTTTTCGTTTATTTTTTTATTTTTTTTATTTTAAACTTAGTTTATTATTAAAATTTTTGTTTTAACGCATCATCTCACACAAAACAAATCCTTTACAACCTCAAGAAGAAGCCTGCCCCTCCACCCACATAGGCCTTATAATTGAATGGCATCAATGAAGTTTATCACAGAGCATGTTAGGTGAATAGAACTCCCACTCAGTATTCGGTACCACCAGTCCTCCATATTCTCATTTCTTGGAGCGTATTTACTCAGATGTGCAGATCTTAACGAGCAGAGATTGGGGCAGGCAACTGACAGGTGTCTCACTGTTTCAATGTCCCCTTGGCAAAATCTACACAGATTGTCTCTGGTCTCTGCATCCTTTCTTATTAGTAAGATTTCCTTTGTTCTTATCGCATTCATTCTCACTTTCAGAAAGCGATCACGATGATACCTCGAGGGAAACTGTAGAAGGTACCCTGGCATCTTGTTCATTTTATTGGCAGTCGGCCCAAGTTTGGGTGCAGATATCTGACCTTCCAATCTTGCTATATTCCCCGCCCATGTCCATTCTTTTAGTTTTCTTTTTGCGACTTGTGGCCACTTTATCAGCATTTCTTCAGATATATTAGCGGCTGTCATGATGTCATTCGCCTTCTTAGACCATTTTGTATATGCATCTCCGGCAAGTTTCATATCTTTTACCGCTAAGATTTCATATGCAGGTTCTTTATTCGCTATTAACATCTTTCGCAATAGTGCAAGTGATTTCCATAGCACAGTTGTATATAGGTCATCCAAAGCTAGTTCTTGCCTTATTACTGTTATTGAAAGGCATTTTGGTAACCTTAGTACTCGCTTCCAGAAGTGGCCCTCCAATTTTGCCCAGATTTTATAATCGAGATTCCATCCAGATTCGGCTCCATATGTAATTGAAGGAATGACTTTTTGCAAGTAAAACAGACGAATCGGAATCAATGAGAATTTTCCAAAGAGATTATGAATTTGTGAGCCTTGCGCTGGCAGAATCTTTATCCGGAGCTCCACATCACGGACCCAACTCCTCTCACATATCGAGGTGTTAACCATGATGCCCAGATATCTGATTTCTGTTACTTCTTCAATATAGTTTGTTCCCACTCTCCATCTAAATGGATGTTTCTTCGCTCCTTTGTAAGATCCGACTTTCATAATCTTTGTTTTTGACGTGTTTATTTTCAAATTATTGGTCGACATATACTGTTGTAGCTTTTGAAGGAGTCGTTGCAATCCGATCTGCGTAGTGTCAGCCAAAACAAGATCGTCTGCATATATCATGCAATTTATATGGGTCCCGTTTATCTTTGGTGGAAAGCAACGAACGTCACCTAGAGCGGCGGGAATATCAGCAATAAAAAGCTTGAATAAGCAAGCAGCAATCGGGCAACCCTGCTTGACTCCTCTTTGTGTTTTCATACTTTCTGATAAGTGACCTGCTTCATTCAGCCTTATTTGGATTGTTGTTGCCGTGTGTAATGCTATAATTGGTAGCAAGATGTCATGGGGACAATTCCAGTTGTATAATTTCTCCCACAATAAATCTCGGTCAATACAATCGAAGGCCTGATGAAGGTCTATGAATGCTAAGAACAGCTTCGTGTTTCTTGCCAGTGCATTCAGTTTTAGAATGTTAAGCAGTGTCAAGTTGGTTTCGGTTCCGACACCATTCGTGAACCCTGTTTGTCGGCAGTCTGTGATTCCAGTTGCATTTGACCACTTCGTTAGTTTTTTTTGGAGAAAATTTGCAAACACCTTGCCGATTGTGTCCAGAAGGGCGATGGGGCGATAATTAGCTGGATTTGCCCGATCGCCCTTCTTAAAGATTGGGACAATTATTGCTGTTGTCCAATTTGCAGGAATTATTTTGTTTAAGCATCACATTTGTGATGCCATCGGGTCCTGCAGCTCGCAAATTTTTCAACTTCTCAATTGCGGTGGCTATGTCGTCGGCGGATTCACAGCAGTCCCACTTTACAGCTGATAGAGCAAGGTGTTTTGGTTCAATTTCAACGTCTCCTAGGAAGACTTTGTTGAAATGTTGATTCCAATCGGCTTCCGTCACCACATTTGCCATCCTGGTCGCTTGGTTGATTGTGCAGTTATTAAGTATTTGCCAGGTGTCTCTGCATTTATGCGATTTCAGCAAGCTCAACATTACTTCTCCACGTTCCTGGTCACGCTGGTACTTAAAGGCTTTTACCCAATTGCGGTATGCTTGCCGTCGTTTTTGTATCCATTTACTCATGTCCGGTCCTCCATGTAATTTCAACTGGCGTATTTCACTATTTGCCTTCTTTTTTTCGTTGTTTAGCTTTGTGCTCCATTCATGAGTGTGCATTTTTACAGAGTTTCTCTTCCATAACGCACTATCTTGACTGCAGGGTAAGAGTGACACATAGTCTATGTTACTGCCCGACCAGGTCTTTACTTCATCTAATTCAGTCGTGATGGTAGATATCAGACGGGAAGATATTCGTAGCCTGTTTTTCCCATTATTTACTTCAAGGATAGTTGTTGATTGCTGCCTCGTACACCCAGAGATTATGTTCATATTCATCACCATTATCTCGTGGTTGCTATTTTTGGTTGGTGTTACATGCATGTCTCTGATTAAGTCCCATGAATGTTTGGACACCCAGATGTAATCTAGTGTTTTTGCAAGACCCATGTTGTGCCACGTGTTATTTTGTGGTATGTCGCCACTCACTTGACAATTTACCATGTCACAATCATAGGTCTCCATGATGTTGTCCCATTGAGTTCGTCTAGCTTGATTTTGATGACAATGCGTATTCTTGCGATTCAACCGGCCACCATTCGAATCAAACCATGACAGATTCATGTCTCCACATATGATGACCATAGGGTTGCTCGTTTCATGCAGATTTTTGTCCAAGATTGCCGTTATGGCAGATACAAAGTTCTTAGTTGTAATCATCACCCGGTTCCAGTACACATTTAATATTAGGATGTGCTGCTGTAGCTGTGGACTGCGATCTTTGTATTGGAGTAGCGTACATTGGATAAATATATTAGGATTTTCGCTTTTTAGCACCTCCCAATTGCGACCAATTTTGATCATGGTTATTAGACCTGAAAACGGTCGTCCATATGCATTTTTACCTGCCGGATTTAGCAGGCTCACATAGCCATCTTTCACCGGGGGGGGTCCTCAGCCACGTTTCTTGTAGACAAATTATCAAGTTATTTTCCAATTCAATTGGAAATTCTTCAAACAGATGTCGAAATCCTCTCGTATTCCATGAGATTAAGGAGGTCGCTATTTGTTCCTTGACGGCCGATAGCTAATGATTTGACGCATCAGGCCTATTTTGAGTTCCATGATGATTTGAATGAGATACTGTTCTCAAGTGTTGTCTTAGTTCGAATTTTCTCTTTGCGAGGGTGGATACTCTGTTTTCATACCTACTGGCAGACTTTCTCTCGTTTGGGCTGGCAACCCGTTCAGGTTTAAGCTTTGGTTCGCTAACATCAAAACCAAGCTGCAATAAATCGTCTTTTGCTGCCAAGATGACTTTTCGGACCGCATTGGACTTTATGTGCAAGTATACTCGGTCCTCGTGGTCTTCCGACATGTATTCGATGATCGCTATGTCGTCAGTGGACACTGTTCTTAGTGCGGGCACCGAATGTAAGAGGCGCATAACATTTCTTCTATTCAGATTTACCCAGAGTCGTCTTTGAGGATATTGATATTAGCAATTCTTGCATTTTTCTCCAATCGATACTCTTTGGCATCTATACTAGCATTTGTGTTTTCCTTTGCTCGCTGTCCAGCTGTTAGTTTTGGATTCAGGCTCCTCATTTTATTTATGCGGCCCTGATGTACCAAACCGGGCCGTTCGTCCTTTAAGGATTTGTGGAGGAGCCTGGCATTCCTGTTTGATGTCCTATGATCAAGGATGGTAGATTGGTTTATCTTGTTTGACAGGACCACCTCTTTCAGACCAGATTTTTTCTTTAAAGCCCAGGGATTTGTCAGCGGCGAGACTTCATCAGTTATGATCACGTTTGAATCGGAGCTACCCATAGTGCTATTCAGAACACTTATCTGGGCTATTTCTGTGTCGTCATCGTTTGAATACGTGGATAGGTCACATAGATCAATTGATGAAGATCCTGCAGCACTTTCCAGGTCATCGGAGTCGAGTTTTCGTTTTTTAGGATTCACCTTTACTTCTGCAGCTTCAGGCACATCCTTGCCTATCCTTTTTGTACCTTTATAGGTCTGCAGTAAGGCTCCATTTGTGTTTCCGAAAAAAAGTTCAGTTTTGGTGGAGACGTCAGATTGCGTATAAATTTCTTTGAGTTGCTCGTTTTTGGACGAGCGGCACAGTGCTTTCGCTTTTCAGTCTGTTTTTTCGGTTGGTTCGTTATCAGACGGGTATTTTGTCCATTTGACGGGATTCCTTTGTCCTTGTGTAGATTTAGGGCAGGCCCGTCAAAAATGGCAAAAGTTACTCTTTTGTTACCACATGCAGGTGGGTCAAGACTTTTTGGTTCATTTCCCAAAGGAGGACGCTCAACCGCGACAGAAGACGTTGACGGCTTCTCAGCTGCATTCGCAGATAACCCTCCAAAGGGGTCAGCAGCTGTCTCAGCTATAGGCAAGATCGGAGCGGCAGGCAAGGAACTACCTACCCCCTCCTCATTTGCCTGAATATCATGTAAGGGGACTGAGGGCCCGATCTTAGCCATCTCATTCACAATCACCACCACTGGTTCCTTCACCACCAGGGGGTGGCCACAGAGGCTGGCGCCATGCTGACACAGCTGTTGCAATTAAGTTGTGGTATGCTTTAAACATGCCGTGACTGCTACTGTCATCGCTTTTACATCTGATGTGTCCTTGGACGTAATTTCATGTAATTGCATTTGCATTGACTGCAGGGCATCTTTATCAATGTCGAGTTTATTTTGTAACTGAGCAATTGTTTGTTCTTGCTTGGCTAATTTTTCCATAATGTGCAGAAGCATACCTCCATTCGATTGGATGGATTTGTGTATATTTTCGTATAATTTGGTGAAGGGAATAAGGGCGACCGATGTAGCGGCGAGCACATTGTTGTGTATTTGTAGGGCCGCTGCTGCCGATAAATTTGACTTGAAGGCTGCCGACGCCTCTTTCATTGCATCCATATCATTTTTTTGGTTTTGATATTCCATGACCTTAATCGGATTTACGCCCATCCTCGTAGAGTCATCCTTCTTACTTGTCGTGTCGGACGGTGATACCTGATGCATGGGAGTTGAGTGTGTTGACAATGTCCTCAAGTTGTCATTAAGAAGCTTCGCTGGAACGGGGGACCTGCCATCAGCCCCTGTCAGTGGAAGGCCACTGAGAGGGAGATTTGCTTCGACGAAGGGCCTTGGCACCACTTTGCTCGTCCCAAGGCCTGGTCTTTGATGTTCCTGTTCCATACTCATCGTGCTCAGGTTTATCGAGTCTGAGTTAGAAGAGGACTTGTTGGCCAGATCAATATCAGGTCTTGCAAAATTGGCCGACAGACGTTGCTTTATGTGCTCAAAATCAACCCTCAAGCGTTCAGCTAATCTTGCTTCACGCCCAGCTAGATCCAGCAACTGACCCGATTCGCTAGGCCTCAGTTGTTGGCAATTTGGGCTGCTGGGGTCAGGAGCACTACATCCGATATTAGTTAGACACGTCTTTAGTACACTCTGGTTCACACGTCGTGATGGAGACTTGTTACTCCAGATCAACTTGCTAGCATCGGCTTTCCGCACAGGGAGCGGCCGATGTAACACCGCATCATTCGGCTGAGACCCTGACACCACGTTATCGCCATCATTTGCCGCACTGGACAGCTCTGCCAAGGTGTATGAGTCATCTGGTTTGTTGACTGGATACAGAAATCTAAGCCTTCTAGACTCGTTTCGTTCCGACCGCACTTCAAGTTCCAACAATTCAGAGTCAGTAACGTCGAAGGGAGATTGAAACACCGCAATATTTATTTCAATCACCAGCTGTGAGGCATCGTTTGACGCAACTGTTTCTAAGCAGGCGGGCTTGACTGTCGAGCTGCCTATCTTATGGCTGCTCGGTACCTCAAGGGAACCTTCCGTGGCGCCCACCTCCTGTACATGGCTGGAATGCAGGCTCGCTATTCTTGTGTCCGATGTTATCAGTGGTCGGCGATTTCCATAGTCCAATGTTGGACCTCGAAGGGGGGAGTTGATCACTTTAGGGCAAGCGAAAGCATGTAAGTCAAGCGAGCTACTACTGGGGGCATGTGGCAAGGTTTGAATGGAAGAATGAGTCACCGGAAGCACATTTTCCATGCATAAAGCATCTGCGGGCATCGTTAGACTCTTTCCGCGCTGCCCACTCTGATTTCCCCAGTCATATCCGGCTAGTGAACCCACATGCGGCGGTGAAATGCTCTGGATGGTGTTTACAGCAATTACCACAGGGTCCACTGGTTCAACAAGGCCGAGCTCGTCTTTGCCACTATGAGTATTGCTCTCGGCGGCAGCCTCGGAAGCAGGAGCAGAGGCAGCTAAATGGTCGGACTTCGCTCTAGGAAGGAGCGTTTGCCTGACCATTGCACGCGTCAGGGGGCCGGTTTCGGCCATCCAAGAAGTAGTGAGGAATTAGTGAATTAGTTTCACTTACCTTCTCACGACCGTCAGCCGAGCAGCCCACCTCAACCAGCCTCCGTTCAGCCGCGGACTGCCGCAGACTGAACTCTGCCCGAGCTCCGCGCGCGCTCCACGCTCCAGGCAGGTTTTTATAGGAAGTTGGGCTTTTCTTTTTCTTAAAGGGGTAAGTATAGTGGAACACAATCCTAGAATCCAGCAAAGTCGCAGTCGCTGCAGCTCCTCTCACCACACTCCACCAGGTACTGCCACAGACTGAACTCTGCCCGAACTCCGCGCACGCTCCGCGCTCCAGGCAGGTTTTTATAGGAAGTTGGGCTTTTCTTTTTCTTAAAGGGGTAAGTATAGTGGAACACAATCCTAGAATCCAGCAAAGTCGCAGTCGCTGCAGCTCCTCTCACCACACTCCACCAGGTACTGCCGCAGACTGAACTCTGCCCGAACTCCGCGCGTGCTCCGTGCTCCAGGAGGTTTTTATAGGAAGTTGGGCTTTTCTTTTTCTTAAAGGGGTAAGTATAGTGGAACACAATCCTAGAATCCAGCAAAGTCGCAGTCGCTGCAGCTCCTCTCACCACACTCCACCAGGTACTGCCGCAGACTGAACTCTGCCCGAACTCCGCGCGCGCTCCGCGCTCCAGGCAGGTTTTTACAGGAAGTTGGGCTTTTCTTTTTCTTAAAGGGGTAAGTATAGTGGAACACAATCCTAGAATCCAGCAAAGTCGCAGTCGCTGCAGCTCCTCTCACCACACTCCACCAGGTACTGCCGCAGACTGAACTCTGCCCGAACTCCACGCGCGCTCCGCGCTCCAGGCAGGTTTTTATAGGAAGTTGGGCTTTTCTTTTTCTTAGAGGGGTAAGTATAGTGGAACACAATCCTAGAATCCAGCAAAGTCGCAGTCGCTGCAGCTCCTCTCACCACACTCCACCAGGTACTGCAGCAGACTGAACTCTGCCCGAACTCCGTGCGCGCTCCGCGCTCCAGGCAGGTTTTTATAGGAAGTTGGGCTTTTCTTTTTCTTAAAGGGGTAAGTATAGTGGAACACAATCCTAGAATCCAGCAAAGTCGCAGTCGCTGCAGCTCCTCTCACCACACTCCACCAGGTACTGCCGCAGACTGAACTCTGCCCGAAATCTGCCCGAACTCTGCGCGCGCTCCGCGCTCCAGGCAGGTTTTTATAGGAAGTTGGGCTTTTCTTTTTCTTAAATGGGTAAGTATAGTGGAACACAATCCTAGAATCCAGCAAAGTCGCAGTCGCTGCAGCTCCTCTCACCACACTCCACCAGGTACTGCCGCAGACTGAACTCTGCCCGAACTCCCCCCCTTATGTTGTTACTCTTTTCTCCTCCCTCTTCTCCGTTCCCCGTGTTCTGTGTGCCTTCACTCTCTTTTTCCCCATTCTCTCCTTCCTCCTTAATCTTCTCTTCTTCCGTTGGTTCCCCCATAATAAACATTCCGTTTGGTCCTGGTCGGGACCCTTGGAACATCCTCCATAAGTTAAACACCTCCGCGTGGTGATTCAACTTCTTCCCCTTGTATGTGTTATGCAGATGGTTTAATAATGAATGTTGGGTATATGGATCGAAACTGCCATTAGGCGGCCATGGTGTCGTCATTTTGTTGTCCGTCCCCTGTGTCCATTCTATGCTATACTTGATCAGTTATTCCCTATGGGGTGACAGTGTTTTACATATGTGCTGTAGCGGGGTAGTGAGGATGTTCCCCCACCCTCCCAATCCTGCCCCGTATGACATAGTAGCGCTTCACTTGTTATCCTTCTCCTATTTGGTAGTGGTTATCTTACTAACAGTTTACACTATAGAGCCTTAGATCTTTACCTGGCCCCGTAAGTTTGGGGACTTGCGATAGTCTGCTAAGGAAAATTAGTAAAATATAGCAGTTACATTTGTATATTCTTTTCTTTCTTTTCTTCCTTTACGAACACCTTTACGGCCCCCTGCGACCGAGGCGCACGTAGCCCCCTGCGGCTGCGTGCCCCTTGTGACGTTCTTATACAGCCGTCCCACTTTCACTTACTCCTCCTCCCTTTTCTACACTTGCCGTGGCCGGCGTTCTCCGTGCGCAGCCACGTCCCCCTTTTCACCTTCCCCCCTTTCAACTCATTACCGTTTACCTCCGTTTCCACTCCCTTACCACAACTCTCTTCCCCACCACTCTCAGAAAGAAAGATGCCTTGTGCTCGAGATATCCTATGAAAGCCCTACTGGTGACGTCACCGATCCCTTCAAACTACTGGTTCATATGTTTTTTTTAAAAGTTCAAAATACGCTTGCAATCTACCCCCGTTATCCCCACAGCTGTCTTCCTGTCACGCCTGGAACAAGGTAATCAACAATATAATCGGACTGCGCACTATGCGTCGCCTCGCGTGTGATACGCCCCTCGACAGGAGGGCTTAACTAGCCAACTATCTTCCGTATTGGGCAACCAGCTAGCTACCACCTACAGGGAAACGTCATCTATCTATCGAGTTTCCTGCTCGATCAATAGGGATCCTCATCTACTCATTGATCAAAAATTACCAAATCGTAGGAAACCGCACACACACACAGCCTTACACGTGGTCGCGACTTAGGCGATTCAGTGTCTACGAGTGGCCGCACATGATGTTTTCGTGCTCCGCCCCCTTTTTTTCCGTAACGTAGCGGACTCCTCTCGCACTTGTCCAGCTACCATTCATTGCACCGTCAACACTAATTTATCAAACCTTCGCCGCGCACCTGTGTAACACCTCCCACCTCCCGTATTCAGTTCCTCCCCCCTCCCTCACAATTTCACATTGCTTGTTGTGCGTGGCATACTCACCAAGTTCTCTTGATGAGGGGCCGCTCGACTGCGTGCACCCCTCCAAGCGGCTCACCACCTCCCCTCGTCTGGACCACGTCTGGACACTCGCCAACCGCGGGCGGGACACTTCTCAACCGGCTCCCGAAGGCCAATATCCGGATTGCGCTGTCCGGTCTTCTCGCAGTTCCGCGATGGTCCTGTAGTCCTCAAAAGGGGGCAGCGGCAGAGGGGGCCGCGCCGCCGGGCCTCCTCGCAACGGGAGTACTCGGAAAAATAAAATAAAAAGCAGACCTCAAACAGATCTCAGCAGTGCCTCCAACTTGTCGGGGGGAAATTCTCCCGAGGTCGGCTGGGCCGTCTGCGGACCTCCGGGCAGGGAGGCCCCAACTCCTCCCGTATATCCCAAAAAATGAGTATGAGACACACGCAAGAAGCAAGGTGATTCTGCTATTTATTAAAAAAACGGCAGGGATGGGTCAAGGATCGTACGCGTCCGTCCTGACACTCTCTTCTTAATCGTGGGGCTCGCAGGCCCTTTTTACCTTTGTATGACGCGCTACTTGCGTCACCTGGGAAAGTTAGCAAAAAACCTATCGTCACTCTGGATTGGCTCCTCGAGTGGTAGGGTTAGTATAGCATACGTATAGAGAGCGTTATTAGTGGTCGAGGGTTAGTCAGGTGGTATACTTGGGTTGTCCCTTCAATTTGATACATGAAAATTGTTACATGAAGACCCCTGAGGATTGGCTAATGTTAATGGCGTCAGTGATAAGAGCCCCATGTTCTGATTGGTCCACTCGCGAGCCCCCCAGTCTGGGACCATCGCTGTTCCCAGCAGCGGTGCACCTGTCATTTGCAACAATGTATCACTATGGGTATGTGCAGACAATGTGAGGATTTATTCATATGCTGGAAGGCAGACTACTCCCACCGCCGCAGATGTCCATTGAGTCGCTTAATTGTATCTGCCTGTGTCTTGAAACGTGGGATCCAGGCGCCTCCCTCCTCCTGGGCCTGGCACCCTGTCAGGTTCGGCTTGGTCACGTGAGGTGAGACCGTGGTTGAGGCAGAATTCTGCACAATTAATATTGCATTTTCCACTGTGTGCCTGGCTTAATTTGCAGGTGTGGCCTTGGCGTCGGCTTGCAGCATGCGAGTTTGCAACATTGTGCCCTTGACTGTCTGCTCTCGCCGGGCTCATTCTGCAGGGTCAGCAACTGTACTCTTGCTCATTCAATGTTCATGGAAGCTCTTGCTTGCGGCCTACTTGGGCCTGGTGCATAGGTGGAACCGTTTGATACACAGCGCTTTGGGTTATGGTATCATATTGCTTTTATCCCCAGTATCAGGTCTTCGTTATATTTCTCATTGTAATGCATGGGTTTAGGAGAAGCGTGAGCAAGCATTTTAGATGAGTTCATTGTGCGTCTTGCGTTTCTGCATTTTGAAAAGCCTATGTGAAAAATAATAAAGATGCGCGTCGGTGGGTGTGTCCGTCACCTACGTCATAGCATTGAATATGTTCTTTGTGTGGATTGGTGTGGGAGTGTCCAGTGTGTATGTTTGAACGGGTGTGCTGACCGTTGGCTAGGTCGTCATGGCATCTCTAACGATGTGTTGATTTAGTGTTGGATGGTTCAGTCGAGTCCATCCATGCCACAGGTGTCGGCATGGGCAGGGCAGGCGGGTGGGCACGCTGGTGGGCACATCCATATGTTCCTGTACCAGGGTATTTGGTCGTCTGGCAGATGGGCAAACTCCTCTCGTGGCAGGTGCCTGGGCCGTGATCCTCTAGGCCAGGGGTGTGAGGGGATTGGTGGGAGCCTTTTGTTCCATTCTCCCACTTCAATACTTTAATTATACACTTTTTAAACATGTCCAACTTCCGATAAACAAAGCAATAAACCCAACACAGTCATTGCTCGCCCCTAACGCAGAAGCTTACAAGACACTCCGCATGGCCATTTTTTACAAACGTGCGAAACCTATCACATGGCTTGTAAGAGACTCTAGTACTAAATCAAAAACACACAGGTGAAAAAGATAGACACAAACCACTTACTGTGTTTCTGGAGTATCAAAGCTAAAGAAAAAAGCATATTATTGCTTCATTAAGAACACATCATTAAGTTCACAGTGAGCACTTATCTATTCCTGTGAAAGATGCACTCCTCCTGAGAAGAAACATACCTCTTCCATGGATACAGGTTCCCACCTCTAACAAACGGTCGCTCAGCACAAGTGGTTGTTTGTTTTTCCAGGTCTGCAAAATAATTTTCCTCTCCTGTTCCCAATGACTTCCTAATCCACAACCATCACTGCAGATGGAAACACCCCATGCTAGATAAGATTTTAAATAGGACAGTACACATTTCAAGGTTGATGGCCGACCCTAATACTTGGTTTACTCCTTTTCACATGTCCTGCCAGTCTAGCAGGAACCCAACACAACTCATCAAGAGTTGAATGTAGGATCCTTATTCTTTACCACACTTCCCCCACTTGTCAAATCAGGGAAAATTGCATGGCATCCAGTTTGAGACATATCTTCTTCTTTCACAGTCCATCATCTATGTTGATGCTGGCTCAGGGGATTTCATTTGTGATAGGTGGCCACACATTTGGATTCAACTTAACACTCAAGTCTTCATTCCATTGGACAAGGCTTTAATAAAAAAAAAGCCTAATATAGTTGGGTTACATTTATGGATAGTAAATACTGACTTAGCGTGAAAGGAGCATGTCTGCACCATTTCTGATGCTTATAGGACTAAACCTCACCTTTTAATAAATCAAATACTGTTGTGAAGTGTGGACTTGTTTTTGACCCAAACCTTTAGCAGTAGTACAGACAGATTCAACAGACTATGAAGAATGTTCATAAATGTGCAACACCAGTGCCTTTTCCTCCAGACAATTAGAGGACTTCATTTTCAGCCAGTTCAGTCTATCACGACACTGGGTACAGTAATGTGCTGCTCATTGGCAGGACAAAGCTTGGCTGTAGAGCATAAACCTGTGCAGACTGAAGCCTCAAACTCAGAATAGAGCTCTTTCAGACAAAAGTGTTAATTTTCTTTCCTTAGAGGAATTCTGCTAATATTACATTTAGGTGGTGGTAAGTCACTGCTTTATCTTGTTGAATACGTTGCTGAACTTGCACAGCACCTTTGACAATGTGTTAATTTGTATTGTGTCCAACAATGAAGGCTTGTCCCCTTTGTCATGCTTTCTTCCATGGCCAAGCTTAGTGGTACCAGATTGAACTTCAGGATTATAAAAATCCCTTTTGAGAACAATACCAACAGGAATTTCAAGCGGTCCTCTTCTCATTATCTTCAAATTGCCATAATAAATCTGTTGTTGGCCCTTTACAGATTGCAGTTATTTTGTACTTATACCAGTTCACCTTGCATAATAAGACATCTGGGTTCCCATGCAGTGTTACTGTATGCTCCCACAGAGCTCTGTGGGCCAGACAATGTTAAAAACAGGTTTCCAACAAATAGCAGGAGATTGAATGAAATACAGTATTTGTGATTCCTTACATTTGTCAAGTATTCTTATACATGCCAAATATGTGGGTTTGTGTTAGTCATTCTGAATGCATGTGCCAATGTTTGACTGATTGCCTGATCTCATGGAGAGTAAGTTAGGCAAGAGTTTGGTGTGTGAGGTATTCTCCTTAGGGTGTAACACAGTCATTCATTTTTCAGGTTTGCGGGTGTGAACGCCATTCAGATTACAAAAAGTTGACTGAAAGTGAAAGAGCACAGATCCCAGTAGATGGTGGTCTTATTTTCAGATAATGCAAAGAATGGTCTTAACATGGTGCAACTCTGTTAAAAAAAAAGACTATTTGACAGACATTCACCATTGTTTGGTGAATGGTGCAACTCTGTTAAAAAAAAAGACTATTTGACAGACATTCACCATTGTTTGGGAGGTAGAGATCCCGTAGACAGTGTATTAACTTGATCTGCTCTAATTTTACAAAAAGTTAACAGTAAAGATGTCAAATAGTTTCAAGAGCCCCCGATTAAACCACAATTGTTATTTGGTCATTGAGCATTTGTGCAATTACAGAAGTTGTTTAATGAAAATTGGTATCTGTTTCCAGAGAATGTACCATAGGCTTTGATTATCGGACCAAATAACCGTAACCTTACTCGAAGCCATACATATGTCAAGGAGCTTCAGCGGAAGCTACACTTTAACCATAATTACGTGTATTTTAATAACAAATAGTCTCCTAAAGGTGTAATGACAATTGCAGTGAGATTCCTATGATGAGTTTGATAAATCTCCAAGGCCGAACGAGGATGAAGAGGCTTGGGTGGTGAAATTGATGGAATAGACCTCCTCAGCAACTGAATACAAAACATGCACTTTTTTATGTAAACACCACAATATGTCTTTCATTTTCATCATGCAAGAGAATAAACAGAAACTAATACTTATCACTTAGTTCCTTAGAAGCGTTCTTTATTTCTTCTAATTGCATCTTTCAGTCTACATACCTACTGAGAAGTAAATAATCAAAGATGCCACAAAAGCAGCAGAGCCACTATGATACATTCTTTGCTGGTACATTCTATTTTACAACGAGTTAGCAACCTTGAAACACTGTCCCTCACAATTAGTTTAGTTTAGTTTAGTTTAGTTAGATTATTATTTGTAATGCGCTCCAGACTCGAGGGTATTCAGGCGCAAGGCATAAGGATATTCAAAGCTTGGTTACAACATGTAAAATACATTTTTGTGAAGGTGCCGATTTGGCTTATTGTGCCCACATGTAACATCGTTACATGTGGGCACAATAAGGTAACAATATATACAGGCAGGTACATTGAAGGCATGCATAGTTTTACAAAGTAGTTGGTGCGGTTGGTGTATGCAATGTAGAGAGAGGTGCCTGGCAAAGTCAGCAAGGTATATGCCTAGATGTCGGCATCTTTGAGGCAACAAGTGATGCTCTGGCGGAACTTGTGATAGGTTTGATCGATTCTTAGAGGGGATGGAAGCAAGTTCCATAGGAGTGCTGCCTTGAACTGGAAGCTGCTGCCTCTGATTTTGGCATGTTTGTACCTGGGGACCCAGAGTTGGTGTTGGCGAGTCTGGTGATTCTTGTGGTAGGCTTCAAAGTAAATCTGTCGGATAGGTAACAGGGTGCTGCATTGTTCAAGCATTTGGGGGTGAGGGAGGCAGTTTTTAGTTTTATTTTATCATGAGTGGAGAGCCAGTTGTTGGCTCTTCTGGTATTAGAGATATGTTCACTCTTGGGGATTCCTAGGGCTGCTCTCAGCGGCTTATTTTGTAGGGGTTGGATTTTTTTGATGGTTTGTTTATTGGCTCCTATGTATAGAGCGTTGCAGTAGTCCAGTCTGGATAAGATGAGGGCTCTGGCTAGGGTGATGCAACTGTCCTGTGACAGGAAGGCCTTGCCTGCTCTAATCAACTTGCATGTATATGCTGTGGCCAAGGCGAAGGCATTGACCTGCTTGTTGAAGGAGAGAGTGGAGTCCAGATAGAAACCCAGTGTTTTAACCTCCTTGGTGACAGTAATAATATTATTGTCTATGTTGAATGCTAGTATTCGGGGCTGAGTTTTTTTAGGGTTGAGGGAGTGCCCAGGATGATGATCTCTGTTTTGACATCATTCAGGCATAGGGCCTCATTACGAGCCAGGCGGTAAGGGGTTAACGGCAACATAAAAGGTTGTGGTGCCGTTAACCCCTTACCGCCTAATTACGAGGTCCCTTTGCGGGTCCCTACCTTAACGGCTGGTCTTGACCAGCCGTTAAGGATTGGACCCACAAAGGGACCTTGGAGGTAATTACAGTACCGGAATTTGCGGTACCGTAATTACCGCCTTCTCCATTCCCATTGAGCCCTATGGGGGCATAAATGGGAATGGGGAAGAGCCAATGGTGAATGGGGAATTACCGTCCCAACAACCTTGGAATGGAGCGGTAATTCCGCCATCCACCATGGCGCAATCGTTAAAATACCGGCGTCAACCATGGCGCTAATAGAGCCATGGATAACGCCTGGGTAGTAATGACCCCCATAGACCGTGGGTGGCCATCCATGCCTGGATGATGAGATATATCCTGTTCACCAAGGCCAAATCGTAATCACCGGTAAGCGGTAGGAGAATCTGTGTGTCATCTGCAGTGTAGGTGACACCCAGAAGGTCCAGATTATCGAAAAGGGCCTTGGTAAATATATTGTAAAGGGTTGGTGAAACACAAGATCCCTGGGGCACTCCGCAAGTTATGGGGATGGGGTTGGCTGCTGCCATAGGAGAGAAGACTCTCATGGTCCTGTTGGTTAGGAATGATTGTACCCATGCTATACAATTGAAAACATAACAACCCAAAGCACACAATGAAAGAACATTACATCTGAATATCTGGGGCATTGAATGAAGTCCCTCCTGCCGATATTCGATGCTATCACAAGCTTGTCACTCAATAGTGCAATTTGTAATGAACCAGAGTTACAAGCTCTAATCTAACTGTAAAAAGCTGAGAACTTTACGCGTCACCACAAGTTCTTGATAGTCTCAATGCCACACTCAACTTCTTACAGACTTCACAGGACATGAGTCTCCTATTGGAGCAATCTAAAACTCCAAAACGGTCTCTGCAAACAGGCACTTTCTCCAAGAGGAAAACTGCTCCAAACTCACAGGCCTAAACATGTAGTGGATAGGGAAACAATCACAGCTGAACAACTCCACGCCCTCCAGGATGTCCACCTCCAATGCTTCTAGGTTATTATGGAACTACCATCCCTTCAACCGATATCCATAGGAAAATCTAGTTTTGCTAAACATTGTGTTCAGAAAAGGTGTCTATAAGCGCTTTGGCTTAAAGCGCTATATAAACTCAAACTCAATTAACATTATTTACAAATGGAAGTCTGTTTTCATCAAAGCCTCCGATTGCAGTGGCAGCCTAAGAGAATGCATAAACTATTGTGTTCAATGTTACCACAAACGGCTAAGTGACGTATAGACCACAGGAGCCGTCATTTATGTTTGAGATAATGCTGTTTGCCAATGTATTGTCCTTGGTTTCACCTCGGATGATAACCCCGGTGAAGGGATTATCTGACTGCAATGATCCCCATCTCTCTCTACAAGGCTTCATTAGTACATAGATATATGTATCACATTGTGGAGGATGACAAGGGCCAGGCACAGTGACTCATCTCTTGCATACAAGCCATAACAGCATGAAAGCCTTTTATTCAGCCTTTTTTACTGGTTCCTGTTCCAGAGTGTTATTATCTGAGCAACGTTTCTATGTCGCTTCATTGTAATTATCATTTTATTGTTCTGGACCGTACAGATAGAGCGGAAAGAAAGTTCCTGTTCCAAATGTGCTAACAAGTGCAGTGCCTAACGCACAGTCTCATTTTACTTGTGAACAAAGGTTACACGAATAGTAAATGCGCCATATATTTCAGTTTGACTTCCAGATTGAGAGCGTTGACTTGTGGTGTGAAGATTTATTGACTTTCAGATGCTGACTCCTTCCCAATTTAGACGCAGATTGTCAGACTATTCTATTCAAATCAGTAATGTTATATTTTATGTCATAACTATATGAATAGCACATTTTAATTTAGCTCTGCTTTGCATTGAGGACAAGGGTGATATTAGACAGAATACGGAAATGCACAATTCGAATCTGCATGGATTTTTACACCAGTGCCCATCAGTAACACTGTTGATTTGCCCCATATGTACTCTTTCAGTGCATAGCAGTGTATGTGTGGACCATGTTCCCGGATGTCTGTACTTGTGATGTCACAACCAATACATAGCATACTTAAACCGCTGAAACATGAATGTCAATAGGTATAAAATGTGAATGCACGTCCTGGCATGTTGCCTGTATTTTACTGAGTTACTGCCTAAGAGGTGTGCTTCACTATGCTGCTCCTCATCAGAACGTCTTCCTACTTCCATTCATTGACAGTAAATAACTTTTGCAAACGTGGTGTTCTTATTTGATTCTTGCGCTTCATTTGGCTCTACTGTGCATGGCTCATTGTGCCACATTCACCAAGATTTGCACTGGAGCAGAACATGTAATGGCCCAAGCATTTTCTCTAGCTACCTTAACGTTTATTCATAAAGCCTAAGACTGGAGCAAATATGGAGCTGCCTGGAGCATTATAAGGTGGTGATCACCGCCCTATCTTTAAGGTGAGTCACAGACACATAGGAACCCATCAAAATTCTAATTTTAATACATTTTGATTCGAGTAACGGATTTGGCTGAAATTATGAAACTGATTAAAAGTCTGCAGCCCCCCACCCCACTGCAGACTGCAAAGTTTTACTTCCCATTCATTTTCTCATAGACAAAAAAGGTCACTTTTTGACAAAGCACAGAGCCCAAACTGCTGGACGGATTTGGGCCAGGTCCGAACCAACTTGGGCACGAAGTGTTGACTCGCGATCCATGCATGGCTTGAGGTTATTCCGTGCCATAGTTATTTTAAAATTTGACGGAGAAAATTATAGTTTTATCTCTCATTGTGCATTGCAGGATCTTGTTTTTCTCTCGATGCAAGAGATATTCGCGTCTATAGCTGAGGTTATGGGAAAATGAAACCCAATAAAAAGCTATTTGCCGGTCAAAAATATACAAATGCCGTCAGGGTAGAGGTGGAGGGATGGCTATAGGGCACTGAGTCAAATTTGGGAGTTGAACGGGATACAGGGACCGAGATTACAACACAAAGCTTTCCATAGCCTTGGCTATATCCGTGAATAACCGACATCTCATAGCAAACTGCGTCACAGAAGCAGCATGTTTTATGGGGTGAAAGGGGGTGGGCAGGGGAGGTGAGTAGGCCATCTGGGGAGTGGGGGGAGCTGGCATAGATGAGGGGAGCACTTGGTGAGGTGCAGGGGGCAGGAAAGCATTTTTTTTCTCTGCCCTTCTGCCCTTCGTGGCTATGTTCGAGGCTACAAAGGACTAGAGATAGCTGAGGGTATGTGTAGTTCGTTATTCGCGGCTATGTAGTTTGGAGTGTTAGTGTATTATTTTTTTTAAGTACTTTGTTTGGGTATAGTGACGTTGGGGGTGAACAATCGCTAGCCATGACCAAAGGCCATGGTCATTGAGCTAGTAGGTATTAGAGAGTCTTTTTTATTTTAGATTTGTGTTTTCAGACATTTGAGCATGTCAGAATTTGGATAAAGATAGCTGAAAATAGTTTAATAACATTAATATAAAAAGGAGCGATTGCAGTCTAATTTTAGATGCACCATACAATTTATTTTAAGTTGTGTGTTCTCACTTATAGTATTATGTTGTGTGGGTGTGCAATGTTTTCTTATCTAGCATACTGTTATGTATTTATCTATGTTTTTTTATTTTTCAGGTACTTTACATATGTACATGAGTACTGTTGTTCTGTATTGATCATTTACGTTGGATTGCAGTATAAAGCTTGTAGTCAGTCCTTTGTCAACTGACTTTTTGTAACTGTGATTATTATAGAAGTCAATGAACTGTAGCTGCAGTTATAAAAAAGCAGTTTTGATTATTATTTATTGTATTTGTGTATTTTTATGTGATAAGTGGTCCTTAAAAGGACTGTTTTGGGTACACTGAGTGTAGAACTTTAGCACATTAGGAGTACTGTTTTGATGTTATGAAGGAACACTGCATTTCCTTCGTCGGTTAGGTGTACTGCGTCATGTCTATAGAAATTGGTCATGTAGAACTGTATGTTGTTGTGCGCAGTCTATCATTGGTTGTGGTCTGTCATTAATGCCAAAACTGCTTTCTTAACATTTCTCCGGGACTTCTCATTTTTATCATTAAATCTGGTGGTCCATCTCCATTTTTGCCTTTGAGTGAGAATAGAAAAAAGATAACGATGGTGTGAGGAAATATTTCCATTAGTTTTCCCATGTATTGTTTCATCATTAAAGCAAGGGACAGCCACTGTATATTCCCCAAATCATTGCCTCCACAATTGATTAGTATGACGTCCGGGTGCCAAGTACTTCTCAGACTTAACAATTTTGGAAAAACATGGAACCAATGCATTCCCTGCAATACACACCATTTAATTGTAAAATCTCTCAATCCTAGGTTCATGTTAATATTTAGTTTCTCACAAAAAGACAGCAACAACACCGGCCAAGTGTCTCCATTAACCCACACCATTTTCAAACCAGCCATGATATCTGCAGTCTTTCTCTGTTTCCAGGAAAATTATTCCTAGGTTGAATTTCTAGCAGTTTGTATGAGCAGGTTTTGCATGATGCGTGTGTTTGTGGATGTATGGTAGCCGCTCCTATCTGAAATTTTGGGTGGGGTGGTAGAGGATTGTAAGAGACCAGCGTGGTGGAGGAATACTATGAGGAAGGGAGTGGAGGCTGCTAGGAATGTTGGGGACAGTTTTTGGAGTGGAAATGCAATTTTGAATGTGTAGTTTTTGCGAATAGCCGTGGTTATCAGCAAACGTCTAGAAGGGGCCCTTGCATAGACCTATTTATAAAAAGCACATGCATAGGTGCGTCAATACAATTCTGTGTTTAATTCATTGTTGCTGCAACTGTGGGTTTATTGTTGCTTCTATAAATATACATTTTCTATACAGTAATCACATGTTCATGTGGATGATACAGTACATAATTGTATTTGTGTGGATTATTTTATGTACTTATGTGTTCACTTATTTGATTTGGCCTATCTGCGAGTGTCCCTGCTGGCATAATATATGATATGAGATATTTATAGCATGGGCCATGTGGACTAAACTACATCTGGGTTGGAACAGCCTGATAACTAGGGCACTAGCCAATCAGAGAGCTTTGAACGTGGGATGTATTTTCTAGTATAAGTCCTCAATCTGAGCTCCCTCACTGCTGCATGCCCCTCAGCTAGTGCTTCCCTTGTTCCTCCATCCTCCCTCATGCTGCCTTTTACACCCGCAAGTAAGAACACGCAGATGCTAAAGGCTACAGAAAGTTATCCAAAAAAAGAAACAAATGCACAGTCACTCAGTCCTGCGATGCAGCATCCATTACAGGGATTCTACTTTCAGTGTTGATTACGTCGTTGCAATCAACACTGAAAACGGACTCCTGTCGCAGACGCAGCATTGCACAACTGAAGGAAGGAACGTTTTTTCCTTTTTTTTATATTTTTATTTAGCCTTTACCACCCATGGGTTGTTAATCGTGGGTGCTAATGTTGATATGATACTCGACAGTGGGCCAACCATACCAGTAATGGCACTGTCACCTGCGTTAAGGGCCCTCGCTTTGCCCCAGCCCTTAACTTGGACAGTAGCCAGTATCTGTAGGGTGAACCCACCACTGAGGGTTATATTGCCTCAATAAAGCCGCTGTTGACAAAATAGGTACGTTTTCAGGTCCTTGCAAAAGCACATCAAAGAAACACAAACGGATAAGAAGGGACAATGGTCCTCATTATAATTTGGGCCATGCAGTAAAAATGTGGCAGTAATACCACTACCGCCACATTACCACACCACCCAACAATGATTTTGGGGGTAAGGTGGAGGAAAACCCTCCAGCAAGAAGTTGAAGGCATTTCTGCCACCTTACCACCGAAAATCGGCCAATTCGGTGTCAGTAATCCCCCTCAATCCCCCCTGGAGTCCTATGGACTTCAACTAATGGGGACTAACACTGCCTACCACCTCTTGTAATCCAGTGGTAAAAACCACTGGACCAAGGGGCGGTAACAGTAATTCAGTTTTTTGGTTTCTCACCGGATTTACTGCTGAGATACCACCAAACTTATAATGAGGCCCAGTCTTTCCACAGGTGAGGACCTCAGTCTGGAAAGCCTCTATCGATTTTGGTACTGCAATTTGTTTGTGGAACCATGGGTAGATAAACAAACTGAGATTGCAGAGACATGGTGGAGCCACAGAGATACAGGACCCCACAACGTGGGGTCATTCTAAATGTTACCTGTGGATTTCATCCTGGCATTATGATAATGTGCTCTATGACCTATAGGGTTTGTCTCCCTTCCATCATTTGAGAGGCCTGTGCGGCTCTCATGGATAGTTGGGACATGGGAACTCAAAGGTAGAGGTACTTGTCTATAAGGGAATCCTCATCTTCAGGTGGTATGAATCTTCTCCAGAAAAGGATACATGAGGGGTAATTCCGGTCCGGGTAGGCCGAATGGGGACTTACCGGCACATTCCGACCTATGCGGAACCAGTATGTCCCCATGCAAAATACCATTCCCCATTCCCATTCGAGCCCCCATAGGGCTCAATGGGAATGGGGAAGGTGCTAATAACGGGCCTGTTATTAGCTCCAAGGTCCCTTAACGGGTCCTGCTAAGAATGGCTGGTCAGACCAGCCATTCCTGGTGGGACCCGCTAAGGGACCTCGGAATAGGGTGGTAGGGGGTTACTGGCACCGGCATCCTTACCGGTGCCGGTAACCCCTTACCACCCAACTCAGAATGACCCAAATGGACTCTGAAGGGGGGGCTCTGTGAATACCACACTGAAAATCCAACTAGTACCTTGTGGTTTTGACCCAAAGGCCCAGGCAGGCCATCTTTCCAGAGTCTCCCCCACATATGTTTTGAAATATTGGTCATGATGTTTGAATGGCAACAATATGTATGAAATAGTTCTGAATATTTTTTGTGCAACAAATTCAATTATATTTGATTTGCAATTTTTGGGAGTAGTAGAAATTATTTTTCTTGTTAATGTATTGTAAATTTAAATGAACTATGTAACAGTTGAATCTGTCTGGGGGTTATTCCCAGGGAGTGTGCAGCATTGTTCAGACACGTGTAGAGTGTCAATTTGCCGATACTCAATAATTTTTGGGCTATAGCTGTAGGCCCACAGGTTCATGTACTAATAATTACAAAACATTATTTTTCAGGACTACTACATTGTTTAGAGATCTATGATTGTGGTTCGCGTTTGCACTTTTTATATTTTCCCTACATAGACAGTTGGGGTATGGGTTACTTGTCACTAAGAAGATTCTCATCTTCAGGGGGCCTGGATCTTCTCCACAAATTGGGGCATGGACTATGAGGGCGGCTTTGTGACTCCCACCCAAAAATGGGACAGCATCTACATTTGGTGGTGATCATTTATGGCTACAGACTGCCGCACCGTCTGATTGGACAGTGTCATATGCGCGGGTGTCGTCAAACGGCGTGGGCGTAGCTGTATCGATACAGCACAACTTGTGATTGGATAGTTCATTAGCACATATAAAAGTCACATGCAGGCGCAGAGCTGCAGAGTGGGTTATGGTTGGCAGATCCATTATGTGCGAAGAGCCGTAGCCACGTTACAGAAGTTTGATGTCCCATTGACTTATATCGCGGAGGCGGGTTACGTAAAACCACCTTAGTGTACTCACATCAATGTGTGATTGGATCTTTTATTGATGTGTATAACGTGTAGGCGTGGAACCACAGCACGTGATACCATTGGTTGGTGTGTTAGATGCGAAAATGCATAGCCGCGTTGAAGGATGTCAATGTTCTATTGGCTCATTTCGCACACGTCAGTTACCCTGTCCCCCAATCATTGCTGTATGGTAGACACAGATATAAAACATGAAAACATATTATTTACATGTATATTCACTGAAAAAAGACCTTGGTAAAGCGATGTTATGGTTAAGTTGCACTAGTAAAAACCTATGCAATTCAATGGACAAACGGTGTTACAGGGACGTTATGGTTACAGGTAAAACTGAAAAACCCCCGAAATGTGCAAGTTATGGTCAGCTATGCAACCATATCTCGTGATACCCCTGTGCACCACAAGGACTAACATCCATGACATCAAAGATGACATCACAAATGCACGTGGGACCTTATATCAGGGACAGGAGCCTGACCCTCGAACACCGACAAAGTGCAGGGTTTAGCAATGTACGGAGTGTTTTTCAGAAAGTACACACTTACAAACACACCACAATGTGCCGTTGCACATGTATGCATGATTTGGAACAATGTAGGCCTGCTTTCCGGTGGAAGGTGTCCAAAGCAACCCTACAAAAGGGCACACCGCAGAGGTGCTGTGTAATCTGTTTACAGCTTTTCAGAACAGAGTAGCGGGCCACATAGGTTTGCCCTGTAAGTAATGGTGCGCCAAATCTGTTGTGCTACAGTGCATCTGCAACTAATAGCAACCATGTCAGTCCAGCTGAGTATGCACAGTAATGGAGAAAATTATGAACGGCCTTGCTGTGACCCACACCCGCAGCTACGATAGTCCCCATTGTCCCAATCTGATGGATAGCTAGCGGCAAAAGGGAGTATGCGCACGTGTGTTTCCCCAAGGATGGCGAGAACCATGTCCCAATGAAGCAGAAACATTCTTTGCTTCCTTTCCAGTGTCTTTTTTGCAGCACACCGTCATTGCATACTGTTAAAATGCTTCCACCAATGATATTGACGAGTTCTCCATGTAACAGTATCAGTTTTGTACAACAGTCCTCCGCATACACACCATGCCCAGATACGTTGTTGCACAATCCCTGTGGCTCCACAGTCCTATTTCCATGAGTGCCATCCTGAAAATCTGCGAATGTGTCTTTCCTGCTGCATGCCAGTGTGGTGGAATAACCTGCAAACAGGGTAGGGGGTAGTTTGTTGTAAGGGGCGGCTCTAAAAAGAGCTTTTTTTCATAGATGCTTCTAGAGAAACACCTTTTTTCACTTTTTATTTGCTTTTTTTGTCTTTTCTTGTGCAGACATTGCTACAGTAAACTCTTCACTGCATCTTGTAGACGGCCAAACAAAACAGCATTATCAATCTGTAACAAACAAATGCCATTTGCTTGGAAAAATTCCACAACTAATGCAGTCATTGTTGCAGAAGAACATCCCAGCAGTGGACAAAAAAGTATACATGCTTCTGTTGATCAGACATCTTCAGGACTCTGGCTCAGAACAACTTCCAGGAGCAATGTCCCATACTCTTTGCAGTGCTATGGATGAGAAAAGCACAGTGGCAGTGGGAAAAAAGCTAGTTTTAGCAACCTCTTCAGTCGACAGAACAAGCCTAAACAAGATATGCATGCCGCCATAGTGGATGACGATAACATCGGCTCTAGCAAAAGTGGCAAGGTCTTTGCAAAGTGTATCCATGTCAGCAAAACTGTGCTCATAGACACTGTTCCATAATGATACCACTCCATCCAATCTGAAATTGTCAGCAAAGTTTCTTTCCAGGGCATACTTGTGCAGATCTAGTAGAAAGGCATCACCTATAGGCAGCACAATGTGTTTCACAATGTCAGCCAACCTCACTACGTAGAGTATAAGTACAGCAGTTTGACCACAACTTCCTGTGAACCACACCCACAGTACCTGATTGGATAATCCCAAAAGTCCCATGTCCATTGGACAGCAAGGTAAGAAGCGTAGATTGTGGAACGTGCAGTGCCCAAAGTACCGCAAGGGTCAAACCCAAGTAAAGCAAGAGCAGTACCTCTTCCCTTTCCACTACCTTTTGTCCAGCACAACCTCACTGGGTACGGGTAAACGGGAACACGTGATTCCACCAATGTCATCCAAGATGTGACCCTCTTGTAAAACCGAAATGCAATCATATAGCCCGAATAGTATGTATAGTATGTTGGCCAGAAGCGATTGCATCATGTGACAAACATTGCAAACCATGGAGCCTGAATGTGACCATTGGAAGTACATTTTGTAATTGCCTGCAATTTTCTTTTCTGTAACACTTTTTGCAAATATATTCTGTGCTTCAGGCCTACACACGGTGCGAGACCACAGCTTGAACATTGAATGCTAACCTAGACAGGAATGTGAAACCCTGCAGAAATACATTGTTTTTTCTTTTTCTGTAAAGCCTTGAAGCTGTACATAGGCCGTGACTATTCAGCAACCCAGGTGCCAGCCTGTCTTGCAAACGCTGTTGTAGAAGGCAGATAAATAAGAATTATATGCAACTAACAGTGCCCCTTTATGAAAGATGGTATTTTCCCTGCTTCAGAACTGTCTGACCCTTAGCCCATGAGCGCAGTGAGTAGATAACGTTAGTTGGAATGTCTCCCTGTTAGAACACAATATCCTTCCCTGTGCCAGTGCCTCGTGTTTCCCAAAACAGAAAGCTGTCCCTGCAGTCTCATCTAGAAATACAAAATATTTAGACTGAATGTAGTTACGTGCATAACTGTCAATTACTGAACCCTGGCTTGTATGTCACGTATATGGGTGGACCGAATAATGCTGTACAATGATGATGTGTTATGTATATATATATTCAGTAAAAAGACTTTGTTAAAGGGACGTTATGGTTAAGTTGTGCTACTAAAAACCTATGAAATTCAGTGAAAAAACTTTGTTAAAGGGACGTTATGGTTCAAAGTAAAACCGAAAAACCCCTGAAATTCGGCAGTTATGGACATTTGTGATGTCATCTTTGATGTCCTGGGTGTTAATGTTAGCAGTGCACGGTGGCGCGAGTTATGGTTGCTTATTTCCCCCGAATTTCAGGGGTTTTTCAGTTTTACTTTGAATCATAACGTCCCTTTAACAAAGTTTTTTCACTGAATTTCATAGGTTTTTAGTGCCGAAATTTAACCATAATGTCCCTTTAACAAAGTTTTTTTACTGAATTTCATAGGTTTTTAGTAGCACAACTTAACCATAACGTCCCTTTAACAAAGTTTTTTTACTGAATTTCATAGGTTTTTAGTAGCGCAACTTATCCATAACGTCCCTTTAACAAAGTTTTTTTACTGAATTTCATAGGTTTTTATTAGTGCAACTTAACCATAAAGTCACTTTAACACATTTTTTTTTACTGAATTTCATAGTTTTTTATTAGTGCAACGTAACCATAACGTCCTTTTCAATGGAGGAAGACCACTAGCATTCTAGGTTCTCAAAGTGGGAACCCGGGGTGGTAAAAAAAAGATTTTTCTTCCCAAACCGGGACGCCGCAGGCAGGCGTCCCGGTGTAGGAAGGAAAATCTTTTACCAAGATGGACACCAGGGAAAGGGAAGGCAGGGTGTATAAAGCGAACACAACAGGCCATCGGCAGGGGGTCGGGAAGACCCGGAGAGAGAAACGGGGCATGAGCAGGGGGTGGAAAGAAGGGAGACATGGGACATGAGCGGGAAAGAAGGGAGACATGGGACATGAGCGGGGGGTTAGGGGGAAGAAGGGAGACACGGGGCATGAGCGGGAAAGAAGGGAGACACGGGGGATGAGTGGGGGGTGGGGGGGAAGAAGGGAGACACAGGGCATGAGCGGGGGGGCAACAGGAGAGAGACACGGGGCATGAGCGGGTGGGGGGAACAGGAGACAGACACGGGGCATGAGCGGGGGGTGGGGGTTACAGGAGATAGACACGGGGCATGAGCGGGGAGTGGGGGGCAACATGAGAGAGACGCGGGGGGTGGGGGCAACAGGAGACAGACACAGGGCATGAGCGGGGGGCGGGGGAACAGGAGACAGACACGGGGCATGAGCGGGGCGTGGGGAGAACAACAGACGCGGGGCATGAGCTGGGGGTGGGGAGAACAGGAGACCTACACAGGGCATGAGCGGGGGCAACAGGAGACAGACACGGGGCATGAGTGGGGGGCAACAAGAGAGAGACACGGGGCATGAGCGGGTGGGGGGAACAGGAGACAGACACAGGGCATTAGCAGGGGGTGGGGAGAACAGGAGACAGACACGGGGCATGAGCAGGGGGGTGGGGGGCAACAAGAGAGAGACACGGGGCATGAGCGGGTGGGGGAACAGGAGACAGACATGGGGCATGAGCTGGTGGGGGGAACAGGAGACAGACACGGGGCATGAGCGGGGGGTGGGGTTGAACAGGGGAGACACGGGCCATGAGCAGGGGGAAAGGAGGGAGACAGACACGGAGCATGAGCGGGGGTGACCAGGTGAGACACGGGGCATGAGCGGGGGTAGGGCAAGGTGGGGCCCCCACCCCCGCTCATGCCCCGTGTCTGCCCTGTTCCAACAGTGCATATGCGGGGGGTGGGGGGAAAGAAGGGAGACATGGGGCACGAGCGGGGAGTGGGGGGGAGGAAGACACGGGGCATGAGCAGGGGTGTGGGGGGGAAGAAGAGAGACACATGGCATGAGCGGGGGGTGGGTGGAACAAGAGGTCAACAAGGGGCATCATAGGAGGGGGGACAAGAGGAAGACACGGGGCATGAGCAGGGGGTTCGAGGGAACAGGAGGAAGACACATGGCATCAGCGAGGAGTGGGGGGACGGGAGGAAGACACGGGGTATGAGCGGGAGGTGGGGAGAACAAGAGGACAACAAGGGGCATCATAGGAGGGGGACAAGAGGAAGACACGGGGCATGAGCGGTGGTGGGGGTAACAGGAGAGAGACACGGGGCATGAGCGGGGGGGTGGGGGGTACAGGAGACAGACACGGGGCATGAGCGGGGGGTGGGGGGCAACAGGAGAGAGACACAGGGCATGAGCGGGGGGTGGGGGGCAATAGGAGACAGACACAGGGCATGAGCTGGGGGTGGGGGGAACAGGAGACAGATACGGGGCATGAGCGGGGGGTGGGGAGAACAGGAGACAGACACGGGGCATGAGCGGGGGTAGGGGCAATAGGAGACAGACACGGGGCATGAGTGGGGGGTGGGGGGCAACAGGAGAGAGACACGGGGCATGAGCGGGGGGTGGGGGGGAACAGGAGACAGACAAGGGGCATGGGTGGGGGCAACAGCAGACAGACACGGGGCATGAGCGGGAGGCGGGGGGTGCAGGAGACAGACACGGGGCATGAGCAGGGGGTGGGGGGCAACAGGAGAGAGACACGGGGCATGAGCGGGTGGGGGGAACAGGAGACAGACACGGGGCATGAGCTGGGGGCGGGGGACAACAGGAGAGAGACACGGGGCATGAGCGGGTGGGGGAACATGAGACAGACATGGGGCATGAGCGGGGGGGCAACAGGAGAGAGACACATGGCATGAGCGGGTGGGGGGAACAGGAGACAGACACGGGGCATGAGCGGGGGGGCAACAGGAGAGAGACACGAGGCATGAGCGGGTGGGGGGAACAGGAGACAGACACGGAGGAATGAGCAGGGGGGGCAACAGGAGAGAGACACGGGGCATGAGCGGGTGGGGGGAACAGGAGGCAGACACGGGGCATGAGCGGGGGGGCAACAGGAGAGAGACACGGGGCATGAGCGGGTGGGGGGAACAGGAGACAGAGACGGGGCATGAGCAGGGGTGGGAGGGTACAGGAGACATACACGGGGCATGAGCAGGGGGCGGGGGGCAACAGGAGAGAGACGCGGGGTGGGGGGAACAGGAGACAGACACAGGGCATTAGCGGGGGTGGGGGGAACAACAGAGACAGACACGGGGCATGAGCGGGGGGTGGGGAGAACAGGAGACAGACACGGGGCATGAGCGGGGGGTGGGGGACAACAAGAGAGAGACACGGCGCATGAACGGGTGGGGGGAACAGGAGACAGACACGGGGCATGAGTGGGGGTGGGGAGAACAGGAGACAGACACGGGGCATGAGCGGGGGAGTGGGGGGCAACAAGAGAGAGACACGGCGCATGAACGGGTGGGGGGAACAGGAGACAGACACGGGGCATGAGCGGGTGGGGGGAACAGGAGACAGGCACGGGGCATGAGCGGGGGGTGGGGGGAACAGGAGACAGACACGGGGAATGAGCGGGGGGTGGGGAGAACAGGAGACAGACACGGGGCATGAGCGGGGGGGGTGGGGGGCAACAGGAGACAGACACGGGGCATGAGCGGGGGGTGGGGAGAAGAGGAGACAGGTACGGGGCATGAGCGGGGGGTGGTGAGAACCGGAGACAGACACGGGGCATGAGTGGGGGGAAAAGAAGACAGACATGGGGCATGAGTGGGGGAACAGAAGACAGACAAGGGGCATGAGTGGGGGTTGGGGGCAACAGGAGACAGACACGGGGCATAAGCGGGGGTGGGGGGAGGGAGAGAGATACACGGGGCATGAGTGGGATGTAAGGGGAGGGAGAGAGACACATGGGGCATTACCGATGCTCGCTCTCTCTCCTCTCATGGTGTCTGTGAACACATGTCATGAGGTGTTGAGACCTGGTCGGCCGACTGAAATATTCTAAAAATAAACTAGACTTGTTTGGGAAACAAACCTCACGACTGGCTTGTCATTAGTATAAGGTTATTGTGCCTTTATTCCATATATGGTCTTACAAAAATGGCACCTGAATAGGGACCCTCCGTGTGATGCTCCATTACGTACGTTGAAGGCAAGGACGAGTCGAAGACGAAGCTAACAGACCAGGATCGGAAGGTGTTTGGGGCGCACCCTGCAGAAGTGATTAGAGACTCCTCCATAGATCTGTACAAAGCCGAACCCTGATCAACGAGCAGCGCCCAGAGAGCATCAATGCGAGGGTCCTGGAAGCAAGGCAAATTGTCCCAGTCATGTGGTCGTGATGTTTCTTGGTTGCACCTGAATACGGGTAAATTGCGTCGTAAGTGACAAATGGATTGATCAGGTGAGTCGTGCTCCGATTCTTAAACGTCCTATTTGTTGAGTGTTGCACTTGCAAGTACAAACGGCCAGGTGAAAAAGGTAAGAGTTAACCATGCCTGAGAAATTGTCTTCCTGCTTAGTGAGTTTTTTCCACAGCGGTAGACAGTCTTTGGAAACTGGCCAGGCCGTGCCACCCGAGGAGTCGCCGGCATATGAAATGTACGTTAAGTATGTTATAGGTGCAATAGTGTTTAATGCGATTTGGCATAGGCAGACCAGACATGTATCATACCTTCAGTGGCCGAATAATGGGAGCTTCGAATTAGCGCACATAGAACATTTGGAATCAGTATTGCTATGGAAAAAGGCCAAGCCTGCAGCGTTCGACATTGTAAGGGACTGGCGGAAGGAAGCGAATCAACGCTTGAAAAGTAGACAGAAACACGCACGTAGACATATGTCAAATTCAGAGAAAGCGTTAGTGCATGATCAACAGAAGCAGACAGAGGCCATCAGGAACATGGATAGGGCCTTCCAATTAGACATACAGAAAATGTATCCTTCACAGGATTTGCATACATCAGATGAATTAATAAATAAGATACTGAATGAGAAAAGAAATGAACATCCAAGTACTGAACCAGTTGCACTGCCTCCCTATGTATCTCCTCCTGCTACTATTCCCACGCTTGCATCTGGACCTGCAGTAACCATTCTATCTGCGCCAATTACATCATTTCCTCCACCTTCTACAGAGCATCAGTTATACGTTTTAGCTGGCAGTTCTATATCAGTGGGGCCTGAAAGAGGAAGTATTAGACAGACTCGTAATACGATTAGTAAGGAACGAAAAGACAAACTGAAACAATGGGCTGATACGTATATTGATGATGGCAATGACGTGGCTGTGCAATGTTCCATATCTCATCATAGAGGCCTTGGCAGACAACAGGTATTGTTAGAATATGTGGGAGATTATCGTGTTAATGTTTTGATTGACTTAACTGAAACTGTGATACCCCAAGATTAGTACGATTTAATTATCCTTTCCTACTCACAAGATAATGCGGTGAAAACACGAGAACATGTAGGGCGAATATTTGTGTTTAAGCGAGAACTTGACCGATTGCATAAAGATATAATGAGTAAGCGTGAATCGCATATGTCATATGTCCAGAAAAGATTTATTTTGCCGTTGAAACCTGTTATTGAAGAGATGCACATTTTTACGCAATATGCAACTAGATGGATTATGGATGCTGCCATTTCCCCGATTTAAGTACATGATATTCTGTGCTTCAGGCCTACACACGGTGTGAGGCCACAGCTTGAACTGTGAATGCTAACGTAGACAGGAATGTGAAACCCTGCAGAAATACATTGATTTCTTATTCTGTGAAGCCTTAAAGCTGTACATAAGCCGCGACTAATCAGCAACCCATGTGCCAGCCTGTCTTGCAAACGCTGTTGTGTAAGGCAGTTAAATAAGAATTATATGCAACTAACGGTGCTCCTTCATGAAAGATGGTATTTTCCCTGCTTCAGAACTGTCTGACTCTTAGCCCATGAGTGCAGTGAGTAGATAACGTTAGTTGGAATGTCTCCCTGCTAGAATACAATATCTTTCCCCGTGCCAGTGCCCCGTGTTCCCCAAAACAGAAAGCTGTCTCTGCAGTCTCATCTAGAAATACAAAATGTTTAGACTGAATATAGTTACGTACATAACTGTCAATTACTGAACCCTAGCTTGTATGTCACGTATATGAACAGACTGAATAATGTTGTACAATGATGATGTGTTATGTATATATTTTACTGCTTTACTGATGCTCGCTCTCTCTCCTCTCACGGTGTCTGTGAACATATGTCGTGAGGCATTGAGATACTCTGAAAATAAACCAGACCTGTTTGGGAAACGAACCTCACAACTGGCGTGTCATTAGTATTTGGTTACTGTGCCTTTATTCCATATATGGTCTTAAACTCTAACACAGTCAGTTCTGCACAACACTTCATAGGTATCGTTCCAAATTCAGCCTGCTAATGGGCTGTCACTGGACAGCACGTCCAGTAGAAAGTTCAGTAAAAGATTGCAAGATTTGTGCATCCACATTATTCATCCACTTGCACAGCCATCACCACAAAAAGGAGGTGTGGAAACTTTTTCTGCACTATTTGTATGACTACAATAAATACAAATACAAATACAAATACTGGGTTAAAAGTGCCTCTGAGAATCGTATCTGCCACTAAGCGGCCATAATGTTCTTTAAAAACAAACTGTTTTTTTTTTCCCATCCCCTACCATGAAGTGGCACTTCAGTGATATGTGCTTGCATCGTTCTCATATAGCCATATCATATAGTGTAATTTTGAAACAGGAACTCTGCTTTCCTTCTGACAATGCTACGAAATGTTTTCCCCACTAACCCACCTCTTACGTATATTGTAAAAGAATGCCACCAACAGAAGCATTCAATGTATGGTATCAAGTGAAAGCAACTTTCCAAAAGATCACTGCCTGGACATCTGTACTTCTGGCTTTGCTGCACTATTGCAAAGGCTCTTTTTAAATCTGCCAACTTCTACTCTTTGTCCTCTGGAACGCATCGAGAGGAGCAGTGCGCGACTTGGGATGGTATCTCTGCTGTACTGAAATGTTGCTAATAGCTCCCAGTGGCTCAGAGGAATAAAATGAGAAGACTCTGCATTATGCAGAAGGCCTTCTGGCCCCTGGGACCTCACTACCTTTAACTGTAACTCCCTATATATTTGCGTGCGCAAGCTCTGAACTCATCCGCCTCCAACTCCCTCAGGGTCTGGTGCTTCTGCAAAAAAACAGTTGGTGGTAGTTTCGCTTTTTTTAGCCTGCAGCCTCCCTCTGTAACAGCCTCCCCGGCTCCCCGACACTTGAGAGGAACCATCACCGGTTCCAGAAGCACCTCAAACCTTTCTCTTAGTGTCTGCTGTTTCTGCTCCTCTCCCCGGCTAACTGCCTGACGTAAACTGATTCTGCACTGCTTCCCTGGCGACTCTATGATGTCAGGCCCATGTCACTTCCTCCCACCAGGCAAACCCCTGCACTGTCTTTCTAGCAAACCCTGGACTTGAGGATTGTTTTCTGTATGCCTAACAGTGCATCCACGACCTGTTGCGTGCACTTTTTCTGTGCACTTGGCACAACAGAGCCTTATTTTTACTTATTGTCAGTTGTTCTTCTTTCCATGTACTGTATCTTGCCCTCCCTCCACCCATGCACTTGGGCAATGTAAGTCACACCTGGTCCCGTAGGGTTGTTGTCTCTGTCTGCCCTCTGTTTCTCCTCCCTTGCCTCATTGCGCTTTGGTAGATGTATGTGTAGGCGCGTTACCAATGCCATAGCACACAATTGCACATCATATGATATCACACACACAATGCATGCACCACTTTAGGATGCCTGCCACTTACTGTGTACACTGCAAAGCACTTTTTTGTTTTCCCCAATAGCCCACTTACTGCACAATTTAAAAAAAATATTGTGCACAAGCACCACAGCTTTCACGTTACTAACTGCAAATAAATACATACAGTTCATGCATACACCCAGGATACCTGCCCCTTACCTTGCACACTTCCACCATACCCTTCTGCACCTATTTGTGAAATGAGACCTTCTGGCACAGTGTTTGCATACACACCAGACCCACCAACCTTATAAAGCAGTGCCTTTCGGTCCACAGTTTCCCTTCCATGGCTCCCATCCAGAAAATAGCATGAAAGTACAGTGTAATCCACTGAGTTTATGTAATATGGAGGGAGGGGATGGCATGGGGGTTGGGGGGTAAATGTAAAACAGGGTAGTTTGAGTCTGTAGTACTGTCTCAGAAAACAAACGTTTTTTTTTGTCCTGTTTTTGATATGTACGTGCTTGCATACTATTGTTTTATTTTTTTAATCTCTTTTGTTTACTTTCTGTTTGCTTCTCATCCTCACATTTGTAGGGACTGAACGTCAACGCTTCTCTAAAAGTTCTACAGGATTCTCTGCAACGCTGCGTGCAGAGTGGCAAACAAAACAGCATTGCCACTGGAGGTAAAAAAAATGCCATTTCCTTTGAACCACTGCAAATATTGCTTGTTAATGCTGTCATATTCGGTGCACAACATCCCAGCACTGCACATAAAGTCACACATGCTTCTGTGTATGAAACACCTCCCGACCTTTGGCTGTTGGCAAATTATACCGGCATGGTCCCATGGACCTCCTGGTGGTAAGGAGGCAGTGGGAAAAATCTGCATCACTGCTGTCATCAACTTTTTGAGGAACGGAGTAAACGTGAATACGACATACCCCAAATGTAGCGCTCCATAATGCACGCCCACAACATCAGCACTGTCGACAGAGGCCACTCATGTACAAAGGACAACCACAGCACCGAAACCCCACTCATACACTGTGCCCCAAAAAGCCTCCACTCCTTACAACTGAAAGTTAGCATCAAAGCCTCTTTCCATGGCATACCTGTGCAGATCTTGCACAGAGGTATCACCCACGATAAGCACTCTGTGTCTGTCCACCTCTGCCAACCTCACTGCATCAAGGTTTGGGGACATATATCACCGCCCCTTCCTGTGACCCACACCATCGACAACTGATTGGATAATCCCCACAGTTCCATTTGCAAAGGCACCATGCTCAAAAGGGCAGATTGTAGCATGTGCACCTTCCCAGCTACAGCGAGGGACACACCCCAGTAAAGCACAGGCACTCCTTGTTCTATTTCCACTATTGTATATGCAACACTCCCGCATTAGGTAGTATGCAATAGTCACACACACACATGTAGCATTCACATCCAAGACCTCTGCATCGAACACTATCATTTCTGCACTGTACTGCAGATTTACCTTTACACACTGACAGTACAGGCCTTGTGTCATGTGAAAGCACCTCCAGGTAACAGCTCTCCAAACCGATGCACGCTTTCAGCATTCACATTCACCCAGAGCGGCACCCAGCACCACAAACTGCAGGTGGCCATAGTTTTTTTCCACCTAGCACTCCACCAACTCCAATGATAAAATACTTCAAAGTGCAGTACAGTAGTTAGTAATCTGCGCATTGCACAATACTCAAGCACATACACTATGAAGTTGAATCCTATGCAATGGTACATAGACACTTTATTGCCACAGCACTCAGTGGACACACTGCAGAGCTGGTCACTCCATATTCTCCTGCCATGCACTGGCAAATGTACCATGTGCAAACAATGAACACACCCATGCAATCAACAATGCATGCACAACTCACAAACCACACACGCAATGCAACAATCTGAGGAGTAGTTGCAAGCAACCCACATAGCTGTATGTGTAAGGATTCCAGCCATGCATCCAAGACGCTAGTCCCTCACCACACACATCACTCCCTAGTGCACCACATGTTGTACTCCTCATGTCATGTGTAATGCATTCCCCATCTGCAATTGGACCTGCCACCTTTCACCCTGGCCACATCTTTGCATGCATGGCTCCATGATGTTCGGTTTTGTGCTACTCACCAGTTTCAAATGCATGCAGAGTGACAACTGCATTGCTACATTTTGTTGTGGTAGCTGTGATGAAGGCCTTCAGCCATGCACCCAACAGTCTAGACCTTGGGCACACGCAGCAAAACATAACATCGCCATGCAGGCGACCATGTAGGCATGTGCCAGAAATCACAAAGACACCCTACGCACCAGCACTTCGACCCAACCACTGCACCATAAAGCAGGGAGTCAAGGACATGTGTTCCAGTTACCGTAATGCAGAAACATATCGCTGTGTTTAGCATCACTACCCACTTCCAATCACAAAGCATTATAAGCATGCCAACCAAACAAGGCAATCTACACAACATGGGCCTGCTCACACACACTCTAGTACGCGCATAGAACCAATGGAGTGTAGCGCACTGCAACACTTACTAATCTGTGCAATGCACACTACTGTTAAGGATTTCAATAAGGCGATACACTTTGCTCCCGGCCTAGTGAACAGCGCAATGGAAAAATGTATTTAAGATATAGATTCAGTTATTTGAAAGATGTACTACTCGTATCACAACCCTTATTTTAGAATACCCTGAGTCACGCTGGACCAGAAATCAGGCTGGTTTGCAAAAGGTATTATTTATTTACTTGGTTAAGATCAAAAACACAATATATATATTAATAGGTAAACAACAATCACCAATGGGGTGACAGAACACAGAATTATGTCTTTAATACACTGGGACTAAGTTATGAGAAAACAAATGGAGCACAGAAACTAATACTTTTGTGTTGGTTTCAGATCAGATAGCACAATGATTAGAAATTCCCCCTGCAACACTTCTCACCCCCCCAATAGGCAATGCAAAGAGATGGAAGGAGAGAGCGGGTATTCAGGAATAGTACAGGTCAAAGAGTGTCTCACTTCCCCCTTCCCTCCTTACACAGAAAGAGAAAAACGAAGTGTGCTTTTCAACTGTAAGGATGACTTTTAAAGTGGCTGAGCAAGAACTCTAAATGTGTGGAAAAATGCTTAAATTGTTGTAAATTCCTATGGGAGCAGCTTTGAACAGTAGAATACAAACATAAGCAATGATTTAGTCAGCAGAAAACATTTGCAATCTTGAAATCCAACTCGGAAGCACTTTAAATCTATTTTACACGTGTAAATATTTCACAAAATGAAATTTTGCAGCAAAATTTCGTTTCTATCATGATTTATATAGCGATTTTAGTAAAGGTCGTTTTTCAAGATAGGAGCAAGAATGGAACGAGGCTTTCATTTTTAAAATCAGAAAATATTAGCTATGGATCAGAGCATCCAAGCTAAGCCACCAGGACGGCACAGGTAAGAGTCAGGAGTGATTTGAGACTCAGTCCTGGTTCCTCGCTGTCCACCTTGGAGCACTAGGCTGGTCACTCGAATGAAATTTAATAGATCAAAGTAGACAAATGACTTGGAAAAGGAGGCTTTTACAGATAGACAGAATAAGATTTCACTACAGATTTAGACAATTTTACTGATTATGGAAATAAGGATAGTTCAGAGGTTAGGAGGGGACAAGATAATGCATGGAAATGAACAGTTTCTAGCTTCCTGCTAATACCCACAAAACAAAATGGATTTAAGATTTTGGACAATCAGGATTCTGGACCGTCAGTATTCTGGACCGTCAAGATTGGATCTATCAGGGACTGACAGCTGGGCACATCGGACTGGGCAGGGTCAACACGGTGCTCTGGTCACAGCACAGCACAGGACTGGACGGGATCTGCCCTTCTTGGTTCTGAGGATCATTCAATTCCGCAGGCAAGCAGTAACAGCGCAGCCCGGCTGTATTATGATGCTTCCCCTAGGCTGGGGGAGTTTTGTTTGAGAATTTGGGGCCTAGCTGACAATGGTCCAGCTATGCACTAGGCCTTTGCTTTCCCAAGTTTCTGGAGTCTGGAGCAAGGAAGATGTAGATTTCAGCAGCTGGGTGCTCTGCCAGCATCAGGAGGGTGAGTGGATCTGTCTGTCCTATGTCTGGTGAGCTGTCTGTATTTATGCTATAAAATGACATCATAAAGGGGGTGTGTGGGCTGGCTTAGCTAAGATTTCCCCTTTGAGCTGGGATAGGGTCAATACTTCATCTCCGCCTTGCAATTTGAGTGATTGGCTCACGGCTGGATGATATCAGGTTTTATGATTTGCTTTACAATCCTCAAAGGCCTCCCTTTAGCCATTGGTCTCCAAGTCTGATTTTATATTAAATTTACATTTCTACATTGGTCACCTTCATACAAATCACACATAAAGATGCCATATTTTACCTAGCAGCTATTCCTCAAAACCCTGTAGCTGTGGGATCATGTCTCCCTTTTCTACAGAATTTTGCCCTTTTCGCTATGAACACACTTTCCGATTTTTCTGCAAATTTCCACAAATATGCATGTTTAACATGGGGAAATGCGTGTACATTTTCACAATTGTAACAGTCATACATTTGCCGTAAAATCATATATCTTGCCATTCCTTTCCCGAACATGCCACAACGTTCTGCCGCTTCTTCACACGTGCAGCCAGAAATTAAATTAACAGCTCTGTCATTTTTATATTTTCACCATTTTGGATAGCAAGTTATACGTTTTTTAAAATGTGTTCTTTGTTCAGGTTCAGTACCAAATGGTCGCTTGGCTCCATCCCTTGGTCTCTCCCTGGAGTCCAGGAACACCCCCTCCTTGGGGCTTGTTCCTGCCAAGAGCCATTTACGATCGCCTTCTCACCTCCAGTTTCCTGAGTTGGAGGATGTCCATTGTTTAGTCCTGGGCTAACCAGCAATTAGAACCTCCCTGTGAGTTTCATCTGAGAGGAAGGCCCTCACTGTGGGAGAAAAAAAAACTGCCTTTCCAGTTCTTGCAGCTCAGCCAGGTTTAATTTAATTGTTAAATTCTTTTGGCTTTTCCTTAGCACAAAACAAACTTGTTGTATCAAATAACAGATAGAATTCTCATTCAAGTTTTGAAACCTATGGGATCAAAAACAACTACAATATGGGTTACTATCAGTAACAGGCCTCTTATATTGCAAACATTTGACTTTTAGTTTATAACATGTTAAAGTTTAATCAGGAAGGCCCCTGACAGCTGTCATCACAGGTAGACCTCTGCTGCACAGAGATTTATTTACAGATCCACAGGCAGGCCACTTCTTCTGTGCAGATCTCTTTATGCTCTTAGCCTTTCAGGACCTTGTAAGTTCACAGTGATTCCTTAAACTAGTGAATTGTAGCACCCAGTGAGAATTTTGAATATTGGGAAGGTGTTATGTACCGGCATTCTGAAATTTCATCAGCAAAGAAAAGGTGATTTAAAGCAATATTGGAGTTTCATTTAGCAAAGCACTGTTTTCTCTTTCTGCACTCCACTTTCAATTGTTGTGGAGCCCAGTGACACATTTCAGTAGTGAGAGCTCTGTTCCACTACTGACAACATGCGTGGCAGATTGGGCAGCCATCTTTTTGTGCATTGAAAAGTGCAATTTTAAGGGATTTTGGTGTGCACAAGGGTTTTGCGGCCATTTTGCTGTTTCTGGCGGCACCACCATAACAGAGCAAAAGTGGGTCAATACACCCCACACTACGCATGAACATATAAGAACCAGTTGCACTGTGACCTCTTCCATATGTACACTATTCCGTGGACACACTGCATGACTGGTCATGGCAGCATCTCCACCCATGCACCGACTACTGTAGGTTGTTCTACCAATCACCACCCCCATGCAACCAAGATTGTGTGCACTGTAGCCGAATCACACACAAAGAGCAACACTGTGGCACCTACTTTCAACTAGTGGACATAACTTTTCAACCAATGGTCATACTTTTCTGTGCTAGGGCTGCAGCCATGCATCGATGGGGCTACGGACTTACCTCAAACAACACACCATAGTACACGCTATTTTTAAATCCTCATGTCTCGTGGAATGCACTCGCCTTCTGCAAATGTGCCTGCCAGGACTCATCACAGAAAGACATTGCTGCTGCAGCTGCCATACCATACCGAAGGCTGCCTGCAATGACCACACAAGATTGTTGCCTGTTGAGGTATCCGCACGTTGGCGGAGCATGCACAGATAGCGCTGCCACACCACCGTCTTCTTCTAATGAGATATATCACATGAAGCACTTCTCACTCCTGCACCCTTTCTATCCCTTCTTCCCACCTCCACATGCTGTACACTATGTTTTTCAGACCTTCTTGCTGCCGCATTGTCCTCCGATACTACATGCCGTGGTCATGGAACACTTTTGACACACATACCATCACTGCACACTGTGTTGCAATCAACATTTTGACCGTGCGCTGAAAAGGGAAATGGGACGCCATGCACACAATAACTTAGAGCCTTGCCACACACACCACAACACTATCCTCAGATACACCATGGCAGCGTTTTCCAAAACCTTTTCGAAGCACTGCAAGCTTCCCTCCAGCCAACCACCGGCTGCGTCCAATATTCGCCGTCAGCATGGCGTACCACAGGTGACTTCGGTCCATGGAGCGAACAGGGAAATGGGTTCACGGAGCAAACAGGGAAATGGGTCAGTGGAGCTGAACCAGATATTACACATTTTTTGGGACGTTCATTTCAGTTCTTTTCAACAAAAGTACTGGTCTGATTTCCACCAAACAAAGAAACGCACGCTTTCTGACCAAAGCCCCCGCTCCTGCGGCAAATTTGGTGAAAATCCATCCAGCCATTCAGCCTGTAGCCATGTGCAAAGTTTTTACCCTTTCAGTCTATGAAAAAAAATGTTTGGGACACCCCTATAACTTTGCCCCTCCCTGCACGAAACCTCACCCAGCTTGGCAAACTAATTCAGAGCAGGCCATATATTTTATTTGCAAAGTTTGGTGACGATTCCTCCAGGGGGAGCGAAGTTATAAACCGCTGAAAAAGTGCTCTTCCAGTGGGCTTAGCAACTTAACCATAACTACACGGCCTCTACTGCAGTCTGTTTAATATATCTACATATATATGGACAGTAGTCTCGTAAAATATATTGGGCCTCATTACACGGTATGTGGTAACCATGGCGCTATTAGCGCCATGGTTGCCGTCGGTATTTTACCGTGTCCGCCTTGGTGAATGGCGGAATTACCGCCCTACTCCAAGGTGAGCGGGGGCGGCAATTCCCCATTCACCAAGGCATTTCGCCATTCCCATTTTTGCCCCATAGGGCATAATGGGAATGGGGAAGGTGCTAATTACGGTACCGCAAATTGCGGTACCGTAATTAGCTCCAAGGTCCCTTTGCTGCACCCTACTTTAACGGCTGGTAAAACCAGCCGTTAAGGTCGGGTCCTGCAAAGGGAACTCGTAGTAAGGTGGTAAGGGTTTACCGGTCCCGGTGCCCTTACCGGTACCGGTAAACCCTTACCGCCTAATGTGTAATGAGGCGCATTGACAGTTACTGTAACACTTTAGTAACTATTCCAGAACAATACATATACATGTAAATACTTTAAAAAGTTACACACATATGCAAACAAATTTTTCGTAACAACAGGTTTTTTTGGGGGGAATGTGGATGTCCAATGGCTTTTTTTTTTTTTTTTTGTAGACATAATACACTGTTTTGATTAGTTGAATTGTCTGCATTATTAATGTTAATTATGTATGGACTAACAAAACCCTTGAAATTCAAGGAAATAACTTTAATTGCATGGATGTTAAGATGAGCAATACATTGTAATTTAACCTTTGAAATTCAAGGAAGCAACTTTATTGCAGGGATGTTAAGGTGAGAACTTAATGCAACAAAACCCTGGAAATTCAGCTAAAGCCACCTTAACTTTGTTGGAGAGACTATGACCACAATGATGAAATCAATGATTACATCAGTGACGAAATCACTAATTACATTACAAGTGTAAATGCCATTAAGCATGGCTTCAGCCATGGTCGGTGTCCATGGCCGAATATATTTTAACACATGAATGGGTAATAATCATGGCCTTCAGTTATGGACAGTGGTCACAACCTTCACTCATGTGCACTGAATATTTGAAAACACTAACAAGCTATCAACCATAGATGTTGGCCTTTACCAGTGGATGCAGCGTTCAACAGTGTCCACTGTATATTATATACACTGAACAGGCACTAGACATGGACGTAAGCACAATACTGGCCAGTGGCCACAATGTTTGACTATGTCCACTATATATTCTAACATATACTCGGACCACCAGCCATGACGTTTGATCATGAGCAGTTTGTACATCTTTTTGCCATGTGCACAGTATATTTAAAAATACTAACATGGCATAGGTGATGGACTTTGGATGTGCGCGCTGTGTATTATACAACACTAACCAGCTCCTATCTATGGCCTTCGACTTTGCCCACTGTATATTATATACACTAACTAGCCATTAGCCATGGTCTTCAACACAATACTAGCCAGTGGCCACGGCCTTTGGCTGCGCAGACTGTATATTCTAACATATTAATGGGCACTAGCTATGACCTTTAGCCATGGCCACTGACTACAGGTTTCAAGGTTACCCATTTCATATTGTGAAACAGTGACAGGCTACTAGGCATGGCAGTTAACCATGCACATTGGTATTTTTGAACACTAACTAACCACTAGTGATGGCCTTTGGTGCTGCCCAGTGACCCTAGCCTTTGTCATGGCCAAGTCCACGGCCTACATTTTTATTGAAGTAATCAATGTTTTCATGAGCTAACTTATAAATTATGTTATTTTTAATTCCTTTATTGATGTAATCAGTTATATACAATGTAATTATTGTTATCATCATTGATGGTATCAGTGATGTGATTTGTAATGTCATCATTGTTCTCATACAACGTGTAATTAGTGATGTCATCAGTGGTACGATCTGTGATGTCATCATTGTGGTCTTAGTCTGCGCAACAGGGGGCACAATGTTAAGGTGGTTTTAGCTGAATTTCCAGGGTTTCGTTGAATTAAGTTCTCACCTTAACGTCCCTGCAACTAACGTTTTTCCTTGAATCTTTGAGATGATCATGTGGAAATGGGATTCACACAGAATTGTTTAAGGTCTTCGGCAGGTTCAGATTTGCTTGTATGATTTGGGAATCATGTAATCTACATAGGCATGTCAAAGGCATCTGAGCATTGTGTGTTAATAATGGGGTCAAAACGTAAACTTCTCCACTATAAATTCTTATAGAGATTCATTTCAGGTTTGGTCAAATTTCAAGCACACATCTGAACCTACAAAATATACCTAGTAAAGGATAGAGCTTTTGTGTGAAAGACGGCAGAGCAAAAGCAATGCACTGTTTATTCAATCTGTGTTCCAATTGGTAGAATTGTTATCTGTGACAGGAATGCATTGCCAATGAGGGATGTGATATACCCTCACAGTACAGCAACCCCAGGTTCCAAACCAATGTCAATTTGTTTTTTTTAATATTACTTTTCCAACTTCTGTTCATGATTCAGCACGACATTGATGTTCTGTCCTTGGAACACTCTTTAAAACGCCAGAAGAGTATTGGATTGTAGAAATAATGGAACCACTAGCTTGTGCGTGGTGTGAAGATATATATTCTGTTCAGAGCTTTGTGCTGATGGTCAAGTGGTCTGAATATATTGTCTACAAGCTCAAAAATGCCATTTTATTGTTTCAAAAGTTAAGAATGTTACATGACATGACATGATAGGTTATTATTTATATACATTAGGGAGTTGAGTTTTATAAACGTGTCTAATTTTAATATTCTAGCATTTGTGTACACACATTTAAACCTTCACAATGTATGGGCAAGTATTACAGATAACACACGTCCTTTTCCAGGTTCCCGTATAACATCAAAAATAATGGTAAAAGTGTTGGTAAACTTTTACTGCCATTTTTTCCAATCCACAACATTCTCCAAAATATGTTAGCAGGATCTGTGAATCAAGACATACGTTCCATATTCTGCTGGATTATTTGCGCCACCAGACAAATGCAGCTGTATTATCGTCAGCATGTATTTTCATGCTGGAGTATTAAAGCAATGCATTCCTATGGAATCCGCATTTGCACCAGGGAATGTCGTTCAGCTAATCAGGTGGCTGGAACAGCGGACGAGAATACACAATCCCCTTCCCCGAGTAAAAAAAAAAAATGTCAATTCGGGGAGGCAACATGAATCCTCTCCCTCTTGCCTTCCCCGTAAAAGGACCCAATTCCCCACACCACCCTCTCCACTTAACCGCAGGACTGGAGCATTGCGCTTGTTAGGGAAAATTCTCAAGAATGTGCTAATTTCCTTTACCTTTTGAGACCCCCAGCAACTTTGCTGGATTTCTAGGATTTTATTTTTTACCTGGGACGAGTGTGAGCCTTTTCTCCCACTCTTCCATGTATATTGATGTGTGTTTTACTTTTGTGTTCTTTGATTATGTAGTTTTAAAACAACTCCATATGCATCATCTTTTTCTGTGTGTCACACAGCACCTTCAGTGCTGTGGCACAGGGATGTCTTTCAGACTTCCCAAGGTTTAAATACCTTCTGTGGGACTGACTACTGTCTCCCAGAGCATGTAAAGTTAAATTGACTTTACTAGTCTATTTAAATGTACAGACCCAGCACACACTATCTTCCTATAGAGTGCTGGAGGGGTTGCCCAGCATCCCCTGAGTCAAACACTCATGTAACAGTCAAATTTTACCCTTTCCTACCTGAAATGGCTAAAGGCAGTGGTTTAGATCAAACTACCATGATTTTTCCCGACTGCGAACAACGGTAGCTAAAAATCGGGTCAGCCATGTTTTTCACTATGGCGCCCGCGACCTATCTGTAAAAACAGACTCCGGTCAACCTTTTTCGCCATTTCTTTTTGGAAAGGTCCTTCTTGTGTTTAACTCTGAGCACAAAACCAGGTTTGGTCCATTTGTTCGTTGGCCTTTGGCAGGCTTCAGTGCTGAAGCCCTCCTCTGGCGCCTGAGTGTCTGGGGTGGACAGGATGTGAGGGAGGTGCCTGAAACTCCCTTGGCTTAGTCTGCTAGGAGACCTGAATGTACTCTGGCGTGATTGGCCGGCTGACTGTCCGGCAAGGACAGCAACCCTGCTGTGTGATTGATCGTCAGGCTGGAATGAATGGGGGAAAACTGTTTAAAAGCAGGTCTCTTGGACTTGGAAAGCAGAGTTTACCACTGGAACGAAAGAAACGAAGACGAGCTGAAGGAAGAGGACTGCGGTAACTCCAGGATGACCAGTGAAGCCCTGCTGCAGGTCTGAATTGCCTGAAACTCCATTAACAGAGAAGCCCTTCAAGGTTAACTTCTTCCCTTAAGTTTGGTGGGAACAACCAACTTGCAAGCCACCTGGACACCATTCCCATTCTGGTTGAATTTTCTTCAGAGTGCTGTTGAAAACCGGATAGCCAGTGGGAAGGTAACCAGTTTGTGGACTTTAAGGCACTCACACCTTAAACTGATGTTTTGCCAAGCTTGTGGCCTCTTCCTTGGGCAGTGCAGGAACCTCCTGACGTACTTCTTCTTGTCCCAACTCATTGAAGCTCAGGAACAGCGAGATCTGTTCGAACTGCCAGGAAAACTGCTTCAGCTACAGCTCTTCTTCACTTTAAAGGTACTGTGCAAACGCCGTCCGGAAGTCTTTTCGGCCACTGCAACATTTTGTGAAACTTTCCCAACTTCAAAGGCTTGTCCTTTCCTAAACCAACATCTAACTTTTGGTCTGACCAAATTCTTCTAAGATCCCGTGGCAAAGACTTAACAGTTTACTACCAGAACTGTGCTATCCTAGACAAAGACCCTGAACCATTGACTTTGGCCCAGTCCTATGAACTGAATTGCTGGTTGTAGTTAACTGAAAGCTTTTGCCCTGCCTATGAAAGTATTTGTGCTGTGATTCTTATAACCTTGTGTTTTTAACCCTTTTTAAAGTAATTGAAGTGCCATTTAGCTCCCACTGCAGAGGAGCTGAACTTGTTCAGTAATTTATTGGTTGTATATTTGAGGTATATTAGTATATGATATTGAGCTGCTGTTGCTAGTGTAATGTTTTCAAACTGACTGTGTAAAGAAATGTGTAGTCTTTTACCAAGCAACCTTGAGTAAGTGTTTGTTTGAATCACTTTATTTGCTGGTCCTTTGTGTAATCCGTTGTACTGCTCACTTTACTCTTGAGATAAGTCTGGGTGCTCAGCCACTGCTACCACATTACTGTGTAGTACAGGCTTGTACCAAAGACAAAATTGTACTGACACTTGTACTCTTAATTGCATGTAGTGTTCCCCAAGGGTAGTATATGTCATTCTGCCTAACATCGCTCTCTTCCCAAAGCTCTTCCCATCTGCCAGTCACCATAGACATGGAAAAGGCCATCTTTTTTTTCTTTCATTGTTCGTCGGGTGATCGGCTGTGCAAGAAAAATTGTGAAAGCAATTCGCACACTGGACGAACCCTGGGGTGTGAATGGCTTTTATGCCCTGCCAGGAGGGCGGACATGGCCTTTAACAGCCCACAGCCTGAGCTGAGTCCCTCGCTTTTTCGGGTCTGCCTTACCTCGGGGTAGCAGGCCATTAAAGGCCATGTCCATCCTCCTGGCAGGACATGAAAGCCATATGAAATTCCCACATGGTAAAAGTAGGCTGTTTCCAGAGGAATCCACTGCAAATGCCTCCTGAAATAACACATTACAGGAGTGGAAATGAGTAAAGGTGATTTTACCTGTGTTTCATGCTTTAATTTTCCACTACGTGGTGGACAAATTCAAAATTGCATAGAGCTGAACTTTGGGCACAAACGTGCAAATGAAGCTGGTCCCCTCCATTCAATTGGCACTTTAGGAAATTGACCACCTTTTAACTATCAACATATGTATTCAATGTTAAAATTTAATTTGTAAAGTTCCACGTCAAAATGCCATGGGGTGCCTATAGGATTAACAAGTGCTTTGTATGGCAATTGACATCATTTTGGCTGACATGTAGGGGACGACAGACTAACGTCACATGATGGTTGCACAAAGAAATAGTTTAACGTTTGTAGCCTTTCAACACAATTATTATTGCATAAATAAATCAGTGCAGATGCTTCCAGATGTTTACAGGAGATTATTTTTAAAAAAAATGAAATCCCCTCAAGGCCCACTTTGAAAATGACATGAATTTTGGATTAAAGCTTTTTATAATCTGCAGTTAACTGAGCGAGGCTGCTCCGGTATCCCGAGTCTTAAAAATGCTGCAAGCATCATGGAAACTGATCTGACATGGCTGCCTGGGCTGCTTTTGCTGAGGAAATGGGCTAACTATGAGTAGTACAAGAAACGTGTTCGCTAGAATTTCAGTCCAATGCAAACATCCGTAAACACTTATTTAATGCCAAGACATCTCAGTTGGTGAGCCTTTTGTGTTGGTAAACTCAAAATCTAAAATGAGTGTCAGTCTTGCAGTGTGGAATTCATAAGCAAAGCCAGAGGCAAAAGCATACGCTCCATCGCACATAGAGATTTGCAAAGCACGCTGTGCAAAATGTTCTTACGAAGGACATTTACTTGCACGAATACAGAGCATGTGAAAAACAAATCCTGTTACAAATTATATGGATCAAGGCAATGGTCACTGGTCTACAATGGGTGAAAGGGCACCAACCTGCCACGCATTCTGGAGGAGCAAAAAAAGTTGAACTGAAAATGTAAGGACTTCTTCTGTTGCATCGGGCATCTGAAGAAGCAAACCCATGGCGTCCTTTGGGGGTTGCAAGGGCTAACAACTGTGAACCCTGGGGCCTCCCATGTAACCTCTGGCACTGCCTCTGCAACCACTGATCAAGGATTGCAGAAATTACCCGTGAAGTTTGGTTTTCTGTAATGTGTTACACTCGCCAAATTGCAGCTGGGGATTAGTGTTTGTTTAAATAGGCCATGCCGACTGAATGTCACAGACACAACGCTTGATTCAACTTGATTGTGTTATGTTTCTGAAGCCTATCATGTAATGTTACTGCGGCCTAGAGCCCATATCCGGGTAAAGTTGTTGGTATTATATATGTTTGCATATTGCTTTATGTCTGATTGCAAATTTATCCTGCTCCTAAGCGCCGTAAAAACAGGTGTTACTATGAACTGTATTAGCAGTTACTTTATTAGCCTCAGAAGGAAGAAGGGCTGATTTGGCCCGTCTGAAAAATGGAAAGTGCAGGCTGGCACTTGTCTAAATTGAGCTTTCAGCTTGCTGAGATATCCAACTGTGCTGTTAAAAGAAAACTGTGTTAGGGTATCTACCCACCACCCCCTTCTGTCCCCTTCATTAGTTGTGTTAAAATAAATATAACACAATGTAACACTAGTATTAACAGGTTTGCTAATGAGAAATTCCATATTCCTCCTGCTTCTAAGTACTGTACTAATAAGTGGTACGTAACGAGGAAATGCAACCCCCAGGGCCAATGCATTACCAAATGCTGCTGTATGCAAATTTAAGGAGAAATAGCTGCTAAAATAGCTCAGTAGGTTAACTCCCCACTGTTGGGATGAATGTGTGTTCTGCTGGTCTCAATTTGGAATACCAACAAGGTTTGCTCAAACTTTCATCCATCTGAGCTTGAAAAATTAGTATTATTTTCGGATGCCAGGTTGCACTAAATGTATATAGGCATAATTTATGTAAAGTCCTTTGGTGAACACACTAAATAGGTAATGGATTATTATAGATGCTTAAGTGTTAGCATCAATAAATCCAAGAAGAGGCTCAGAAAAAAGAAATACGGTCGCATTAAAAGGTCGGCGGTCACCTGCCGGTGCTACCGGGGTTGCCGCCAACCTCGTAACACTGTTCCGCCACCTCAGAACACAATGCCACCAGGACATTACAAGTCCCGGTGGCCCGGGATATGAGGCAGTGGGAAATGTAAGTCCCTATTCACAGGGATGGGAACACGAAAGCACTGACACCATTGATAACAGTCCCGGTGCTTCGGTGAAAATCATGCCTGCAGATGTTTCATCACCACATCCCGACCCTGTCTGCCCCCTTTCCCTCTGTCACAGGTGTAAGGGATGAATGGAAGGCACACCAAGTTATTGGCCTGGGCACTATGAGTAAGAGAACAGTCAATGTGATGTTCGACGTAGATGCGTGGTCCAGCAAGGCTCAAATGTAACACAAAATGACAAAAAATACAGTATGTGATACTCAGTGGCACCTGGTAAACAAAGAATTGCGTATGTGATACCCGGAAAACTTCAGAAAATGGAAAAACAGTACACGATACACAGTGGCACCCACAAACATAAGAATTGCATACGCAATGCCCGGAAAGCTTCCGTAAAGTAAAAAAAGTGATATGCAATACACAGAGGCACCCAGGGATACACAAATTGTGTACGCGACACACCATAGGCTTCAAAAGGTTCACAAAAACATGCATGTATGCGCAGAGGCAAAGCCCCCCGACCCCCAAAGAAAAATGGGGATGCGGTACCTAAGTGAAAGTATTTCATAGCCCAACAAAATACATCTCCGGAACACGTCAGTTCCGTAACCTTCATGAGCATGACTAATGATGCGTGCTGCGCGACTGATATCAACCCATCATTGCAGTGAGCCACGTAGGCGTGCCGTGTAGTTGCACAGCATCACCACATGCAGGACGCAACTTACATGTTAAGAGCCTTTACTCTGCTATCGGCTGATGCAGACACAAGACACGCACCACTGTTCCTCTTGCCTACCTCCTGATGAATTTGCCTCCTCTGGGCATGCTTTGGCTCAGTCACTGCTATGGTGCTGCAGCCTGCTCGAGAGTGAGTGCCTGCCTGCAACCAGCACTGTCTTGGTGTGCCAGCTGACCCACGTTTTCCTGGACTCCTGTGTTGGGCCTGATACCATCTCCTCTGTACTTGCTGGGACTTCCACCTCTGCCAACACCAACAAAGCTCCACAGCACCTACCCAGGACTCAGGAATCCCATACCTGCCACAGGGGTGCCGTGTCTGCCCCATCAACATCATCTAGGGAGGGCAGCACCCCCACATTGAGGCAGAGGGGGCCAACTTCACCAACATCGAATTTGGTATCCTGGTGGATCGGGTCCTGGGCGCCTGTGATGCTCTCGTCAACCCAACTACAGAGCTGGGCACGCATGCAAGGCTGAGGAACTGAGACGGCATTGTGGCTGCCATCTACGCAGAGTGGGTGGCAGACCACCCCAGGGGCATGTGCCTGAAACATTGAAACAACCTCAAGACCCATAGCCATACCAAGGTGGTGGCAACCCTCGACACAGAACCCACTGTGGACGTGTACCATGCTTGCTGCCACCGGTTCACACGGATGCAGCTGCGGGTACTTGAGAGGTTCTATCCAGTGCTCTACTCCCGGTTCTTGGAGTGGAAAAGTCTTCTAGATGCCGCTGGTGGGTACCCATGTGGAACACTGTTGTATGGCATATGTGTGTCATGCATATTTGCAGATGCCACATCCTGTTTGTGTCTTGTGTGTGTTATGAGACGCAGCTGATTGCTAACACATGCCAATGCAAGCCATTTGCAGCTTCAGACATTGTATGCTGGAATTTGCGTGAGGATTGGCGGATTGTGAATTCATGGCTTGTTGCTTTTAGGCATGTACAGTGTGATTGTAAATGACAGATGTGGACATGCCATGGTGTGGGCATGTGAGTGAAATGCATGATGTCCAAGTCTATATGTGGCACAACTGACAGTGCATCCATGCAGGCACAACTGATGATAGTGACGCATGTGCTTTGATACATGCGTGTGTGGAGTTCATGCATTGACACCTCAGGTAATGGGATGTGAGCGATCATTCCTCTGGATTTGTAACACAAGTATATGTGTGCACACACAATATGTGTATGGTTGGCCAACTAAGATGTGCAATTTGTTTACAGATATGTGTGGGGGTACATGTTGCTTGCAGGTCATGCTTTCATGCTGTCACCTGTGCACATTGGTAGCTGTGTTTGTGTGGGCAGGTGCCCTGGTGCTGTCCCCAAGATCATGGCTGCATGTCGTTCCTGTGTTGGTTGGTCATTGCTATGGTGGCATTTTCAGTTTTAGGTGGGCACTCTACAATGTGCTTTGTTCACATGTGATTGATCCTTTGCACTGCACTCATGCAACATTTTCAATGCAGTTTGCCGGGGCACACACATGTCTGTGTGCATTGTGTGTGTGTGTCAGTTCATGGATGATACATGATGTATGATTTCTCATGTTTATTTTGTGTATGCCAGACATCCATTGATGACGATTACTGATGTCAAGGTTTTTTTCTCCACGTTTTCAACAGTTGCAGCAGCTTGTGAAGAGGGCAGAGGCATCGTTGTGGAACCAAAAGGCAGGGACAAATCCACCACACTAAAGCGCGCACCCCGGCCATCCTGACTTCAATCAACATCATCCGGGGGCAAGTTGGCTGGGGGAACACAAGTGTCATCAGGCAGAGCTGCTGGGGGTACATCACAGGAGTGGCTGTGGGCCAGGGTGCAGAGACTGAGGGGCCATCCAGGGAGGAAGGCTCTCTGGAGTCATTCAGGGAGATGGAGGTGGAGGTGGTGGTGGTGGTGGAGGAGGGCGATGAAGGCAGGTGCACGAGGTCGGGTGGGGGTATCCGGGAGGATGTTCCTCCTGCCCCTGCTCCATCTGATGCAGCTGTGACCACCATCGTTGATGCATCCACCCAGTCTGAGCCCCCTTTTGGGTCCACGGAGATCACCCCTGAGATTTTGTGCACCATACTGGCTGGGATTGCAAGGTTGGCAGGCTCGATTCATGATGATGTGAGAGTGATTCATGAACTGCTCTCAGATCGTCACAGATCGATGTCCGTCTCCCTGGCTCTGCTGGTATGTGCACTGCTCTCGGGTGGTTTCTGTGTACTGGCGCATTCACATGCCCCCTCCTCCACTGCCACCTCTATGCCCAAATCATCCTGTGGGGGCCTCCCTTGCCAGTTTTCATCATAGCCCCCTCTACTCCTGTCCTACCCACACCACCCAGTCTGGTGGTCAGCACGTCCCTGCCTAAGGTGGAACTCCAGCAAACTACAGTGGAGGTGGTCGCTGTGCCTGCACAGGCACCTACACAGGGACATGCATCAGAAGGGCAGCTGGCACATCAGAACAGTGATGCTACTGTACCCTCCCATTGTGCAACATCTAGATGGCAGGTGTGCATGTGCAAGGTATGCTTGGCCAGGCAGCTACACTACAGAAGTGTCCTGTGGTCAGGGAGGCAAGATTTGTTTGGACACCTGGCAGGAGGAGCACCACCCCTTTAGGCAATTGGTGTGTGCCAGGATGGAGTTAAGGATGCAGCTGTTGTTGGAGAGGCAGTGGGCTAGGATGGCACAGGTTTCCAGTGCCAGGGCAGAGGTTGTGGAGAGAAGGACATAGAGGTGGAATGACATCCTGGAGGATGCTTGCAGGGTTGTGGGGAGGAGGAGAGGAGGATGATGGACACCCTGCAAGCCAGCCAGGACTGGACTATGGCCTTCCTCCATGTGCAGGATGAAGAATATGGCTCTGCCCTGGAGGATATAGTGGCAGAGTACTGAGCCCACTGCCTATGTAAATATTGCATTGTGTGATTTTGTCCATTTTTTTCCCTCAGACATTTCCTTGTTTCTACATAGTAGTTTTGGATAGTGTAAGTATTGTTAATACAGTTTCTCTTTATTCATGACATTGTTGTTGTTGTCTGTTTGTTCATGTGCAGCATGTGGTTTACCTTGAATTTGATATGCATTTGTTAGGTGACTCTCACGTGTATTGGGGGCCAAACTGTGGAGGTGTGGCATATGCTCATGAATTATGCAGGGGGTGGTGTCAGAGGTGAGGGGGGCTGGTGGGTGTCAGGACTTGAGGGCCATGTCTGAGGGTGGAGGCGGATATGAGGTGGGGCTGTTGGGTGGTATCAGGATTTGAGAGGGCTGCCGGGGGATGTGGTGGTGGTGAGGGCGGCTGGTGGGTATTGTGATGCCTGCCTGGTGTAGTGCCAAAGGTTAGGGTGGCTGGTTTTTGGACCTGAGGGCCATGCCTTGGGGCTGCGTCGAAGGAGAGGGGCACTGTTGGGTGGTGTCAGGATTGAGGGCCATGCCTGGGGGTTGTGTCAGAGGTGAGGGGGCTGGTGGGTGGTGTCAGGACTTGAGGGGGCTGCCTGGAGTGGTGGCAGAGGTGAGGGGGGCTGGTGGGTGATGTCAGGACTTGAGGGGTCTGCCCGGGTTGGTGGCAGAGGTGAGGGGGGCTGGTGAGTGCTCTCTGGACCTCAGGGGGCTGTTGTGCAGTCAGGGTATATGCCAGCACTTTTTGTGCAGTGGAAGTAGGGGGGACGGTTCGCATGCATGCAGCCATTAGTTACGTGGGACCTCACGCACAGTAGCTGGGGTGCAGTTGTTACTTACATGGGACCTAGTGCAGAGTAGCTGGGTTGCAGCTGTTACTTACATTGGGCCTCAAGCAGAGTAGATTGGGTGTAGAAGCTACTTATGTGGTATCTCACTCAGAGTAGCAGGCTTGCTGCATGTTGAGTCAAAGGTGGACACAGTGCTTTGCACAAAGGTTGGTCTTCGGCTATGTTTTTGGAATGCGTGTGGGCGTGTTGTGAGTATTCCGTGCGCAAGTCGGCTAGAAATGCATGTTTGATTCCATGAATACCCGAAGTAGGCAGATGTACTTATGTGCACAGGCTCGCGCAGTGATGTTCAAGGCATGCCGACCTTGCAGGATTGATGAACTCTTTTCCATGAATCGGCACCTAAGTGTCACCTTTGACTCCACCCTTTCTACGTCTTTGCAGGCTAACACTATTGTGAACACATCCTCTGATTATTTGAGCCTAGTCAGACAAAGCATATTATGCTGCTATTTATTTATTTATTGATTTTATTCGTGTTTTATTGGTTCAATATAACATTTAACTCAGTAAAAGCAAAAACAAAAGAACACACAATATGAGTTTTGTAGAATACACAATTAAATATCTTAGTTACACATATACGTTTTAAAAGAAAAAAATAAGACTTGCCAGGTTTTCAGCATTCAAACTTGGTACAATACAATTCAAATTACTTCATACTATTTTCTTAAGAATTTCTTGCCACATATAAAATATTGCAACATTCATGACTACATTTTCTCCTGTATTCAAGTAGGCCCAACATTGATCATTGTGGATAATGTTAAAATCATGCTCTATTTTCTCATACCCTTTTCCATACAAAACTGAAAGAGCATTAAAATCCGTAAGTAAATGTCTCTAGCTCCCTCTTACATAGTCTACCTAGTCAGTCCTTGGTGGGGATATCATAGCAGGTACTTGTTTTTGACAAGGTGGGAAGTTGGTTCAGTCTAAGGCACATTATAAATCATCTCACTTTTAACAATTTGTAAATTCTTTATGTAACTACAAGAGGTATCCGCAGGGAATGAATGCATGTTGTACTCCATATAACTAGATTTAGCTCATCATTTACTAATTCGATAATTGTGATCCCAAATTGACGCTTTTTGTTTAATTTCTTTAAATTTTGAAGCCAGATTATCTGTTGAAGTACACGTGCAACCTGTATCATTAATGAACCATGGTTTTAAAAATTAACAAACACAGTTATGCCATTAAAGATTGGTTTTAAAATCTGTTGGTTTCCATTAAAACCTTCTTTTTCCAAAACACATGACTAAATAGATTTAAAATTATTTCAAATAATTAGAATTTAAAAATAAAAAAAAACACAACTTGATATCATTTTATGTGCGGTGAGAGAAATAAGGCCTTGTTCATTACAGATGGCTTCCACCCGAACAGACTGAGCTAGTCAAAGAGACGTCCTCCACAATTTCATTCCAATACACTCAACCAAGCGGTTTCTTTAGCAGTATATACCTCAAGACCTTTCAGAATGCACGGCACAATGCAAGTTTTGCAAATAACCCTCTATTGCGTGACCACCGATTTTCTGAGTACATGATCTAATGGCCTTAAGTTTATTGTTAGTTTTATTCATTATGGCCTTGGAGAACAATTCTCCATGGTATGTGTTATAAGCGCACCAAGACGTGTGATGATTTACCATGTCAAATACTTTAGTGTAAACAATAAAACAAAAATACAAAGCATTAGTCTTGGACATCATGGTAGATCAAATAAAATACACAGATTCGATAAAGTGATCTAACCCTTTCTAAAACCTGATCATTTATTACCAAAACTACTGTTTTAACTCATTAATATAACTCCTATAACTTCCTCAGTAAAATTCAAAATGCTTTTATCATTATATCTTGGTAATTATTATATAAATATATATTACATGGCCACGGTAGTGGCAATGTAGTTATGGTTAAGTTGCTGTTTCCATAGGAAGAGCACTTTTTGGGCGGCTTATAACTTCGCCCCCTCTGGACGAATCCTCACCAAACATTGCAAAAAAAGTATACTTTGCAAAGTTTGGTGAGGATTCGTCCAGGGGGGGAAAAGTTATAGGGGGGGTCCCAAAATTTTTGTTTTTTCCCATAGACTGAATGGGAAAAATGTTTTGCTTGCGCCTACAGCCCAAACCGCTGGATGGATTTTCACCAAATTTGGACCAGGAGCAGCGGCTTGGTCCCGAAAGCGTGCTTTTGCAGATTTGGTGAAAATCCGTCCCGTAGTTTTTTTTAAAATGACCAAAAAGTAGGTAAAAAAAAATTTGTGATATCTGTGTTCGCTTCGCGGACACACTTCCCTGTTCGCTCCGCGGACAGGACGGTGATTGGGCAAGCAGCTTGCGTGATGTCCGCGGACATCTGACATGCTCTCTCATTGGATGCGGTGAAAGCGTGCAGTGCGTCTGGCTTCAGAGTTGCCCGCCATCTTTCTTTCCCGCATGAGAGGTTTTGTCAGGTCAGCAGGAGCGTGTCTGTCTCCTGTTCCTCCCACCCCCCGCTGATGCCCTGTGTGTCCTTTCTGTCCCCCCAACCCCCGCTCATGCCCCGTGTGTCCTTCCTGTCCCCCCCACCCCCGCTCATGCTCCGTGTCTCCCCTGTTCCTCCAGCCCCCCGCTCACGCCATCGCACGCGGTGGCCAGCGGAGGGCCAAGGAGCGGGATCTGCCGCACAAACTCATGTTTTTGTTTGGCTCCTGACATAACAACCCCCCCACCCCCGCTCATGCCCACGTGTGTCTCTCTCTCCCCCCCGCTCATGCCCCGTGTGTCTCGCCGTCCGCCCCACCCCCCGCTCATGCCCTGTGTGTCTCTCTCCCTCCCCCCCACTCCCCGCTCATGCCCCGTGTGTCTCTCTCCCTCCCCCCCACTCCCCGCTCATGCCCTGTGTGTCTCTCTCCCTCCCCCCCACTCCCCGCTCATGCCCCGTGTGTCTCTCTCCCTCGCCCACACCCCCTGCTCATGCCCTGTGTGTCTCACCCCTCCCCCTCACCCCCCGCTCATGCCCCGTGTGTCTCTCTCCCTACCCCCTACCCCCCGCTCATGCCCCGTGTGTCTCTCTCCCTCCCCCCACCCCCCGCTCATGCCCCGTATGTCTCTCTCCCTCCCCTCCACCCCCTGCTCATGCCCCGTGTGTCTCTCTCCCCCCCCACCCCCTGCTCATGCCCCGTGTGTCTCTCGGCCTTCCCCCCACCCCCAGCTCATGCCTCGTATGTCTCTCCCCTCCCCCCACCCCCTGCCCTGTGTGTCTCTCTCCCTCCCCCCCCACCTGCCACTCATGGCCCGTGTGTCTCTCCCCTCCCCCTGACCCCCCGCTCATGCCCGGGTGTCTCTCCCCGACCCCCCACCCCCCACTCATGCCCCGTGTGTCTCTCCCCTCCCCCCACCCCCCGCTCATGCCCCATGTGTCTCTCCCCGACCCCTCACCCCCCGCTCACGCCCCGTGTGTCTCTCTCCCTCTCCCCCACCCCCCGCTCATGCCCCGTGTGTCTCTCTCCCTCCCCCCACTACCTGCTCATGCCCCGTGTGTCTCTCCCCTCCCCCCGACCCCCCGCTCATGCCCAGGGGTCTCTCCCCGACCCCCCACATCCCTGCTCATGCCCCGTGTGTCTCTCTCCCTCCCCCCCACCCCCCACTCATGGCCCGTGTGTCTCTCCCCTCCCCCCACCCACCGCTCATGCCCCATGTGTCTCTCCCCGACCCCTCACCCCCCGCTCATGCCCCGTGTGTCTCTCTCCATCCCCCTCACCCCTGCTCATGCCCCATGTGTCTCTCTCCCTCCCCCGCACCCCCTGCTCATGCCCTGTGTGTCTCTCTCCCTCCCCCACACCCTTGCTCATGCCCCGTCTGTCTCTCTCCCTCCCCCCGCTCATGCCCTGTGTGTCTCTCCCCTACCCTCCGCTCATGCCCCGTGTGTCTCTCCCCTCCCCCCACCCCCGGCTCATGCCCCGTGTGTCTCTCCCTCCCCCCCACCGCCCACTCATGCCCAGTGTGTCTCTCTCCCTGCCCCCCACCCCCGCTCATGCCCCGTGTCTGTCTCCTGTCCTGCCCACCCCCTGCTCATGCCCTGTGTCTGTCTCCTGTTACCCCCCCGCTCATGCCCTGTGTCTGTCTCCCCCACCCCCCCGCTCATGGCCCGTGTCTGTCTTCTGTTCCCCCCGCTCATGCCCCGTGTCTGTCTCCTGTTCTCCCCACCCCCCGCTTATGCCCCGTATCTGTCTCCTGTTCCCCTCATGCCCCGTGTCTGTCTCCTGTTGCCCCCCACACCCCCGCTCATGCCCTGTGTCTATCTCCTGTTCCCCCCACCCGCTCATGCCCTGTGTCTCTCTCTTGTTGCCCCCACCCCCCCGCTCATGCCCCGTGTCTGTCTCCTGTTCTCCCCACCCCCCGCTCGTGCCCCGTGTCTGTCTCCTGTTCCTCCCACCCCCGCTCATGCCCCGTGTCTGTCTCCTGTTGCCCCCCACCCCTCGCTCATGCCCCGTGTCTGTCTTCTGTTCCCCCCACCCCCCGCTCATGCCCCGTGTCTCTCCTGTTGCCCCCCTTTCCCTGCTCATTCCCCGTGTCTGTCTCCTGTTGCCCCCCACCCCCCGCTCATGCCCCGTGTCTGTCTCCTGTTCTCCCCAGCCCCCACTCATGCCCCGTGTCTGTCTCCTGTTGCCCCCCACCCCCCGCTCATGCCCCGTGTCTGTCACCTGTTGCCCCCCACCCCCTGCTCATGCCCCGTGTCTGTCTCTGTTGTTCCCCCACCCCCCGCTCATGCCCCGTGTCTCTCTCCTGTTGCCCCCCGCTCATGCCCCGTATCTGTCTCCTGTTCCCCTCATGCCCCGTGTCTGTCTCCTGTTGCCCCCCACACCCCCGCTCATGCCCTGTGTCTATCTCCTGTTCCCCCCACCCGCTCATGCCCTGTGTCTCTCTCTTGTTGCCCCCCACCCCCCTGCTCATGCCCGTGTCTGTCTCCTGTTCTCCCCACCCCCCGCTCATGCCCCGTGTCTGTCTCCTGTTCCTCCCACCCCCGCTCATGCCCCGTGTCTGTCTCCTGTTGCCCCCCACCCCTCGCTCATGCCCCGTGTCTGTCTTCTGTTCCCCCCACCCCCCGCTCATGCCCCGTGTCTCTCCTGTTGCCCCCCTTTCCCTGCTCATTCCCCGTGTCTGTCTCCTGTTGCCCCCACCCCCCGCTCATGCCCCGTGTCTGTCTCCTGTTGCCCCCCAGCCCCCGCTCATGCCCCGTGTCTGTCTCCTGTTCTCCCCAGCCCCCACTCATGCCCCGTGTCTGTCTCCTGTTGCCCCCCACCCCCCACTCATGCCCCGTGTCTGTCTCCTGTTGCCCCCCACGCCCGCTCATGCCCCGTGTCTGTCTATGTTGTTCCCCCACCCCCCGCTCATGCCCCGTGTCTCTCTCCTGTTGCCCCCCGCTCATGCCCCGTGTCTGTCTCCTGTTCCCCCCACCCACTCATGCCTCGTGTCTCTCTCCTGTTGCCCCCCACCCCCCGCTCATGCCCTGTGTCTGTCTCCTGTACCCCCCACCCCCCGCTCATGCCCCGTGTCTCTCTCCTGTTGCCCCCACCCCCTGCTCATGCCCCGTGTCTGTCTCCTGTTCCCCCACCCCCCGCTCATGCCCCGTGTCTGTCTCGTGTTGCCCCCCACCCATGCCCTGTGTCTTTCTCCTGTACCCCCCACTCCCCGCTCATGCCCCGTGTCTCTCTCCTGTTGCCCCCCACCCCCCTGCTCATGCCCCGTTTCTGTCTCCTGTTGCCCCCCAACCCCCCGCTCATGCCCCATTTCTGTCTCCTGTTCTCCCCACCCCCGCTCATGCCCCGTATCTGTCTCCTGTTCCCCCATCCCCCGCTCATGCCCCGTGTCTGTCTCCTGTTCTCCCCACCCCCCGCTAATGCCCCGTGTCTGCACTGTTGGAACAGGGCAGACACGGGGCATGAGCAGGGGTGGGGGCCCCACCTTGCCCTACCCCCGCTCATGCCCTGTGTCTCTCCTGTTTACCCCCACCCCCGCTCATGCTCCGTGTCTGTCTCCCTCCTTTTCCCCCCGCTCCTGGCCGTGCCTCCCCTGTTCACCCCCACCTCCCCGCTCATGCGCTGTGTCTCCCTTCTCCCCCCACCGCCTGCTCATGCCCCGTGTCTCCCTTCTTTCCCGCTCATGCCCTGTGTCTCCCTTCTTCCTCCCCACCCCCCGCTCATGCCCCGTGTCTCCCTTCTTTTCCGCTCATTCCCTCTGTCTCCCTCCTTTTCCCCCCGCTCATGGTCCGTGTCTCCCCTGTTCACCCCCACCCCCCGCTCATTCCCCGTGTCTCCCTTCTTTCCCGCTCATGCCCGTGTCTCCCTTATCCCCCCGACCCCCCGCTCATGCCCCGTGTCTCCCTTCTTTTCCGCTCATTCCCTGTGTCTCCCTTCTTTCCACCCCTTGCTCATGCCCCGTGTCTCTCTCCTGGTCTTCCCGACCCCCCGCCGATGCCCTGTTGTGTTCTCTTTATACACCCTGCCTTCCCTTTCCCTGGTGTCTATCTTGGTAAAAGATTTTCCTTCCTACAACGGGTTTGGGAAGAAAAATCTTTCTATTACCACCCAAGGTTCCCACTTTGAGAACCTAGGATGCTAGTGTTCTTCCTCCATTGAAAAGGACATTATGGTTACGTTGCACTAATAAAACATTATGAAATTCAGTAAAAAAAAATGTGTTAAAGTGACTTTATGGTTAAGTAGCACTAATAAAAACCTATGAAATTCAGTAAAAAAACTTTGTTGAAGGGACGTTATGGATAAGTTGCGCTACTAAAAACCTATGAAATTCAGTAAAAAAACTTTGTTAAAGGGACGTTATGGTTAAGTTGCGCTACTAAAAACCTGTGAAATTTAGTAAAAAAACATTGTTAAAGTGACGTTATGGTTAAGTTGTGATGTCATCTTTGATGTCGTGGGTGTTAGTCTTAGCAGTGCACGGTGGTGGCGCGAGTTATGGTTGCTTAGCTTACTGGTGAATTTCAAGGGTTTTTCGGTTTTATTTGGAACCATAACGTCCCTTTAACAAAGTTCTTTTACTGAATATATATATATATATATATATATATATATATATATATATATATAGTTGATTCTTGCAATAGTATAATGTCAACATATAATTTTCCCAGGTCTCACTTGCTATGGGATTCATTTTTCTTTTGCCCATATGTCTAGAGTATTGTTTGTTAAAAATATACCAGAACTTTCGCATATCTTTACCTTTCAATGCTGTGTTTATAATCTTCAATTGAACAGATGCCTCCATGCCATTATGCATTTTGTGCCAGTTTATGAATCTCAGTCTCAATTTATGTATATTGCATTGTTGAATTAGAAAGTCATTACAATGTTTTTCTGGCCCACCACACATCTTTGTTCAATTTTTTTTTTTCTTATTAGCAA